>NC_062555.1:52365525-52678191 GCF_016906955.1 Phacochoerus africanus
TGAGAATTATAAAATCCACTTCTCAGGACTAACATGGGAGCTGAACTGACCCCACTTTAGCTTAGCACTGTTAGGGACAACCTGCCTCGACTGCTAAGCGGATCTACTGAAATATTTCATGCACCCCATGGTCTGTCTGTCATCAGGGTCATGTCCAGGTTGTGACAGACACACAGCCCCCTGCATCTAGGACCTCCTTTGTCATCACGACTAAAACAAATCACTTTGGTGGCTATCATTTTTTTTTGTCTTTTTTTTTTTTGGTCTTTTTTAGGGCTGCACCCTCGGCATAAGAAAGTTCCCAGGCTAGGGGTTGAATCGGAGATATAGCCACTGGCCTACACCACAGCCACAACAACACAGGATCCAAGCTGCATCTGTGACCTGTACCACAGCTCACGGCAACATCGGGTCTTTAACTCACTGATCGAGACCAGGAATTGAACCCACATCCTCATGGATCCTAGTCAGGTCCATTAACCACTGAGCCACGAAGAGAACTCCCATTTTTTTTTCATCTTTTTATGGCCACACCAGCGGCACACAGAAGTTCTGGGCCTGGGGCTGAATAGAGGCAACAGCTGAGGGTTACACCGTATCCACAGAAACGCCAGATCTGAGCTGCATTTGCGACTTACACCACAGCTTGCGGCAACGTCGGATCCCCAACACATTGAGTGAGGCCAGGGATCGAACCTGCATCCTCACAGACACTATGTCGGGCTCTTAACCAGCTGAGCCACAATGGGAACTCCTATCATTTTTGCATAGCATGTTACTTTATGCAGATGAGTATGAAACTTGATGGCATTTTTTCAAGAAACAAAATACCCTAGGGAATCTGCATGCGGCTGACAAAGTGGAAAGAAGACACCGCCGTGTCTGTGGAAAAAAACTGAGTCAGCTATGTTCGACCACCTCTGGGGCTAGGTGATCTGGCAAGTTGGGTGAGGCTGCCTGCATGTACTATAGCAGCTCACATTCTTCTCTGTGACAGAATTGGCATGATGGCTGTGAGTAGGTATAATGTTGTATGCGACTTGAATAACTTATTCTGTTGCTGAGTAGTTAATATTGTATTATATATAACAAATATTATATATTTATGTAATTATATTTAATATTATCAAATACTTTAAGAATAATATTATATAAGCCTTCAGAATATTTGTACTTTACATATAGACATTACATGATTCATCAGCAAGAATCCTATCTTTGGATTAACCACGTCGATTATAGTATAAAATGTCAAGTGCAGTCTACTTTCATCTGGAGAACACCTTGCATTGACCTAGCACTTCACAGTTTAGAAATACTTTTTGTGGAGTTCTCGTCGTGGCACAGTGGTTAACGAATCCGGCTAGGAACCATGAGGTTGCGGGTTCAGTCCCTGGCCTCACTCAGTGGGCTGGGGTTCCCGCCTTGCCATGGGCTCTGAGTGGACCCCTACCCTGGGAACCTCCACATGCTGCAGGAGCAGCCCAAGAAATGACAAAAAAAAAAAAAGAAAAAAGAAAGAAATACTTTTTTTGCTTCTCAAAACAAAATAGTCCAGGCAGGTATTATTATCCCCCCACATTGAAGATTAAGGCCACTGACTAGGCCTCCAGCAGGTGACATGACGTCTAGGAGGTGGCAAAGCCATCCCTGAAAACACCTCTTCAGGCTCCTGGTGCAATCAGTACTTTCCAACAACACGGCCCTGCCTTCCTGACAAGGGGACTGATTGTCCATCTTGGGGAGAGATGGGTTTAGAGAGTGGGAGAAATAGATTCGCTTCATTTCCTTGCCCTTGCTTGTGGAGTATTTGGAACAAACTCAATATCCACTGAACGATGGTGCCTGTGCGGTGCGCCAGCGGTTCTAAGAAAATGGACCCAGAAAATCAACAGTGCGAACTGTGGTGGTGTCAGGAGGGCAGGCACGGGCATCGCACATTTACCATGGAAACTGGGGCCCTTCCGAGAGGGAAAGGTGCCATTGTTAACAATCGCACTGGGACAGCAGGGGTAGGTAGCAGCCCAGGGTAACTAGATACTTGGTCTCCTTGGACAGAATGGTATTCCAGGGGGGCAATACGGTGGAAACAGAGGAGTACAGACGGAGAAAAAAAATGGGGGGGGATGGAATAATGGATTTAGTCCCTCTCTCTCATTGGACTGAGTGCTTCAGAGAGGCAAGCAGACTCTGTCTTGCTTTTTCAGGGTCCAGCCCCTAGTAGGTGCTCAATAAATCCATCAATGTCTTGGGTACCTGAAGGTGAGCATGTTCAGAGCGAAGCTGGGGGTGAATATAAGCAGTAGTGTTACAGGATGACGGGATCCTGAAGAAGCATCGTGTCCTCCAAGGCTGACTGCTTTGCACAGCTGCCTGGGATTCAGAGTGTTGCAAATAAATCAGCATGCAGCAGGAGGGAAACAGGAGCTCCCAACCCAATACCCTAGTCTCTGAGATATATTGGGGTGGGGAAGCTGCTGACAAAGAGATGAAGGAATGTGTTCCGTGAGGCTCTCAGTGATGGATAGCCCATAGAAATGACCCTGCCAGCCCAGCTGGCTTCTGCACCACACGGCATCAATACCCGGTGGAGCGGGGCGGTGGGGGGGGGGGGGGTCTCCTCTGCTTTCCCCTTCATTTCTATTTAGTGTGACTGCCTTTACATTTCTCACTGGTTTTAATTTCTTTTTTAAAATTTATTTTTTGTGTCTTTTTTCCTTTTAGGACCGCACCCACGGCACATGGAGGTTCCCAGTTTAGGGGTCAAATTGGAGCCGCAGCTACCGTCCTATGCCACAGCCACAGCGACGCAGGATCCAAGCCGCATCTGCAACCTACACTACAGCTCACGGCAATGCCATATCCTCAACCCACTGAGCAAGGCCAGGGATCGAACTGGTGTCCCTATGGATGCCAGTCGGGTTTGCTAACCCCTGAGCCACGATGGGAACTCCTGGTTGTAATTTCAAGTTTGACTTTTACCATTGGCAATTATAAAGAAAACACACAGGCACATGCTAAAAATCATACCACCAAAGAAAAAAAGAACCAAAAAAGAGAAAGAGAATTGTCAACTGCCTGTCAAGGATGTTCATAAATTGAAGGTTTGTTTTGTTTGTTTGCTTTCCTGTGGCATATGGAAGTTCCCAGGCCAGGGATCGAACCCGTGCCACAGCAATGACAATGACAGATCCTTAACCCACCACTAGGCCACCAGGGAACTCCTGAAGTAAGTTTTGATCAATGGAAAACAGCGCAAATGCAATTGATCTTAAAGGTTCAAATAACAAATGACCCAAACCAAAGCTTTGAGCCCAGATCTCAGACCACTCACTGGCCCATAAATGTTGTGTTGCCTGGATGATCCCTTTTACTTCTTGGGGCATTCAACAGGCTTCCTTGCTCTGTAACTATCTAAGGGGGTGTGACAGTGAGTGAGAGAAAGAGAGGGAGGATAGAGGTTTCTATGACTGGCAGCTGTAGCCCAGCCGTCTTCCCTTTGCAATTGAAAAGTTTGCTAGAGGTTATTTCACCTTCTTGCACCTGCTAGAGCTATTATATGTACCCTAAAGATTCTGAAATTATTTTCTAAGCTTCTTACTTAAAATTAGGAAGTGAGGTGGACTGCCAAAGTGTAGGGATTTAGCTAAGCATTTTAGTGTCTTACTGTGGGTTTCCCTAGAAGCCCCAGGAAGAACATGATTCAAGGAAAGGAAGCCTGTTATTAAGTCAAACACCGCAGTGGACAACAAGAGCTTAATACTACAAGGAAGCTCTGGGACATGAGCCTTCTCGCCAAGGGCTGAGGGAGCTGGGATGTCCTACAACAATGCCCAAGAGTCATCAGCTGAGGGCTGTTACTGCCAAGTGTTAACTGCCTGGTACCTCCGGCCTGCTAAGTCCCAGGCTTCAGTCTTCCTTGGTTCTAGAAAGAGCCCTATGGCACAGGGTTCCTGAGAGCTGGAAGTACAGGCTGGAACACACTTTCACAGGCGAGATCCGAGAGACGGGGCTTGGGTGCTGTGATCGAAGCCCAAAGCATGATGGTGTTACTTCTAGAATGTACACATCTGTTTTTGAAAATCAGAGAATGGCCATAAAGGACCCCTTTGCGGGGGAAGGCACCAGAGAACAGCTGCTAATCTGGGAAGGATGGAGGGTTCATTTCATCTGCCTTGGTCCTTCAGGGTCACACCTCCCGTGTAGGGTTGAGCCATTTGCAGAAAGTTGGCTGGGCAGATTTTCAGCTGCCATGTGGGTAGATGTGATTTCTTAGGGGCAAGTGTGATATCATTGCCCTTAATAGTGGAATATTACCCAAATGTTGACTCCAGAGATCTGCACACATGGCTGTCTGTCTTTCCAGCGTGGTTCCATGCTGTCCTACACTAAAGATTCAGTCCTTTCATCCTTCGAGCTTTGTGCAGACATCCGGTCCTGCTGTACCTTCCTGCTCAGCTCCGAGGCAGGTACACAAACCAAACCACTGAACCTGGTGTGGACCAGGTGATGCCCCCTCTGAGCATTTTCCTGGGTTCACGTCCCCCCCCAGATTTGGCTGGGACTGTTATGGACTGAATGGTGTGTGTCCAGCGAAAACGCATGTGTGGAAATCTTAACTCCCAATGGGATGTGGTTAGAAGGGGAAGCCTTTGGAAGGTAATTAGGTCATGAGAGTGGCGTGCCCGTGATGGGCTCAGCGCCCTTCCAGGAGTGCTCTCTTTTCCTTTCTCCCTCTCTCCCCACCCCCTTCTTCCTGGCCACATGAGGACACACTGGGAAGTGGCTTCTGCAAACCAGGAGGCAGGTCCTCACCAGACACTGGATCTGTGGGTGCCTTGAACTTGGACTTTCCAGCCTCCAGAACTGTGAAAAGTAAATGTTGGTTGTTTAAGCCCCTAGAATATTTGTTACAGAAGCCCAAACTGACCTAATCAGGAGCTCTGATTGAACATAAAACCCAGAGTGAAAGGTATTCTGTGGTTCATAAACCTGGCCTTTTGAGGAGTAAATCTCATTTCTTTCTCCTTCATGCTCTCTCTCTTACTGCTTCTTTGGGAGACCCCTGCCTTCAAGTCGATGCTGGCCTCTAGAAAATCCAGCCAAGCTTCATGTCCCAGCCCTATGAGGCCAGTGAGCCTGCCTCTGCAGGGAGCTAGGGTGTCACCGAGGGTCTGGGGGTGTCAGCTCTCCCGCAAGGCTTGTGGGTTTACAGACCCAAAGGTCCACCCAAAGGCATATAGCCCTCAGGTGCCGTCTCTCTCCCCCCGTGAAGAGTGGAGATTCTTTTCACAGAAATCGAAATCATATGTTTCTGTTTCACTGACACCAAAGTCATGAGCAATGTCATTTCCTTGCAGCCTTTTGAAGTTACAGAGAGCCTTCTGGATGGATTCCACCAATGTTTATTTCTGTGCTTTCATTCTGAAACTGGCTTTCAAAATGTCTGCGCTTCCTTTTCTCCAGGCCAGTGACCCTGGGGCAGAAGAGGCTGGGGGCTGTGTGGCCGAGGCCCTGAGGCCCTTTCCACTCTCCAGATGTGGATGAGCTTCTGTTGTCTCATCTCTGCCTTCAGCCTTCTCTGCTCCCCGTCCTCACTGTGATCAGGCTGCTGGGATGAAAGGCTGTGTGAAGGCTGATTCTTCCTCCTGGGGGAGGGTTCTGGTCTAAGCATCTCATCCTAGAGAACACTCTCCTCCTGAAGGTGAAATGTGAGCACGCACTCTAGACAATTTCTAGAGGTGCTCCAAACAGTTCACACGGGGCTGGGGTTCTGGGTCACACTAGTAGGTAAATCACCTGAATTTACAGGGTATCCACAAAACGAGGCTAGCAGCTCCCTGGGAGCCCCTGGGAGCCAGAGACCATATCTTATTGACCTTTGTGCTCTACTAGGTCCAAACAGTACCTGGTATACCACAAGCACTTGATGTTTAAAGAAAACGTAGGTGTTCCCATTGTGGCTCAGCTGGTTGAGAAGCCAACTAGTGTCCATGAGGATGCAGGTTCCATCCCTGGCCTCCATCAGTGGGTTAAGGATCTGGCGTTGCCACAAGCTGCAGCCTAGGTTGAAGATGTGGCTCAGAGCTGGTGTTGCTGTGGCTGTGATGTAGGCCTGCAGCTACAGCTCTGATTCGACCCCTAGCCTGGGAACTTCTATATGGCACAGGTGCAACCATAAAAAGAAAAAGAAAAAAAAAAAACGCATTAAAAAAAGGAAAATGCATTAAAACATTAAAACACAGATGATGACTCAGTAGTTGAGCGAGATCCGTATAAAGATATATGCCTATAAATATATACCCATGAATGTGTTCACACATGTTAGCCTCTCAAAGTAACATGGTCTGATGAGCCCACATTCTAAAATGACTCAAGGTAGATCTTCTCCCCGCTCCACTATTTAGGAAAATAAAAGGACTTTCTTCTCCTGGAATGCAGCTAAGTTCTGAATGTTTGTTTTCCTCCAAATTCACATGTTGAAAACTTGATGCCCATGGTGATGGCAGCAGGAGGTGGGATCTGTGGGAGGTGATGAGGTCAGGAGGGTGGAGCCCTCAGGAATGGGGTTAGTGCCTTTATACAAGGGACCCCAGAGAGTTAGCTTGCTCCTTCCTCCATGTGAGGACACAACAGGAAGTGTGTGACTGGAAGATGGCCCTCACCTGACCACATCGGTACCCTGAGCTCAGACTTCAAGCCCCCAGACTATGAGAAATAACTTTCTGTTGTTTAGAAGCCCCCCCACCCGCAGTCTTTTGTTACAGCAGCCCGCAGAGACTAAGACAAATGCTTAACATGAAAACAACCCTAATTATATAAGTACACAATCTGACAAAGTGAGAAAAGCTGAACTCCATAGAGTAATGCTAGCCACTGAGACAAACACTGAACTTTCATAAGTTGAACACAGCTGCCTTTTGTTGCTACTCACATACCAGTGCTGGTAGGTGAAGAGGTCAGCGGGGCAGCTTCCTGCCTATAGCTGCTCCATCAGTGAGCTCAGTCCCATGGTGACAGCCGATGTACAGACATGGTCCCTGGCGCAGTAGTCACGTGCCAGGGACAGCTCTACCCAGGAAAAGGGAGTGTGAATTTGTGGGGGACAGCATTTGCCACAAAAGCCAAGAAAAGTTCAGCCCAAATTCCCCAAAGGGCTGGCAGGGCAGGTCCCTACTTCCAGCATCAAGAAGTCATAAGAGACAAGGGCTTGGGGAGGGACTGTCCCCAAAGACAACCCCCCCCCCCAAGACACCCAGCTTCACAGAAGCTACATGGAGCACTAGAATCCATCTTTGGTGGCGGGGGGAGGCGTGTGTGGGGAAAAAACTGTTCCCTCTGGGATATAAAGTGTCTCATGCTCAATGCTTTTATTTAATAACATTGAGAAGTACTGTCTACAGTGAATTACTTTCTTTTTATTTCTAGGAATTTTTTTCCTTTTTTTTAATGGTTACACCTGCAGCATATGGAAGTTTCCAGGCCAGGGACTGAATCCAAGCCACACCTGCAGCTCCTTTAACCTGGATCCTTTAACCCAGGGCACTGGGCTAGAGATTGAACCCATGCCTCTGCAGCAACATAAGCTGCGGCAGTTGGATTCTCAACCCACGGTGTCATGGCAGGAACTCCTAGGAATTTTTTTTAAGCTAGTGAAAAATGCAGAGGGTCAAGTTAAAGCTGCTATACATCTGACTTTTCAAAATGACTTTCAATGATTCTCAATGTCTAAATTGATCTTTAAAGCCACAGACTCAGACCTGGTTAAATATTTGATACAAAGTGGTAACTGGCAGTGGTGGCTGTCATGGTGGTTATTAGATTACATTTCCTTTTTGCTTCTCAAGTGGATTATTCTCCTCCATACACAAATGCCAAATAACCTGTGGAATATGCAGAAAAGATACAGAGTTCATATGTGGCTAACTCTGTTAATTATAATGATGATTCAGAGTTCCCATTGTGGCTCAGTGGGTTAAGGACCCAATGTTATCTCTCCAAGGATGTAGGTTTGATCCCTAACCTTGCTCAGTAGGTTAAGGATCCAGTGTTGCCCCTAGCTGCAGCGTAGGATGCAGGCGCAGCTTGGATCTGGTGTTGCTGTGGCTGTGTTGTAGGCCTCAGCTGCAGCTCCAGTTCAAACCCTGGCCTGGGAACTTGCACATGCCACAGGTGCAGCCGTAACAACAAAAAGAAAATGTTTTTATTTAATAACAAAAGATTATTAAATTCAAATAATAATAGGAACTAACTTTTACTATGTACCTGCCAAGTGTCAGGCACTAACTTAAGTACTTTACAGAGATGGGCTATTTGTGCTTTCATACTTGAGATCACTTTAGAGATGGGGACATTAAGGTACAGAGAGGTGAAGTAATTTGCTCCAGGCTCCACAGCTAAGAAAGCATGACCCCGCTCCTCATCCCAGCAATGACTGAGAAAGGCACACTAAGACATCTGGCAGTAATAAAATATAGATTTCATTTCACCATATGACATTTTTCTTTGCTTGCTTTTAAAATTTTGGTACCCTGTATGCTTTATACATTATAGAACATACTAAATGCCTTTAGAAGCAACTTTACTGTTATTTTTTATCTTTTTTAATCTGAGGGAATGAGCTAGCTGGCATGAAGAGATAAAGTGGTGGCTGTTTGCTGTCATTTTCATGGAAATCAAAGAAATTCATTCAGAGCAGTAGGGATTAAAAGGTTAGGGCAGAGCACAAACATGCATTCCTTTAATGATGAAAACACTCAGTGAACTAGGAAAAGAAGGGATCTTCATTAACCTGATAAAGAGCATCTACGAAAAACTCAGCTAACATTGTACTTACAGGTGAATGACTGAAAGCTTTCGACCTAAGATCAGGAGAAAGACAAGGATGTCTTCTCTCACCACGTCTATTAAACACTGTACTGGTGGTTCCAGTCAAGGCAATTAGGCCAGAAAAAGAAATAAAAGGCATCTAGATGGGAAAGGAAGAAGTAAAACTATCTCTATGTGCAGATGACCTGACACTGTATATAGAAAAACCTAAGGAATCCACTAAAGAAACTGTTGAAACTTATGAAAAAGTTCGGCAAGGTTTTGGGATACAAGATAAATACATAAACATAACTGTATTTGTATAAACTAGCAATCAATACTCACAAAATGAAAGTAAGAAAACAATTTCATTTATAATAGCATCAAAAAGAATAAAATACTTGGGAATAAACTTAACAAAAGAGGTGCACATTTGTACACTGAAAACGATCAAAAGAAATTAAAGTAGACTTAAATAAATGGAAAGACATTTCAGGTTCACGGACTGGAAGATTTAACATTGTTAAGATGGCAATACTTCCCACTCTGGTCCCCGGATTCGATGCAATCCTCATCAAAACCCCAGACACCTTTTTTTTGCAGTTTAAGACAAACTGATCTTTTAATTTATATGGAAATGAAAGGGACCCAGAACAACCAAAAACAATCTTTAAGAAAAATAAGGTTGAATGACTCACACTTCTTGATTTCAAAACCTACTATAAATCTACAGTAATCAAGACAGGGTAGCAACTGGTATAAGACAGATATATACAACTATGGAACAGAATTGAGAGTTTAGAGATAAACCCCTACATTTATGAGCAACTGACTTTTGACAAAGATTTCATAAAAGTTCAGTGGAGAATATTGTTTCAAAAAATGGAGGTGGGACAACCAGATAGTCACATGCAAAAGGATGAAAAACAAAAACAAACAAACAAAAAACCCAAAAGGATAAAGTTGGAACCCTACCTCACACCATATACAAAAGTTAATCCAAATGCCTCAAAGACCTAAATGTAAGAGCTAAGAGTATAAACTCTCAGGAAAAAGCAAAAGAGTAAATTTCTATGGCTGTCTTAGATATGACACACAAAAAATACAATTAAAAGAAAAAATACATAAATTGGACATTACCCAAATTAAAAACTTTTATTGTTCAAAAGATTCCATGAAGAAGTTGAAAAGACAACACCCAAAATGGGAGAAAATATTTGCAACTTATATATCTGATAAGAAACTTTTATCCAAAATATATAAAAAACTCTTACAACTTGCAACAATACAAAGACAAATAAACCAGTTTTAAAATGGGCCAAGGATCTGACTGAATATTTTCCAAAGAAGACATACAAATGGCCAGGAAGCATATTAAAAGATGCTTGCTATACTATCCTTAGGGAAATGCAAATTAAAACCACAATAGGATACCACTTCAGAGCAATTAGGATGGCTATACTTAAAGAGACAGACAATAACAAATATTAATGCAGATGTAGAGAAACTGGGACCCTCATAATTGTTGGTGGGAATGTTAAATGAGGCAGCTCCTTTGGAAAACACATTGTCAATTTCTCAAAATATTAACTATAGATTTACCATATGACTTTGCAATTGTGCTCCTAGTTATGTCTGTACAAAAGGGGTGCATGAATGTCTGTAGCAGCATTAATCACAACAGCCAAAAGAGAGAAACAACCCAAATGTCCAAGTGACGAATGGATAAACAATATGTGGTATATCCATACAATGGCATTTTATTTGGCAATAAAAAGGAGAGAAGTACTGATATATGCTGCAACGTGGATGGGTTTTGAATACCTTATGCCAAGTAAAAGAAGCTGGTCACAAAGACCACATTACAATATGTATAATACCATCAAGTCTATAAAGACAGAATGCAAATCAGTGCTTGGAGGGAAGCAGGCGTGGGGAGTGACCGCTGATGGGTAAGGGGTTTCTTTTTGGGGTGATGAAAATATTCTGGAATTAGCAGTGACGTTTACACAACTCTGTGAATACACTGAAGACCAGCGATCGTGCACTTATATGTGGAATCTAATTTTTTAAAATGATACAAATGAACTTATTTACAAAACAGAAACAGACTTGCAAATTTTGAAATCAAGCTTATGGTTACCAGAGGGGAAATGTGGTGGGGGGGATGGACTCGGAGGTTGGGATTAACACATACACACTACTGTATACAAAACAGACAACCAACGAGGACCTACTGTACAGCACAGGGAACTCTACTCAGTGTTCTGTAATAACCTATATGGGAAAAGAGTCTGAAAAAGAATGGATAGATGTATATGTATAACTGATTCGCTTTGCCGTATACCTGAAACTAACGCAACATTGTAAATCAACTCTACTCCAGTAAAATTAAAAAAAAAAAAATCAAATATTTGAGAAAAATAAAGGCAACAAAAACTTTTAAAGTATTTTCTTTGAACCTATCACATATTCCACACAGGATGAAAAAAGGTGGTGCAAACAGAATTTGCAAATGAATTCTAAGTCCTCTGGATTATTCTGTTCCTTAAAATACCTGCCTGAGGACTTTTCAGATCTGTTTAAGACAGTGGTGGAGAATTTTGAGGGAATCATTCCATCTGTGAGTATTTTTCTCATATGTCCCAAGTGGCCCTTCAGTTGATTGATGAATTGGATCTGATAGGGCCCAACAACTTTTAAATGGTCCTTGAAAAAATGCTGTCTTTTTTTACTGGGAACAGGAGTCCCAGGTGGAAGGTGTTCTGGCAGTGTCAGGCGACACCGACTTACTAGATGAATTAGTTACCAAATTGATGGCAACTGAATCACCTAGTCTAGTCTTTTCATTTTGCAGAGAAGGAAAGCAAAGTCCAAAGAGACAGTGACTTGCCTGCGATTAACTGGCCATCTGGAGGAAGCGCCCCACTACCTGGGCCCAAACCTTCTCCCAGGAGAAGGCATTCCCAGCTCCCCAACCTCTCTGTGGACACCCAAGCAGTCGGGGCTCAGCGAGGGAACCAGAGCCCACCCCATGCCTTTGACAGATGGAACTTAACACAGAGAACCCACAATTAGGTATAAGAGCTGAAAACCCATAGGCTGTGGTGAGGCGACCTAGAGATCAGCTCTCACTCTTGGGGCCCAGGGACAGAGGACACAGGTGGGAGCCAGGGCCACCAGCAGGCAGGGGACCCAGGGAGAAGGAGCTTGTACACTGGGCACTGGAACCACATGGCCACTGTTGGGAATGCAGCTGGAAGCAGAGACGAAGCGGGGAGCAGACCCTCTGGCTTCTCCCTGCTCTCCACCCCTGATCCCCTCGGGTGACTCCCATTGGTCGTGTCCAGCAGGAAGCCAGTGAGCAAGGGGGCCTGGGAAATAGGGTGTGGGGGGCCAGAGCAGAGAATGCATCTGAGCAAACCGGCCAATGACCACTGTGGGGCTCTCAGAGGAAATCACTAGCATTTTCAAGTTCCCCATTCTCTAGAAACTATTTACATTAGCTGAAAAAAGAGGAATGAATGTCTTTTAGATTTGCAAGACAGGGTGGAGAAAAAAAGCATCACTGAAGGCAAAGTACTATGATGCCGTATTAGGACAGTTACACACACATTTCTAATTTTAAAATGTTGATTTCTTCCCAGAGGACAGGCTGACAAAATAGGTCAGGAGTCTTATAATAGAGGCAAGAAAATAGGGCCAAGGGAGGATGTGTCCTTTGAGGCCTGAGGCCTGAGTGGGTCACTGGGCCAGGCTTTGTCCAGAGAGTCCTAAATCGGGGGGCCTGGGACCAGCTCTGACAGCATTATTTGGCCGCGAAGCCTCATTGCCTCCCGCCACTCATCTAAGGTGACGGGAGCAGCACTGGACCCCCAGGAAGACCTGAACTCTGATCATCTGGGTACCGCAAAGACAAGTACACTATCGGGAACGTCGCTTCATCTTCTTCAGTCTCTGTTTCCTTGTTTGTAGAACTGGGAGCAAATGTTTTGACTTTTCCCACCTTTCCGGTGGTTGAGGCTCAAGATGACACTGGCTGTGAAAAGTGGGGAGGTATCTGCAAACCAAGTCAGCATCCTCAGCAATGCGCTTTCCTCTCTCGCGATACTGGAACCAACGTGGCCACCAAAAGCTGTCCAGCGTTGGCTATCTCACCACAGCCAGGCAGGGTACAAACTGAGCTATACTTGGTATGTGGAGGGGCAGGTGGAGAACCAGTCAGGTCTGTATTTACCCAGCCGGCAGCTGGTCTTACTGAGAGAGTTTTGCCTTAAGGGCTGTGAATGCTTTCTTCCTGCCACACACTACATCACGCCATTCCGGAATCTGTGAGGTTGGAGCTCCAAATGTACTTCTTCTAGATTTGAGCCAAGACCACCTTCCAAACTAAAACCCAAAAAACGACCTTTCAGCAGCTGAAAAATTTCCTCCAAATCCACAAAACCCATGTGCTAAAAGATGGCTCTGGGGTTTAAGCAGAATCCCCACCATTACTCACAAATAACAGAGCAGCGTGCTCCAGTTGGCCAGCCATCCATGACTGAGGGTGTTCGGCTGGGATTTTGCTGTTTTTCTTAGTTCTGATTTGGAACTAAGCCAGGACCACATCCTTTCTGTCTCACCCAAAGACATCTCGATACCACGAATGACACCTGTGATTCATTTAGCATGTACCATGTACAAGTCCCTTTTAAAAGTTCACTCTCAACTTAAAGTCCTGCACAGGGGCAAGAGCACACCCATTTTACAGAACAGGAAATGGAGGAACTAGCAAATGATTTTCTGGAGGAGGAGCCAAGATTCAAGCTCAAGACCACCGGACATCAGAATCTGGGTTCTTTCCACCCCCTGGCAACTTCTGCCTGGCACCGCTGGGGGCCATCTCCCTGTCTTTAACTCCTTCTAGCTCCTTCTTCCTGAGCCAGATTTAGTGACTTACTTCTAGCCAACAGAATGGGATGGAAGGGTCAGTGTTACTTTTGAAAAAAAGTGACTTCTTGCACTCTCTCGGATCATTTGCTCTAGGGGAAGCCAGCTGCCACTCATAATGACAGAGGGCCACATGACAAGGAACAGGCAGCAAAGAACTGCCTGGGGAGGGAGCCATTGTGGAAGCCCCAATAGACCCCAGGTGACTGTAGTCTCAGCCAACATTGTGACCACAACCTGGGACCACTCAGCTAAGTGCTGGGTGACCTGCAAACACTGTGTGAAATAATAAATGTGTAGTGTTGTTTTAAGGCATTAAACCCTAACATAATCTGGTACCTAGTGATCTGGATGGCAAATGAATCCATCCTCTGAAATAGTTCTTCCAATTTTCTTAGATTTTTCTATCCTACTGAACTCTTCCCAGCTTTTTATCTCCTGAGAGATTTGCTTGATTGTATCTTTCAGCCTCTTTTCACTGCAGCTGCCACATTTGTATATCAAGAGGCTCTTTCTTGACCTCTGATTGTTTCCTTTTTTGCACATCATCTGTTGTTGCTTTAAGGATCTTCTCTTTCCTCTCTGAAGATGTTAATGACTTTTTTTCATATTTCCTCCCTCCTCTCTGTACTGCCTCTGATTCTTCAGAGATCCGTTGGTTTTTGTTTTTTGTTTTTTGTTTTTTCCTACTTCTCACACATGTTGGAAGTTGGCTCCTACCATCGGCTGAGCTTTGCTCCTCTGTCCGTATTTAGGAGGGAGGAGGTAGAAAGGGTCCTGGAAACTCCAGAAAACTCTCTTCGTGAGGTCTGGAGTTTGCCAATGAGTGATTCCTTTGCAGGGTAGTAGGTGGACCACAGCTTCTTACTGTAAACACCCTGACGTCAATAATGAATTCTATTTTCTCATTTTTCTTTTCTTTGAAGATGGGTCCCCCAGCCTCCTGCCTTGAGGGTAACCTGACTCTATGATAAACACAGTGGTTTGAACATTTAACACAGCACTACTCAGAGAGCCAAGAAGTATTTCCCAGCAGGTCCAATTCTGCATCTCTAGCCTCCAACACTATTGAAGGAAAAAAATGAAAAATTCGATCTTTCCAGGTTAAGCAGTCCCATTGGGGCCAGTTTCTTTGCATAAATGTTCCCCCAGGCAAGGCAACCATGAACCCTCAATGCTCAATGCAATCCATTTAACATGCTCTGTTCCACAATTTCCGTGTGGAATGGCAAAAACAGACCACAAGCCTGTTTTCCCCACTCTCTTTCCCTCTTCTCCATCATTTCTGCATGATTTCTTCCAGCTCAAAACCTTCTTGAGTCCCAGATTCCAGCCCCTGTGGCACTCTGTCCCCTCTCCCCGGGACTGCCGTGGTGAAGGGTGACAGGGAGTTTTTTAATGCAGAGCAGTCCCCTTTAAACATTTTCAAAATGTTTTCTATGAAACACTGCCTGGGCTGTAAAGTGAACATCCTTGGAGATAAAAGTTTTGTTGACCTGGATGGAATGGCTGGGCCAAGAGACATGAACCATAACGGAGGCTTTGGGTGCATATTGTCAACTGCGAGCGGGAATCACATAAGAAGCCAATATCTTTCACGATGACAAGGTAGTTCACTCAACCTGATTAGTCAGAAGAGAGCATACCTCTGAGTGAGATTCTAAACCTGTCCATAGTGGAGTAAGTGCAGTAAGTGGAGTAAGTTCTGTCTTGGGGGAGGGGAGAGAGGGGGAGGAGAGAAGAGGGGGAGGGGAGAGAAAAGGGGAAAGAGCTCAGCCCCCTTGAAACTCAGCAGCCAAGACCTGAGACGCAAGCAGCAGAAATCTGGAGATCAGGAAGAGGACCCAAGAAGCCCCAAAGTGAAGGGTGGGCGTGCTCCTAGTCTCCGTCACCACTGAGGAAACTGCCAGAAGCTACAGCCCAAAGTGGACAGGAATTTTGGACTCATGTCTTGAGACCAGGTTCTTGGTTACTTCAGAGAAAAAGAAATTTGAGAGAAAAAAGAACAAAACCAAAAAACATCTCTTGTCTGAAGCTCTGCTCATTTTGTTCCTTAAACCTTTCCCAGCAGTGGTTTTGGAAATCACCAAGGCTTCGAGTCACTGGAACAGGGGTCTTGGCTTCCATTTGGTCCCCCCAGATCCTGCAACTTCCTGAAGTATCAAAGGATCTGTGTACTTTTCTGAAGTGGTACTGACAGGCTAGGGTAGGAAATCCTGTCTTCTGGACTCGGTAAATGGGAGATTATCTTGCTCTGCGGCTTTAAGCCTCAGACAACTTCCAGGACACCCACGTCCACCACTGCAAACAAATCAAATTAGGATCCCTGGAGTGGGGCCTGGGTGTCAGTAATTTTTAAACACTCCCGTGTGTGTGTGTGTGTGTGTGTGTGTGTGTGTGTGTGTGCGCGCGTGCGTATTTTTTGTCTGTTCTGTTTGTAGCAGTTTTTGGTTTATAAAAAAATTGAGTGAAAAGGACAGTGAGTTCCCATACACCCTGCTCTTGCTCCACTCAGTTTAATTAACCTATTTAATTAATCACCCTATTAACATCTTGCATTACTGTGGTATATTTGTAACAACTGATGAGCCAATATCAACACATTAATTAAAGTTCATCGTTTACATTAGGGGGTCACTCTTTGTGTTATACATTCTATGGGTTCTGACAAAATATAAAATGATGGGGATCCCCCCAAAATAGTATCATATGAAATAGTTTTATGGCCCTAAAAATGCTCTGTTCTCCACCTCTTCATCTCTCACCCTCCATCCCTGGAATCCTTCTATAGGTTTGCCTTTTCTAGAAGGTCATAGAGTTGGGATCACTCAATACTTGGTCTTTTCAGATTGGCCTCTTCCACTTAGTAATATGTATTTAAGTTTCCTGCATCCCTTTTCATGGCCCATAGCTCATTTCTTTTTATACCTGAATAATAATCCATCTTATGAATCCAAATAACATTCTGGCATAGGCTGTACCACAATTTATCCATTTGGCCACCGAAGCACACTTGCCTCCAAGTGTTACTAATTATGAATAAAGCTGCCCAAAACATTCACATGTCGCTTTCTGTGTCGATGTAAAGCTTCAACTCATTTGTCAAGGTCAAGGGGTGAAATTGCTGGGTCACACGTTAAGGTATGTTTAGTGTCGTAAGAAGCAGCCAAACTGTCTTCCAAAGAGGTTGTACCATTTTGCATCCCCATTGACAATGAGTCAGAGTTCCTGTTGCTCCTCATCCTTGTCAGCATTTGGTGGTGTCAGTGTTTTGGATTTTGGCCATTCTGATAAGGGTACATCTCATTGCTATTTAATTTGCAATTCCCTGATGACACATGGTGCTAGGTCTCTTTTCTCTATATCTCTTTTATACAGATGCTATTTTGGCATCTGTGTATTTTCTTTGGTGAGGTTTCTTCTCAGATCTTTTGCCCATTTAAAATTATTTTATTTTGGCTATGCCTGTGGCATGTGGAAGTTCCCAGGCCAGGAATCAAACCCAAACCACAACAATGATGATGCCAAACCCTCAACCTCTAGGCCACTGGGAACTCCCCCATTTTTAAACTGGGTTGTTTGTTTCCTTATTGTTGCACTTTAGAAGTTCTCTGTGTGTTCGGGATACTAGTCCTTTACTGGATACATGTTTTTGCAAACATGTTTTCCCAGGTGATTGCTTGTCTTTTCATTCTCTTAACAGTGTCTTCTGCAGATCAGATGTTTCTAATTTTGATAAAGTCCAACTTACCAATTTTTTTTTCCCCTTCAAACATACTACCAGGGTTGAGATCCAATACCCAAAGAAAAGAGTAAATATGGCCTGGCTGCATATTTATTTTACCACTGGTCTCAAAGGCTGTTTCCCTGGGAAATTCAGCTGCAGGGGTGATGAAATAAGTGGGAAACAACGGACTGTATCCTCGCTGCTGATGTCCACCTGAAATGCACCCTGAGTCATGAGAAAGGGAAATATTCAGGTTGATCTGGGGGCAGATCTCCTAAGGTGGAGAGGCTAGGCAGTCACACCAAGTGACAGCATGAAGGGAGGCAGAAGGGAGAGTGTGGGAACAGAGTGCCTGGGCTGGAATGTTCGTCAGCAATGCCGGAGGCGGAGACCTCGGCCACTCATAGCCATCAACACGTGCTGTGTCTTCCACAGCCTGGTGGGAACGTGTATCTTTTTTTCGCCTAAGCTTGCTGTCCCTTCCACAAGCTGGGATTCATCAAGAGCCTCATGACTTCTTTTAAAAGTACTTTAAAAATCCAGTATGGATGAATATTTCACTATTATGATAGAGTTGGGGTAGGGAGCCATGTTTATGAAAGTCAAAAATAAAGTGATTTTATCAGAAAGAAGAATGAAAAAAGAAGGGAGAATGAATGCTCAGGTCCTCTTACTCTTCCTGATCCGCCCCAGCTGCCACGGCTCACAGAGGGGAGGCGAGCACCTGAGTGGCCACAGGCAGAACATGGTCCTGGGAGCAGAGCTTTGTCGCCTGAAGGCACAGGTTCACCTCTCTTCAATCTTGGTGACACCCTATGGGTGACCCTCATTCCTTCGATCCTGGTGACTTGGTGCTGAGATCTCTGGGAGGTACCTGGAAGCACAAGCTCTTCCAGCTGCCTCCTGTGAGAAGCACCTGACCCAGAGAACCAGTCTCTCTCTGTTCTTGAGAATCTCATGGTGGGAGACACTGGGAGAGCAGATGAAAGGTGGTTGTGATAGTTTATGAGCTGTCTTAAGAGATGACTGTGACAGAGTCAGAACTAGACCATTTAAAATCATCATTAACTAGAGACTCGTCAGAAAGAGAAAGACAAATACCGTATGATAACACATATCAGGGATCTAATATAAGGCACAAATGAACCTTCCCACAGAAAAGAAAATCATGGACATGGAGAACAGACTTGTGGTTGCCAAGGGGGAGGGAGTGAGGTGGACTGGAAATTGGAGTTAATAGATGCAAACTATTGCCTTTGGAATGGAGAAGCAATGAGATCCTGCTATATAGCACTGGGAACTATATCCAGTCACTTATGATGGAACATGATAATGTGAGAAAAAAAATGCATATATGTATGTGTGACTGGGTCGCCTTGCTGTACATTAGAAAATTCACAGAACAATGTAAACCAGCCAAAATGGAAAAAAATAAAAATCATTTAAAAAGTAAAAATTTAAAAAAATTTAAAAAATCATCTTTACTCTTTTTTTTTTTTGGTCTTTGTTGTTGTTGCTATTTCTTGGGCCGCTCCTGCGGCATATGGAGGTTCCCAGGCTAGGGGTTGAATCGGAGCTGTAGCCACCGGCCTACGCCAGAGCCACAGCAACGCGGGATCCGAGCCGCGTCTGCAACCTACACCACAGCTCACGGCAACGCCGGATCCTTAACCCACTGAGCAAGGGCAGGAACCGAACCCGCAACCTCATGGTTCCTAGTCGGATTCGTTAACCACTGCGCCACGACGAGAACTCCCATCTTTACTCTTTTCTACTGTGATTAAATAAACATAGCATAAAATTTACCATTTAAACCATTCTTATGTGTATAGTTCAGTGACAGTAAGTATGTCAACATGGTCCTGCAACCTTAACTGTCATCCATCTCAGGAACTCTTTTTTTTTTGTCTTTTTTTGTCTTTTTTTGTCTTTGCGTCATTTCTTGGGCCACTCCCACAGCACATGGAGGTTCCCATGTTGGGGTGGAATCGGAGCTGTAGCTGCCAGCCTACGCCAGAGCCACAGCAATGCGAGATCCGAGCTGCGTCTGCAACCTACACCACAGCTCACGGCAACGCCGGATCCTTAACCTACTGAGCAAGGCCAGGGATCGAACCCGCAACCTCATGGTTCCTAGTAGGATTCCTTAACCACTGAGCCACAACAGGAACTCCTCAGAAACTCTTCCTTCATCCTAAACTGAACTCTTCACTCATTCAACACTAACTACCTTTCCCCCACCTGGTAGCCAGCATTCTACCTTCTGCCTCTATGACTGCGACTACTCTAGGTGCATCATATAAATACAGTCCTACAATATTTGCCCTTTTGTGTCCAGCTCATTGCACTTAGCATAATGTCTTCAAGGTTCATCCACACTGTACCATAAATCAGAATTTCATTCCCTTCAGTGACTGAGCAATACTCCATTGTATGGATTTATCACATTTTGTTTATTCACCCATCTGCTAATGGATATTAAGCTGATGTGAAAAACACTGCTATGAACCTGGGTGTACGAGTATCTACTCAAGCCCCTGCTTTCAGCTCTTCCAGGTGTGTACCTAGGAGCAGAATTGTTGGGTCATATAGTAATTCTACATTTAGCCAGAGATCGGACCCAAGCCACGGCAGTGACAACACCAGATCCTTAGCCCACTGTACCACTAGAGAACGACATTCAGCTTTTTGAGGAACCACCATAATGTTTTCCAGAGCAGTTGCACCATTTTACATGAGCACCACTGATGCACAAGGACTTCAGTTTCTTCACATCCATATCAACACCTGTTTTCTTAGTTTGTCTTTTGATAATATCCATCCCAAGGGGTATGAAGTGGTATCTCACTGTCATTTGATTTACAATTCTCTAATGATAAACAACACTGAGCATCTTTTCTTGTGCTTCTTGCCATTTATATATCTATTTGGAGAAATTATATTCAAGTTCTTTGTGCACTTTTGAACTGGGTGAGCTTTTGTTTTTGTTGTTGTTGAGTTTCAGGAGTTCTTTATATATTGTGGATATTAACCAATCAGATATATATGATTTGTGAATATTTTCTCCCATTCTGTGGGTTGTACTCTCTTCTAATTCCACCTCAGGTATATCCAGTTTAATTTTTAACCACCCACTGGACCGGGTGTCTCCTCCATTGTTTCTTGCTTTTGTCAAGGACCTGACTCTAAATAGACATCTTTCTGAGGCTGGACTAGAACTTCTCAACATAAATAGCAGAAAATCATTTGCTAGTGAATTCTCCTATGACCTCAAGCGTTTGTTCACTATCAGTTCCAACCTGTTCCTTTTTATTTGGACGATTCACTTATATTTATTGTGCAATTTACTCAAACCTTTATTGTTAGCCTCTTAAGACAGAAATTTAGGACAAAATAAAGTGATTGGATTTCTCCTCCTAAGCCGTACAACCCTAAGACCCAAAGCAGGGAGGTGACATCATTCAATGATTTAACATTCTTTGAGGATGCATATATAAGCCACATGGATCTATGCTCTCTCAGCTGAGAAGGGTGTTTTATGGTCTTTAAATGAGAATCATGATTGCTGTGTAAAAGGCAGTTTACACAAAATGCACGGCCTTTACTTAGCACTACCTAGGAAGAGAACCCAGATTTCTGTCCAAGCATTTTAGCCATTTTCTCTGTTTTCCTCTCCCCCTTAAAAAAAAAACCTTTGTAGGAGTTCCCGTTGTGGCTCAGTGGTTAACGAATCCGACTAGGAACCATGAGGTTTCGGGTTCGATCCCTGCCCTTGCTCAGTGGGTTAAGGATCCAGCATTGCCGTGAGCTGTGGTGTAGGTTGCAGACGCGGTTTGGATCCCTCTTTGCTGTGGCTCTGGTGTAGGCCGGGGGCTACAGCTCCCTTTCAACCCCTAGCCTGAGAACCTGAGCAGCCCAAAGAAATAGCAAAAAGACCAAAAAAAAAAACTTTGTTCTAAAACCATCATGACTGGACCTCTGCTCAACCATTTCTGTTGCTACTGCACCCAGAAACAAACCAGAAATTGTAGTCTATGGTGCTCCCCTAACCATAAATGGTAACCTTAAAAAAAAAAGGAAAAAAAAAAGAGAGACACTGTTTCTGTAAAAAGAGAACTTTAAGACCAAACTTCACATCAAGCCTTACTGTGGGTGTGAAAACTGAAAGCATTTCCTTACTGATTGCTGAAGCAGGGTTGGTTACTTCATTTCACTATAACTCAAGGAAGACTCAGAAATGAGGCAAATTTAAAAGGTGAATTTTTGTTTTATGGTTTGTTCAGACTTAGAAAGATTCACACCTGATTCTCCTAAGGGAGAACGGATCTTCCAGCTATGAAGCACCAAACGCATGGCTTTCTGCTGCTTTTGTTTAAAAGATAGTAAATTTGATTATTAAATCAAAGTCTTTATGAAACAGAGTAACACCATTACAGCAGAAGGGTAATTCGATCACGTCTAGCCTGGGAAAAAAGCTGAGCATAAGACAAATCTTTAAATACACACACACACGATATTGTGTATACCCATACATTTTGTATATGCATAAATAAACCATGTATTTCTTTTTGCTCCTTAAGAATATTTCATTAAATGCACTTGTTTGGAGGACAAACTGTCAGAATGCCTGCATTTCCTTCTGAGAGTATTTCCTATTCTTCAGCTCAAAAGACGACACAGAATTTTAATTTCTGCAATTTTTTTTCTGGTGGGCCACTATTGCCAGCAGCAGGAATCCAGACGTCTAAAAATTTGTTTTCAAACATTGCTAATGTTGTGACAATTGTTTTACTTATATTCTGTCTACTATGCAGTACATACGAGTGGGCTTAACTACTCTTCGACCCTCCCTCAGAAAGGAGCTGCTGCACTGCGGGACTCAAAAGGCCCCAAGGGGACAAGTTTGCAATGCGCTAGTTGCCCGAAGGCCACCACTATGACACCACACAAATCCCTCTTCCCTTGCCCTTTTGGTTGGGGATAAAAAAATGCTTGCCTGGGGCCAGAGGTGCTGTCTGGTCTGCCTTTCCCGATGTGTAACCTGAGCCGATGGCCTGGATGCCTTCTTTGCTGCTCCCACACTGGGGGATTCTTTCTGTAAGAGACAGGAAACTATGACCGTAGCTGTTGTGACCACTGAAACTGGAGGGTTTGGCCTGGCCTTGATCTTTTAAAGAGTAAGTTTGTGAGAGAGCCTTCAATGAGATCAGTCTAATGTCAGGGAACAGGAGGTTAAATTAGGACATCAAGGAACATTTTAGTAAAAGTGGCTGAAAATCAGATGAACTCAATGCTTACTTCCAGAAGAAATCAGCGGAAGAGGGAGTTTTCCAAGGCAAACTTGACTGTGGCTCACTGCTGACTCTTGCCTGGCACTGATGTGAAGCTCCGGCGAGGGAGGATGGGAGTACGTGCGTGCGAGGGTGTATGTGCACGCGAATACGTGTGCGCCCCACGTGTCCATCATGATCAGTGCTTCTCTGTAACCAGATGGAGGTTATTAGTGATCACAGCTAACTGTTGTGCTCACGCCCAGGGCCGTTTTCCCCCTCATGCTGCAGCATCCAAGGGACTGGCTGGGCCACTAGTTCCTCCAGGGCTGGTGCAATTTCAAATAACTTTGGTTGTCAAAGCTGCCAGTGGAGAGTGGAGGTTATTTAGAGTGTTTCGACATCTGGGAAGGAGAGCGTCATTGTTGCTTATGTCGGAATCTGGATGCCTGGAGAACTGCAGCCGATTATACATCATGGATCCAGCTCAGGATAGAGAGATACACCCGGGCTGGTTTTCTCAGCTTCTACCCCCATCCTCATTTTCAGAATCAGGACATTCATCTTTTCATTGGATCTCGTCTGATGTTGGCACTAATTACTCTTCTTACATTAAATTCTCTGCAAACACTGAAATGCCCCCCAAGGCTTCCATATGGAAGTAAGCCATCCACTCCATTTTTCTTGAGTTCAGAAAGTTACCAGTCCAAGAGCCAGGTGCTCCCCCTCATCTCCCACGCTGCCCTAGAGGATGTCAGGCTTCATGGCCATTCACTGTGACAGAACTTCCCTCCAGCTTCAGAAATTGCCCAAAGAAACAGCTCACCTTCAAAGAATAGTCCGGCCAGCTGGAGATTATGTCTCCACTCTTCCGTTGATTTTTCTCCTGGATTTTGCCTGACCTCATTTAGTCAGCAGCTCTCCTTGCATCACCATTGTTCTTCTGCTTGTTTTCCCCCTAAGGACTCTGCACTTTGCTCCCCATTCACGGGCTCTCCCTGTGCCACTCCAGTCTGCACACTGTTTCCAGACTAGTCTTCCAAAAAGATGAGCAATCTTCTTGCTCCAATGCAGACTTCCCACAGCCTTGCAAATTAAGTAAAAAGCCTCACTGCCGCCTTCAAACACCATACCATGTGGTTCAGCGTACTTCCCCCTCCCTTACGAATGCCCTATCTACAACCAAAACCTGTGTCTTTTTACACTCATCACACACCATACTTTCCCTGCCTTTCCTCACAGTGTCTCTTTAGTCAGGAACTAGGAACGCCTTCCTCCCATCTCTTCCTGCTCAAAGTATGCCCAGTTTTCCTGCTCCAACTCAAACCCATTTCTGTCACTGACATTCCCCTAGTTCCCCGGAGATGTGGTTGGATCCTTCTCAGAACCCCCACAGCATGTGTTCCTGCCACTTTCATAATGGTCAGATCTGCCGGGACCACTGGATCTTTTGTTAGGGCCAACAGACACACACTGATGGGTAGTTTGAATTCCAGTTGATAAAAGGTTTAAGGCATAAGCCATCAGCTCCCTGTGATGTAACTTGTCACAGCTGGGTTGAGTTGCTAGCTTTTTCCTCCAAAACAACACGACTGCCTCCTCTTGATTTTGGGGGGTTTTTTGGGGGGCCATGCCGGCTACATGCGGAAGTTCCTGATCCGGGGATCAAACCTCCTCTACAGCAATGAACCAAGCCTTTGCAATGTTGACCCCGGATCCTTAACCTGCTTACACTACAAGGGAACTCCTCTCATTGGAACTTTTGTACGGTTCTTCATAGTTCCCATGGGTTGAATGATCTCTCCAGGTGGTTTGTAGGGCTAAGACCTATAACTCTGTAAATGACTTCCATTTGTTACTGCTCATAAAAGTCTCGGCCAATATTTTATTCCCACCTGGCATATAAAGGATCAGAGAGGTTTATGGAATAACCTAGGCTCATGCAGCAAGGAAACACTCATTCTGAAACCAGACTTGAGGTGTTTGAAGATCCGAGACCTGCTGCCTCACCTTCTGTTGATAAATTACATGCAGCAGCAAAGGTGAGATGATAATTTATCATCTAAATCTACACTTCTGAGAGTGAAAGGGGACAGCATAAATAATCATTCTGGAACGACAAGTATAAACCACGATGTATGGGTAGTTTAGGCACAGGGGAAACGTAAAGCAGTTTGGTGGTTTTTCTTTTTTTTTTAATGAGATCATCAACAGATCTTAAATTCTTCCAAATTTATGGGGTATTCTACATTTACAAGCATACATATTGCTTGCCACCCATAAAAACCCTACTGCATGATTAGGTTGGCTGAACTTGTACCCAAAAAAGCATATGGCGAAGCTGCCCACCCCAGTCCCAGTGTGGTTAATCAGAAGTGCAACACCCTTAAAGTTCAGATGTGTCCCTTATCACTGTCCCCCCCCCCCCCGACCCCACATCAACACCTGAATCTCTACTACTTCCTCAAATCAATAATGATTAGTTAATTCAAAGGAAGCCAGCGTCTCTACAGAATCAGATCTTTGGAGTGCTCCAGGCATGTCGTTTTACTTGCCCCTCCCCCTTCTTCCTAATCCCTGAACAAATTATTGGCTCCAGTGTGATTCTACCACGTAGAATCAAAATAGGTTTGTGAATCTGGTTCCCTAGTCGATTTCTCACCGGGTGGACCTGATAACAGAGTACACTCAAACTGCGGGATAGCCCTTTGCCTTCAAACCTGTAATTGTCTCTTATTCACCAAACACCCTCTGGTCTTGGCCATGAACTGTCTGTTCCTAGAAGAGATGGAATAAAGAGAAATGGGAGCTGGATATAGGCTTGGATTTGGATCCAGACACTAACTACTGCTATTAGCTGCAAAAGGAAGTAAACACACACCTGTTTCATAGGGGTTTCCATAAAGAATAAATTCAATATCAAAGCTTTCAGCTCATGACCTGGGCTCCTATGAAGCCTTGGATATCACTGTAGAAGCCCATTACCCCCACGGTAGCAAATTCACCCCTCAGCGGATGAAGGAACTTTATTCACAGCATAAACTTTGGGATGGAGACCTGGTACTTGATCCTCCCTTAAGCTTTCTCCACTTGCTTTTTTTTTTTTTTTCCTTTAGAGACACAGACTTTGGAGAATGAAGCTGGACTAGAGTATAAACTCAGCGCACTGTCTTCCCCTTGCACATAGCTATTGAGATCATATTTTACTAACCCCTCCCCCCAAATAAAATATATAGTGGACCATAACAAAGAAGGCTGGAACTGACACTGCCTCATAAAATCCAGATGGGGTGGGGTCGGGGGTTGGTTCTTACTCATTGTGCTTTTCACATAACAGGCGACGAATAAATGTCTATGGAATGAATGAGACCACCACTGGTGTGAATATATTAACCCATTCCGATGTATTTATACATTTACATGTATATATTTATATATACCCACTGGTGTGGGAATATTTATACATTTATATATAAATATCCGTATTTGTATGTATTAAATTTATATAAAATACAAACTTGCACAGGTTTTGTATATACTTACATAATTTTTGCATCTTGCTCCCCCTGCTATATCTGCTCTCTGCTCTATCAGTCAAGGGCCCCACAGGAAACAGATGGCCCTCAAATTAGGATAAATCAAGAAGAACTTAATAAAGTGACGGTTCACAAGTGTAGGTGGGACGGAGCAGAACCACGAGGGAGACTAGTTACCGTGGAGGAGCTGTTACTGGTCCCGGGCCTGAACGGATGAGGGCGGGGAGGAAGCCGGCACATGAATCTGGATAAAAGAGGGTTTCCTGAGAAAGCTGCCTCAACAGGAGACCCGCGAAGCGAGCTCCTTGATTTCTGGGTCCTCCCTCGGTCTGGTCTCCTGCTCCTGTTTCGAGGACTGTGCCCAGTGGGAAAGCAGAGGCCACGGGGACCCGGATGTATTTATCCACCGGGTGGGGGAAGGGGGAGAGGGCTCTGCACGTGCAAGATATTGGGTTCATGCTATCTCGAGACCCAAGATCCTGGGTTCACGCTATCTCGAGATCTTTTAAGAGGAACCTGAAAGTGAAAAACGTTATGAGAGTGTTGGTTTCTTGAAGTGGCCCTCTGCCTGGAATACCACCTCCCCCTCTGGCGCATGACGCCCTGTCCCCTGAGAAGTCTTCCTTCCACGTGCCTGGCACACGCCGGCGCAGGCGTGCCTCCCTCTTCACTCCAAACTGGCTTCCTGCTCCAAGGGACTGTGGTCTGGTGCCCCTCCTCTCTCCCACATCCAGCCCACGACAGGCACACAGTAGGTGCTCAGTCACTATTAGCTGAATGAATGACTCCGTTTCCCACGAAAAGAAAGCGAGCTTGCCATGCAACTACTATCCCTGGTTCTCTTGACTCTCTCAGGACTTTTGAGATGAAAGTCCAGGACCGCCCTCTTTCGCACAAGCGCATCTCCCCTTCCTGGGAGAGGCAGCGGGCACAGGCGGGAGCAAGAGGGGAGGGCGCTGGTGAGGACGAGCACCTGGAGGTTGGCATCGCGGCGGAGCCGGGGACCTGCGGAAGGTGGGCGCAGCCAGATCTGGAAAGGGAAGCTCTGTTTATTGATTCCAGGTGAAGAAACTTTGGGCGTCGCTTCAGTTAACACTCAGATTCCCGGTAACTCCCCTTCTCTTTCTGGAAGCTCTGAGAAAAGAGACCCTGAAACAAACAGGTGTGCATGCTGACCCAAGTCAGAGGCCCCCACAGCTCTTCCCTCGCCGTCTCTCTGCTGCTGCTGAGTTCGCTTTTGGTCGGTGGTGTGTGAGTGTGTTTGTGTGTGTACAAGCATGTATGGGTGCGCATACGTGGAATAGGCGCACATGTGTGTGTGCATTTGTATGTTTATGTGTTCATGCATTTGTGTGAATATGTGCAACTTTGTGTATGCTCGTGTCCTTATGTGTCTGTGCACGTGTATGTGTTTATGCATGTTCATGTGCATGTGTGTGCACGTGTGTTTGCATATGTATGCATGTGTGCATGTTTGTGTATATGTGCCTGTCTTTATGTATGTTTTTGTATATGTGGTTATATATGTGTGCATGTTTGTGTTTGTATATGTGTTTGTGTATGTATGTGTGTGTACATGTTTATGTCTGTTCATTTGCATTTGTGTGTACATGTTTGTGCCTGTGTGTGTGTATTTGTGTATGTGTCTGTTTATGCATAGCTGTGTTTGTGTGCATATGTGTGTTTGTGTGTATATGTGTGTGTGTATGTATGCATTTGTATGGATGTGTATGTATGTATGTGTGCAAGTGTGTGTATAAGTTTCTGGACCTTATGGTCTAGGATTGGTCCTATCAGGCTCTATTAAGAGGCAGAATTGGGCAGAAAGAGAATGAAAATGAAAGATAAGTCTTGGCAGCATTTTTCATTTTAACCTGCCCCACCTCCTGTCCCTACACCTGTTACTTTGCTTGCTGCCTTTTCCCCTGCACTCCAGGAGGACTTGAAATTGTGTGATCAGGTTAGCTTGCAAACGATAAATATTTGCTGAATGAATACTGTGTCCAAGGTGACAGAATTCTACTCGTGTTGGTTTTATATTTGCACAGAACTGCCTGGGTTCTCTCTAAGCAAAAAGATAAACACTGACCTTTAGAATTATCTCTTTCCAAATAACAAGTATGTTGACCCTTCTGTTATTCAAAAGAGTTCAGGACGCTTTCGCTGCTCCCTCCCATATTTGATCAGGAATCATCTGGGCCTGTGAGCTTGTGAAGGGCTGTTGTTCTCTCCACCTTGTTAAGGAGAAAACAAAGCCAGGAGACGTATGGACCTGGTCAGGTTCACATAATTACAAGCGATTGAAAGGTGTCTTTTCGGTCTCTCTTGCCATCAGATATCATTGCCTTTTTAAAATGGTGATAACAAGGATTCATGGCAGGACATTTTAAAAAATTCTTTTATGGGTAACACAACCTGAATGAGGAGAGCTGTATACTGCCCCAGAGAAATCCTTAATCCTCATTAGTCGGCTTTGCCAGGTTTTTTGAGCATAAAGGTCTGTGAGGGAAATTCCTGAAAAGCAGTGAGTTCCGTGGTGCTACTGTCATTAGAAGACCTGGTCCAATTATATGTAACAATGATGTTGCCTTTTTTTTTTTTTTTGCTTTTGCTTTTTAGAGCCACACCCACAGCATGTGAAAGTTCCCAGGCTACAGGTTGAATTGGAGCTGCAGCTCCCAGTCTATGCCAGAGCCACAGCAATGCCAGATCCAAGCCATGTCTTCTAGCTACACAACAGCTCATGGCAATGCCAGATCCTTAACCCTCTGAGTGAGGCCAGGGATCGAACCTGTGTCCTCATGGATACCAATTGAATTCATTATGGCTGAGCCATGATGGGAACTCCTGATGTTGCTTTAGAAGATGCTGTAAGTGTGCTTAGTCAGGACCCTGTGTTTTGTGGAGTCCAGGAGAGGCCTGGTGACTGGCTTCCTCCAATGTCCCCCTTGCATTCTTTAATTGGCATTAAGCAACCTCAGGTTAGCATTTCCCCCCATCCCAAGGATGAATCAAGACAATGTTTTAAGTTCATTTGGGCAATTTATACATAGTACTCAATGTCAAGTCAAGCTTCAGGAAAAGAGGTTGAGTTTCTGACCTTGAGTTTAAACTTCCTTACTTATAGCTTCAGCTAGGACTAGAGACATTTAGCTTTACCCCCAAATCCACTTTCCAATTTCCATTTATTCTGGAAGGTTCTACAGGAAACCACAAGCGTTGTTGGGTGTCACCGCCAAGGGGTGTAACTTCAGCTCACAGACATAATTGGAGCTTCCACAAATGTCGTAGCTTAGAATAAGTTCTGGGAGATTGGTCAGGATATGGAACCCAACACTCAGGAGTCATCTCCGGAATTCTTATAAAAGTTCCAAGACAGTGTTCATGCTGGTGCAACTTGGGTTTCTGGCAAAACCTCTTCTCCTTCCTTGCTTTTTGGTCCCTAACAAAAGGTCGCCTATTTTCTGATCCCTCTGCCTGACCTCTGAGGGATGAATGAGCAAATTGGGAAATGTCCCTTTAATGGCTGTAGTGAGCAGAGGGTCTGGCCTTGCCTTTCTCTACAGTTGTGTGTTTCAGTTCTTCATGTGGAAAATGAGGGTCGGAAATAAGGAAAAAAATCTATATGTATATCAGCTCTGCCCCTGGTTCCTGACACAGAGCTCCTAAATTCCTTGTAAATAGGGATTCTGGGAGAATCTTAGTTCTAACAGTTGATCTTTGACCTGGATCCTTGACACAGAGCTCTTAAACCCTTGTAATTCCCTCAGTGATAAGAGCATCTGACCAGAGTTCAGAATTCCCTTGGAATTTCCTAGATGATAGGAGGGTCTTTTGTTCTAATGAGGTGACTCTTTGTGGGCTCCTGGATGGCAGCTGCTCACCAGAAAGCCCAAGGCATGATCAGAAGCTTGAAACTTTCAGGCTCAAGCCCCCACCCCCCATTCTTCAGAGAAGAAAGAGAGGCTAGAAATGGAGTTAATAATTGATCTTGCCTGTGTGAGGACGCCTCCACAAACACGTCCCAAATGTGGGTTTCGGAAAGCTTCTGGATTAGCGAACACATCTATGCAACTTAACCACAGGAACAGAAGCTCCTGCACTCAGACCCTTCCAGACCTCACCCTATGTACATCTTCATCTGGTCGGTTGTATTCTTTAATATGTCCTTTGTCATAAATTAGCAATAGTAAGTAGACTGTTTTCTTGGGCTTTGGGAGACACTTTAGCAAATCAGAGACCCCCAAGGAGAGAGTTGTGAGAACCTCTGATTTGTGGCCAAGTTGAACCGAAGGGACCTCTTGCTTGCAGTTGGTATCAGTAGTGGGAGGCAGTCCTGTGGGGCTGAGCCTTTAATCTGTGGGGTCGGTGTTAACTCTGATGAATATCAGGATTGAATTGCAGTGTGATATCTAGCTGGTGCTGGCGAATTGTTCAGTGGGTGTGTGTGTCGGGGGCAATCTAGTGTTGGGAATGTTGTAAGGTGAGTAGAGGAAAGCATTGCATTTTTCTGAGACGGGGGATGTGTGCTCTGCCCACCATACCAGTTACTGAGAGAATCAGGTGAAATTATATAAGACGGCACTTTATAAATTGAGAGGTACTAGAGGTACTAGATAGAGATGAGGTGTTCCTAATTTTGAGAACCAATATGGAGACCAAATAAAAAAACTGGTGCCCCAGTTTACAACAACTCTCATTCTCCTGTTCACCAGGTGTGGATGAAATCCTTTTGTGTCAAACTTTTGGCACCGTCTTAAACTTGCGTTATCTCCCAGAGACGGCCGGTGGTGTGCCCTGTGGTACTTGAAGCCACATCACGTGTGTGCACGACTTCCTGGAACATCAGTTTTACACGAATAGATGGGAGAGGAAACAGTCTTTTTTTGTTTTTTGAGATCCCAAGTGCATTTAATTTGACTCCCAGGAAGAAATGAGAGAGTTGGAAATCATATGTAAAGTGGTATTTGCTATGCCTTTTTAAAAAATTGAAGTATAGTTGATTTACAATGTTGTGTTAGTTTTAGATTTATAGCACAGTGACTCATATAACGTAATGATAATATATAACTATAATGTATTTATTATATATAACCATAAATATATTTATAATATACAAATGTTTTTATATAATAATCATATTTATATGTAATAAACACATTTATATATAATACTTAATATATAATGTGTATAAATATTATAAGTATAATTTTATAATATATTATTTTTATATAATATGTAATATATTATAATTTATATTATAAATTTGATATTACAATATTATAAATATATATTATATAATGTATATTATATAATATATATTATATATATTATATAATACACAATATATAACTATGTTATGTAATATAAATGTATTTTATATTATGTATAATAATATATTCTTTTCCCTTAGAGGTCATTGTAAAATATTTAGTATATTTCCATGTGCTATCTGGTAGGTTCTTGTTGGTTATCTATTTTATATATATTAGTGTGTATATGTTAACCCCAAACTCCAGGGGTTGAACCTACGCCACAGCAGTGACAACACCAGATCCTTAACCCACTGAGCCACCAGGGAACTCAGTAAATTTGTTTTCTAAGTCTATGAATCTATTTCTGCTTGGAAATATTCTCTTTAAACAAATATTATTCATTCATTCAACTCATGTTTATGGAGTATCTTTGAAGCAGAATTAGATGTAAAAGTAGCTGAAGAGTCATGATTCTTTCTCGTCACTTGTTCAAGATCTGTAACACAAATCTATATGTGGGATATATGATAATCCTCAATTGATCAGATCTTAGTCTGTTCAGGCTGCTGTAACAAACTAACATAGACTGATTAGCTGAAACAACAACCATTTATTTTGCACAGTTCTGGGAGGTCCATGGTCAAGGTGCTGACCAATTCAGTATCCGATGAAAGCCCACATCCTGGTTCATCAGTGGCCATCTTCCAGCTGTCATGGAGGAAGGGGCTAGGGAGCTTTCTGGGGTCTCTTTTATCAAAGCACTAATCCCATTCATGAGGGTTCCACCCTCATGACCTAATCACCCCCTAAAGGCCTTCCCTCTTATACCATCACAATGAGAATTAGGATTTTAACATACGAATTCACAGTTAGGGGGGTGGGGGACGCAAATATTCAGTCCATAGCCATCAGTATAGGCAACTGATCTCACCCTTCCATTCCCCAGTAGTTTGACAGCTTATTTTAATTGAAATATTTTTGTAATCATTATGTAACTTGGAAGTCTGGACCAGCATGTTGAATTACAGCTATAAAGATTGTGTCAAACTTTCCTCTGTGCTGAGTCTGAAATTTCCACCATGTGATAAATGTTTTGCTCTGCGGTTTTCTTGGCCTGGGGCTGTCTAAACCTTGAAACACACAATGGTGTGTCTTTGAAATGGCCTTCCCTGGCTCAGAGGAACAATTGCTCATTCCTTTGCAAAACTCTATTATCTATGTTCTTTTTTACCCAAGGTTCCGTTCCACGGACCCTCTCACAAAGTGTAGCTATTTCACTAACTGTTCTTTCCACCTACGATTAGATTTTCAAAAAATAACACCAGCGAGGAGGAGCAAACATTAAAGAAGGCAGCATGATATTGCTCTGACCCCGGCAGGTGGTGTGCCTCTTCACCCACCTGAAAGCACACGATCATCTTTACACAAAGTCATCAGCCCTCTAGGGCCCTTTCTGCACGATGGGGACACAAACAGCAACACTGTGGTTTCCCTGACTGTGCTTCTCTGGAGTCTGGTCTGGAGAGGACCTCTGATGTCAGGGACCTTGCATCCAAGCTTCCTTGATGTTCCTTGTTCCTCCTCGACCTTTAGGTCTGTCCTATCTACCCTTCCATGACATAACCAGATTTGAATGTACAAGTGACATCTTCCCTCCCAAACTTTGAATGCAACTGATGCTCCAGAGAGGGGCTTTGCCTGCCTCTAGTATATAACAGCGTACCTCTGGGATGTACTTTAGAAGTGTGGTGGTTAAGGGAGTTCTTGTTGTGGCACAATGGAATCGAATCCAACTAGTATCCATGAGAGGTGGGTTTGATCCCTGCCCTCGCCTAGCGGGTCAGGGATCTGGCGTTGTGGTATAGGGCGCAGACTCTTCTCGGATCTGGCGTGGCTGTGACTGTGGCGTAGGCCAGCAGTTGTAGCTCCGGTTTGACCCTTGGCCTGGGAACTTCCATATGCTGTGGGCGTGGCTCTAAAAATAACAACAAAAATACAGAAGTGTGGTGGTTAAGATGATATGCAGGATTGATAATATTCAGCAGGTATGCATCAATCAGAACATATGGGCTGGTATAGTATGAAGACACCTTTCTTATTACCTGTAAATAACTGTTCCCCAAGCCTTTGAGTGGCATCCATTTCCCGAATTACTTCTCTTCTGCGTCTCCTGAATTCTGCGTGGTCCAGGAACTGAAGGGTTAACGGACCCTCCCATCTCTGATTAGTTGGTGGCTTGAACCATACAGGCTGTTAGATATTCTGAATATCATCCCATGTTACATGTACCATATACGAAGCTCCTGGAGCATTCTAGGCACTAAATAAGCAGTAGGTATTTTTAGTCCTGTGGCTTTGGAGAACTGCGTCCTTGGAGTATATATTTTGCACAGCACTTCGGCCAACATCCCTTCCTCCCCCACTTCTGGACACAGCCTTCCTTCCCTTGGGGGACTGCGCCTTCCCCATTCTCTGAGGTTCTGGCGAAGCTTCCAACCACAGCACCCCCTCCCTCCAGCAGCTCACGGATGAGCAGTGACAGAGGTCTGGAAAATCATTGTCCCTGTTCCCTGACAGGCATGCGCATGTGATGGATCACTCAGTGGCTTCCCTAGAACTCTGCGCAGTCAGCCCTCAGTATCCATGGGGGGATGGGTTCCTGGACTCCCCCATCCCTTGGAGATGCTCAAGTCCTTCATATAAAAAAGGTTTCTGAAATTGGATCCGCAGCTTGTTGGATCCACTGATTGAGAGGACTGACTGAGTTACGGTGCAGGGACTAATAATATTCCTTGTCCCCCTTTGCAATACGAGCTGAAAGGATGTGGCCCCAGAGCTCCTGGTGGCCTTGACTATGGTGAAGGAGGAGCCTGGTGATAACTGAGTACCAGACCAAGCTTCCATTCTTTGGAACAGCAATTCTCAAGCTTGAGTGTGTATCAGGATCACTGGGAGAGCTAATAAAGAATCTAGGTGTTCCCGCTGTGGTTCAGCTGATAAAGAACCCAACTAGTATCCATGAGGATGCGGGTTCGATCCCTGGCCTCGCTCAGTGGGTTAAGGATCTGGCGTTGTCACTGCTGTGGCAATGGTTACTGCTGCAGCACATGTTTAATTCCTGGCCTGGGAACTTCTGCATGACTTGGGTGGAGCCAAAAAAAAAACACAAAAACATAAAGATTATAACCTGTACTAGTTTTCGTGAAGAAACGGAGGCTCACAGCATTCCTACATGGCAGAGCAGGATTTGAACCCTGGCCTCCCTAATTCCAAGGCCTACATCCTTTCCTTGGGATGCCAGTGGGCTCTGCCTCCATCTTTTCCCACTTGGTCTGTAGTTCTTGGCATGTTTCAGAATGGTTGTACCTGCTTCATTAATTCTTCAAAAAGACAACCACTCTGCCTCTTTTAGAATTGACTGGATGCCGTTCCTGTCTAGGGGAATGGGGTCCAGAGACACTGCTACTCTGAAGGCTCAAAGACTTGTTCCAAGCTTCGGAACTGCGTGTTCACGGGCTACCCACCCGGAAAAGAGAAGCTGAGGGCACAGATGACCCTGTTTTATTTACATCGCCCTTGCCTCTCTCATAATTTCAAAATCAAGCTCTTTCTCTCTTTCTTCAACTGAAATTCTTTGTGCTATTTACCCTGCACGATCTAAACATTCGAGAGTGGGCGTGGGGAGAGAGGAGAGAGGGAGCGAGAAGGGAAAGGAAAGGGAGCTCTTCGAGTTAGACTCTGTCTTTCCCTAAGAAGATTAAGATCAATGTCATCTGTCTTTCCTGTTGGTTTATGGTTCCCGTGGGTCCTAGGGGGTGTCCTATTCTCCGTGGGATCCCCCACTGTTTCTAGCATGATTGCCAGGAACACACACAAGTTCCTCCGCAAATGCACATTGGATTAAACATGAATTTTGCCTAGGGTCAGTTTTGCCGATAGTTCTGCATACAGTCAAGAAAGAGCTTTTAGTGGATGATCTCTTGTCCTTTTTAGTGGTCCAAAGAACAACAACAACAACAACAAAAATGCACCTAAAACCCAGTTATGTGTTTCTATTGAAGGAAAAGAAAAGTGACGTAATATGTGTTCACTCTGTGGCAGGCATTGAGTGGGTGCTTTACATGTGTTATTTTATTTTATCCTCATAACAACTTATGGACATAGATATTATTATTTCCATCTGCAGATGAGAAACTTGAGAGAGAACAAGTCATTTGAGTGTAGTGGAGTTCCCATTGTGGCTCAGTGGAAACAAATCTGACTCGCATCCATGATGCTGCAGGTTCAATCCCTGGCCTTGCTCAGTGGGTTAAGGATCCAGCATTGCCGTGAGCTGTGGTGTAGGTCGCAGAAGTGGCTCAGATCCTGCGTTGCTGTGGCTGTGGTGTAGGCCAGTGGCTGCAGCTCTGATTCCACTCCTGCCCTGGAATCTCCATATGCCACGGATGTGGTCCTAAAAACACACACACACAAAAACCCCAAAACATATAAGTCATTTGGATGTAGCAAGGAGTAGTGATTATGAGAATAGACTCTAGACTGATTCATTTTCTTTTCCGGTCCCATCACTTATTAGCAATGTGATCTTGGACAAGTTCCTTAATTACTCTGACCTTTCTCTTATTGCTTCCTCATCGATCTAGTTTATTTATATGTGTGTGTGTGTATATGTATATGATCAATATATATCAGTATCTCTATATATATAGTATATAGACATATGTTATATATTGGCCATGCCTGTAGCACGTGGAAGTTTCCAGGCTAGGGATCAAACCCTAGCCACAGCATGACAGCATGGGATCCTTAACCTGCTGAGCCACCAGGGAACTCCCTAGCTTCCTCATGAATAAAACGAGGACAGTAATATTTACTAAACAGATTGTAAAACTCTTAGAGGCAGTGCTGAACCCAGAGCGAGAGTTCAAAGGAATTCCTACTGTGGCTCAGTGAATTAAGACCCCACTTAGTATATATGAGGATGTGGGTTTGATCCCTGGCCCTGCTCAGTGGGTTAAGGATCTGGCATTGTAGCGAGCTACAGTGTAGGTCGCAGATGTGGCTCAGATCTGGTGTTGCTATGGCTGTGGTGTAGGCCTCAGCTGCAGCTCTGGTTCAACCCCTAGCCTGGAAAATTCCATATGCCACAGCGGCAGCCGTAAAAAGAAAAATAGGAAAAAAAAAAAAAGAAAGAAAAAGAAAAAAAGATTTTTAAAAAGAAAAAAAAAATGGACTTCTTTGAGGGACTGCTCTCTGAGCTGTTTTAGCAGAAAGGGTAATGCTTGAATTTTTATTGTAGGGTGTGTTACCAGGTTGGACATTAAACACAGATATAAAGCAGGTGCACAATTAAGTCCATTGAGTTGTTTAACAAGCACCTGTTAAGAAAGCGGCTCAACCCTGATGGAATCTTGAAAGAGGAAGCATGGTCTTTGTTCTGGAAGGATCTATAATTTAGTGGGCTAGACAAGGCTTAAATAAGGGATTCCATGGAAGATTAAACATACGCTTATTAGTATCAAAGCAATGCAGTAAGAGAGACTCTTGGCATTGGAATATGGTGGGTGTTGGATGGTGGTTTCTAAAATTAACTCCAGTGAGACTCTTCATATCCTTTAAAATGCAGGCTTGGATGTTACTAGAGAAGTTGTAATGAGATCATCGCATGTGAACACATTAATTTGCTGAAACATTTTGGCGAGGGGGAGGGATTTTACGCTCTGCTTCAAAAGCCTCAAAACCATTTATGATCTTTGATCCACATCCCTTCCCTTGGAACTTTAACCCAAAATAATTTGAAATAAGAGAAAATAAAAAGCTTTACACCGAAAGATGTTCTTCATGGTATAGCCCATAATAAGGAAAACTTTGAAAGTTCTCAAGTGTTTGGTGACGGGTAGACAGTTATTTAAAACCTTCTTGGGGTGGTAGATGCAAACTATTCCATTTAGAATGGATAAGCAATGAAGTCCTACTATACAGCGCAGGGAACTATATCCAGTCTCTTGGGATAGACCCTGACGGAAGATAGTATGAGAAAAAAATCTATGTGTATGACTGGCCATTACACTGTATAGCAGAAATTGACACAACATTATAAATCAACTATAGTTCAATTAAAAAAAATAAAATAAAACCTTCTTGGGAAGGAATGGGTCATCGTTGGGGACCCATTTTCCAAGTGGAGGAAGTTGAGCCAACCATATATTTGTTGCAATGGACCACGACAAATGGAACCAGGCTCCTCTTTTTTTTCTCTCCAGCAAATGACCTTCTGGTTCTAAACATGCTTTCCTAGAGTGAAATGTCCACTGTTAGTTTGGCAAAAGTATGGGCTTAAATTAAAATGACTTGAAGTATGTTAATGAAGCTATATTGTTAATGTTTATAAAAAGTTTCTTTCTCCCCCTCCCCTAACTGTTGTTCAGCCAGGTAAATCTTAGGCATGGCTGGGTTTGGGGCTCAAATGATACCTTTTGAGCCCCAAACTCCCTCATTCAAACATTGTAAACACTCAGGTTGTGGTTTAGGGTGGTGTATGGTAACTATTTAAAAAAATTTCTGTATAGTATGATGTTTTGACGTCTTAGGAAAAAAACTTTCTGACTAGCCAATTCTTTTTTTTTTTTTCTTTTCTTTTTACAGCTGCATCTGCAGCATATAGAAGTTCCCAGGCTAGGGATCGATTCAGAGCTGCAGCTGTTGGCCTACATCACAGCTGCAGCAACCCTGGGTCCGAGCCACATCTGGAACCTACACTGCAGCTCGAGGACATGCCAGATCCTTAACCCCCTGAGCAAGGCCAGGGATGGAATCCATCCTTATGGGTACTAGTCAGGTTCATAACCCACTGAGCCACAGCAGGAACTCCAAGCTCGTCAGTTCTTAGAGATAGCAAAGGGTCCAGCCAGGAGCGTGCCTATGATATGTGAAGTAGCCAACCCAGAGCCAGATCTTCTCTCTCTAGCCCATGCACCTCAGGAGGCAATATTCTTCTGCCTGAAACATCCCAGGGCCAGTTGCTAGGCAACTGGGGACCACTTCGGTAGCTCAAAAACTGCTTAAGTCTTTCAAACTAGCCCTCCCTGTTTGCCTTTCCCCTGAAAACCTTCATTAAGGCTGTGACCTAAGCTCTCCCCTCAACCCCTGTCTTCTGCACCTGACCGCCCTGGTGTCTTTCCCACGTGGCCCTGCCAGGCCTGCCAGGCCTCCATCTCCAGGGCCCATGAGTCTAATAAACCTTGTTTTTTCCTGAAGCTCTCCTCTGTCCCCTCTTGCGGCTGCATCTGATGGACCCACTTATGAAGAATACAAAACACACAGCCTCTCAATAAACAATCTTGGGAATAGTCCTTAGAGGAAATAGATGAAAAGCCCAATTTTTTGTCAGACTTTAATATCCCCTCTTTGGTGCGTACCTTTTTCAGGGTCCTTATCACAGGCTGTAGTATGTAAGGTACAGAAGCCAATAATCAACATGCCCCACTTCCAGCTTCCCAGAGCTAAGGTGTCTATGGTGATGTATCAGCTATGAGTCGTTCTGTCAGAAGTGACAGAAAACTTTATACAAATAGTTTTGATTTTTAAAATCAATATGTGTTTTAAAAGAAAAGGAATGGTATTGCTGACTTAGGCCCAAAAGTCCAGTGTTGATCTTGCTTCAGGCATGGCTGGGTCAGGGCTCTAATGTTATCATCAGGACTCAGGATCAGTCCATCTCTTGGCTCAACCTTCCATTGCATGAACTTCTGTCTCAGCTGCGTGTGACAGCAGCAGCCCAACCCGCACATCACAGGTTTTCAGGAATAGAATACAAATAGAAGCCATATTCCCAGGAGTGCAGAGAAACTCTCTCATTAGCTCTGATTGGGTCACATGACCACTCTGTGCCAATCACAGGGAAATGCAGTGGACTGATGGGCGCAGCCCTAGGTCACATGACCACTTTGCACCGATCACAGGGAAATGCAGTGGACTAATGGGCGCAGCTCCGGGTCATGTGACCACTTTGCACCGATCACAGGGAAATGCAGTGGACTAATGGGCCCAGCTCCAGGTCATATGACCACCCTGAGCCTGGAGGGGAGGGAGGTGTATGTGGGAGAATTGAGTTGGTTTCCTAGGAACCACAATTCATTAGGAGGGGGAAAGTATGACTTTAAAGAGGAAATCAGGACACATTTATTAGAAAGTGTGAGTGAATGCCAGGCAGCAAAATCAACAGATGTCTACTACAGTTGGACTCTTGTCATTTTAGTCTAGCTTTCTTGGGAAAAAGCCAGTAAGAACAAATTCAGCAGATCGCAGACTTGCACTGACGAGAAGAAACGCAAGAATCTTCCGAGCTCAGCCGTTTTTCTCTAAATAGAACATAGTTTACACTATTGAAGACAGATGCTTGTTTATTCTATGCTGGGAGCTCTCCGGCCAGGCAGATGACAAATACCCTCCCATCTGCAGAGTCTTCCAGGGCTTTGCAGTTTTTACAAGTTAATGAGAAGATGGGGGAGGGGCCATTTAAAATGAAGTAATAAATGTGTTTGGAAGAAAGTTAAAGAGCTAAGTTACTTCACAGTTCTGGAATTCAGAGCAATGAAAAAGTAAACAGGCTTAGTGGCTCAAAGAAGAATCCTTTCATCCATGAAACAACTTTATTTAGGTTATTTTGGTATCTAAGAGACTGTCCCTGGGGCTAGATTATTAAAAAAACTCATATTTTCATTCTATACTGTCCTATTGGGTTTTGCAAAACAAGATATTATTTCCTGCCTTTAGTTGTGGTGTAATGAGGCTTTTCTATCATATGTCCTTTGGTAAATTATTGTCATATATTTTTTAGTTTTATTTTTATTTATTTTTTGGCCATGCCTGTGGCATGTGGAAGTTCTTGGACCAGGGATCAAACCCGCACCATAGCAGCCACAATCCTGATTCTTAACCCCCTACACCACGAGAGAACTCCTTCATATCCTTTTTATTTTTTAAATTATGGTGGTTGATTTACATTATTCTGTCAATTTTTGCTATACAGCGAAGAGACCCAGTTATACATCCTTTTCCCATATTATCTTCTATCATGTTCTGTCACAAGGGATTAGATATAGTTCTCTGTGCTATACAGTACTTCCTATCCTTATTTAGAATTGTAATTTTGGAAGCAATTTTCATTAAAATTTCTTGTACCATATCAATTTGAGATAATTGGGCTGAAGGATTTTTTTTGTCCAAATTGCTCACGCCAATACTACCTCATAGGGTTTAGGGAATTCCCACTGTGGCTCAGTGGTTAATGAACCTGACTAGGAACCATGAGGATGCCCGTTCGATCCCTGGCCTTGCTCAGTGGGTTAAGGATCTGGCGTTGCCGTGCTGTAGTGTAGGTCGCAGACACAGCTCGGATAACCTGTTGCTGTGGCTGTGGTGTAGGCCGGTGGCTACAGCTCTGATTCGACCCCTAGCCCAGGAACTTCCATATGCCTCGCATGCAGCCCTAAAAAAAGGACAAAAGAAATATACTATTTCATAGGGTTTAAAAAAATTAAATTAAAATAAAATACAGTAGGACAAATTTTTGAAATTGGTCCCCAATGACATACATTTGAAGATGATTTTCAATCTCTGAAAAACCCTTGTTTCCAACACAGGTGAAATCAGTTCTTTTCTGTGTTAATGCTGATGGTGATTCAATGAAACTGATCTTTGTAAACTGAAAAGGATGTTGTTTTATCTCACTAAGCAAGCTTGAGAGTCTCGTGGATTCTCAGCCAGCTGAGCTATTACCTAGGAGCTGCAAACTTAGAACAAATTGCGGATGGCTCCTGTGATGGTTAATATTAGTTTCTGAGATCCACTGGTCCACTCTGGTTAGAGAGTACTTATCATTTATGGAACCCTACATGCATCAGCGCTATTATGGTCCAGAACATTTTCTACTGGGCTAACTTCTTAGGAGGAACAATATATGTGCAGGAAGTGTGCCAGCCTAGGAAGGAAGGTGAGTAGAAAAAACCTACCATATAATTCAAGGGATGTTCAAAGGCATCCTTCCTAAAGATTAAGGTCCTACCGAGTTAGCCCACAGCAGGCATGCAACAACTATTTTGTTCAGTGAAAGAAAACGTAAATGAAGGAATCAGTGTAAAATTACCTTGCAGACAAAACTAGAAAAGCCCCATGTAGACATTCCTCTTAATTTCCCTCTCCCCTAGCTGGACCTACGACTGCCACGGGAGTCACAATTGTCACTAAAGGATGTTACACCAGAACTCAGAGAAGAATGTGTTGGCTTACCTTCCGAGAGATAAGAACTGAGCTGGGGTAGAATTGTCTAGAGTACACGAAGTCAGCTTTTTGAATGGTGAAAAATAAAACATAATTCTCTTTGTTGCACCATATTGGTAGGATTTCTATCTTATGAGGAAACCCGTCACTGCGGTGTTTAAATAATTGATGCCCCAAAGGGATTAGTCAAGGAGGTCGCCTGGGTTGTACGAATCCAGGGACAACATTCAGATGCTTGCATGCAAGTTGTGCCCTGGAGTTTGGAACCCAGCACCCCCATAGTTATTCTTCTCAAAATCCTTTGCAGAATTTGTTGCTTATCCAAGGCCTCAGTTCCTAACAGCATGGTCTAAATGTTAAAGATCTTTTTTATGTTTGTTTGTTTTGTTTTGTTTTTTGGCTGCACCCATGGCATATGGAAGTTTCCAGGCCATGGATCGAATCCAAGCCACAGCTGTGACCATGCCAGATCCTTACCCACTGTGCTGGGCTGGGGATCAAACCCGTGCCACCATAGTGACCTGAGCCACTGTAATCAGATCTTTAACCCACTGCGCCATAGCAGGAACTCGTAGATCTTGATCATATGAATGAGTAAGTTTGCAAAAAGTGTTGCTATAAATTAATGCTTTCTTTGTCTTTCCTCCCTATTTTTCTTGTTGATGGGACTGGAACTCAGGAAGAAGAGGGATCTCCCAAAGAACCACCTTGCCTTGGGATGGGAAAGAGGATGAAATCAGGTAGGGTATGTTCCGTGCAACACCTCTTTTTCTGGGCTGCTGTTGCCCACGGCAAGACTCAGAATCCGAAAGCTTTGGCGATTGCAAAGGATAACGGGTATGTTCCCAATGATTGAAACCATGACTAGGAATGTCATTTGTGATGTATTCCAGGCACGACATCTGGATAATCTTGTCACGATGCAGAAAATAGCTTCTTCTCTTTTTCTTCTTCTGTCGCGTATTGATTACAGTTCTTGCTAAACAACTGCTTGCAATGAAGTAGATGATGATGATGATGAAGAAATTTCAAAGTCAGTAATACTAAAATAAGCTGTGTCATTTTTTCCTGGAATATTGATGATTACCTTGGAAATGTTATTTCGATGCGTTTGCTGTTTTATTTTTTGAATGTTAGTATGTCATTAAAAACGCAGCTTTGCTAAAGCTCTTTACCCCATCATAGGATTTTGTGTGAGGTAATGTGCAAACAAATGATGAGTGAGTTTATAACTTAGTTTCTGCCTAGGATCAGTAATGAGAATAAGAGGTAATGGTCATAAAAATAAACCTTAGTTGAACGGACCTGATAATGAAAGCTAAATCTCAATACTTTCATCTTACTATTTTCCAACGGCTTTTAGTGTGGTGGTTTATACAATTAGGAATGCTCCAGATGTGCTTGCGGCTGTCAGAGGCTCAGGTTCCTGTAATTTAATGAGAATCAGAAAGCGGAATTAAGAATATGGAAGTGGTAATGAAAAGAATGTGCAAAGTGAGGAGGGGAGTTGGTACCCCACTCTGATTTAAAGAGGAAGTTCCTGTCGTGGCTCAGTGGTTAACGAATCCTACTAGTATCCATGAGGACAGCCCTACTAGTATCCATGAGGATACAGGTTTGATCCCTGGCCTCACTCAGTGGATTAAGGATCCAGTGTTGCCTTGAGCTGTGGTATAGGTCGCAGATGCAGCTTGGATCCAGTATGGCTGTGGCTGTGGTGTAGGCCACAGCTGCAGCTGCAATTGGACCCCTAGCCTGGGAACTTATGTATGCCACCCTAAAAAGCATAAATAAATAAATACATAATAAATGGAGAAGAGAGAATTAGCAGTTAACTGGCTTCACCATCTCCCTCTACACCCCTCCCAAGTGTCTGTCTCACCAGTCACAAACATTGTTTTAGTTTAGTGCCTCTTCTGACCCTCTCCCCTTGCAGGTTCTTGCAGACTTGCTCCTTCTCGTCAATCAGTTCTCAGCTGAAATGTCCAATCCAGAGGCTACCTTGTCATTTCTCCCAAACACGCTCCATCCCATTGCCCCTCCCCTTTTTTTGGCGGCATGGGAGGCATGTGGAAGTTCCCAGGCCAGGGATCAAACCTGAGTCACTACAGTGACCTGAGCCACAGCAGTGGCAATGCCAGATCCTTAACCCACTAGGCCACCAGGGAACTCCTGGCCATTTCAACTTTTTTTCATAAAGTGTTAGTATGATCCAAAATCACCTTTCTGTTGATTGGTTTATTTACTTACTGTCCCCCTAAGAGATTGTGGCATAGGAGTTGGGTCTGGAAGGATAGATATGAAACCCATTTGTGATGAGAGGCACATTAGCTGGAGTGTTTATAAAGTGAAAACCAAATAACCGTAAATTGAATCCAAAGTGATATCTATTTGGCGTTCTGCCCAGTTTTTGGCTGATGACCTGATCCTTTGGCCTCTGTCATCTTATCCTGAGGTTTATAATTTATACTTGCAGGGGCCACCCAGAGGACAATGATGGGTTAATGGGGAGTATGTTTAAATTTTATCACCGTCATGACCTGTCCTTTGTGCTCTAATAATTCAGCATCTATGTATATTTGAGGATTTTTTTTTAAATAAATGACCTGCCTGTAATGTAATGCTAATACCTAGTCAGAACCAGGTACATCCCCCCTTGACCTCGAGGATAATTAGCTGAAGAGAGAGTAGCTCATGTATAATAAGTGCCTTTTAATGCGATACCGCGCGGGCTGTTGTCAGCTAGTGCTCCATTTCAGCAAGGCCAGCGCTGGGAAGGGTCATCAGATGGATAAGCTTTACCTTGACCTCCAGCCTGCCCTTCTAGTTCCCCGCATCTTGATTGTGGGGTTCCTCCTCACTCCCTCATCCCCCGATTTCTCTGGGGATGCAGTCAAGCACAGACACCTGGGTACGTGTTAATTCACATCACTGTGTTGCCTCTTCTTTAGCCTGTTGGTATATTAAGCCCCAGTCTACCCGTGGAATGAAAATAATGTGGTGACTATTAAAGGGATTTTATTTTATTTTTTACTTTATTATCAAAAATTAAAGTACAGTTGAGTTACAGTGTTGTGTCAATTTCTAATGTACAGCAGAGTGATATATATATACATAGACACACACACATATATACACACACATTCTTTTTCACACATTATCTTCTATCACAAGAGATTGGATATAGTTTAAACATCAGCAAACTGATAAAGAAGAAGGAGTATTTCTGGCCGCAGTCACAACTCCTGCTTAGCCTCTTTGTCGACCTGAGCATAGGATGGTCCTGAGTCATGGGACCTGAGTCATGTTTGTTTACAAGTGAGGTTAGATACTGTATAGAAAGGCACCCCAGGAAAGGCTTATTACATCCTTCTGATGTAACCCCAGGAAAGGCTTATTACATCCTTCTGTATTTCCAGGCAGAAATAAAGGATGGAAAGCTTTGCCTGGGCTAAGCTGATCCCTCTGCACAGGGAAAAGGAAGAAGGAAGTAATGGACCCATGGAAAGTGGTCACGAGACAGGTGTATCGTGGAGAAGTGTTTTCCATATACTTACGAATTCCTTTGATGAGGCCATGATGTTGCTCATATAGTAGAGGAAAAAACAAAGATACTTTACTAATAGTGACAAGGAGGAGGCATCATTCCAACCGGGCAGAACTTTCCACCAGCACGAAGGTGCACTTTGAAGCCTGATGACATGACCCAATAAGCGAATTATTGGAAGTGGCCGAGCACAGGCAGGAACTGGTCTGCATGTTCTCACCTGGGTTTTCGCCGCATTTCTCAGCAAGCTGCTGTCTCAGAGTTGTCAGATTTTTGATCTGCGTGGCTCACACCCCCCACCTCCTCTTAGGTCTTTCTTCCCCTGGATAATCTCCCTTTCCTTTTTGCCTCTCCCTGGAATATCTTCCTTTCCCAAAGCCTTCTGAGATTGCTCTGACCTTTCATTGTAGGACAGACATTTTATGAGGAACCCTCATTTAATCTATTTCTCATCTACTCAGAGGCCCTTGGATGCAGCAAGCATCACACGTACATACAACAGCCTATAAAAAAAGCACCAGTATTGAATAAGGAGTTCCCATGTGGTGCAGTGGGTTAAGGCTCCTGCATTGTCCCTGACGTGGCTTGGGTTGCAGCTGTGGCGAGGGTTCGATCCCTGGCCCAGGAACTTCCACATACCTCAGGCACAGCACCTCCAAAAAAAAAAAAAAAAGACATCAATGCTGAATAAAATTAAAACTGAACATTCTTTTTTTTATTTTTTATTTTTTTGCTTTTGCTTTTGCTTTTTAGGGCCGTACCTGCAGCATATGGAAGTCTCAGGCTAGGGGTTGCATCAGAGCTGCAGCTGCCAGCCTACGCCATAGCCACAGCATTGGGCATCTGTGACCTACACCACAGCTCATGGCAACACCAGATTTTTAACCCACTGAGGGAGGCCAGGGATCGAACCCATGTCCTCATGGATACTAGTCAGGTTTGTTATGGCTGAGCCACAGTGGGAACTCTGAATATTACTTTTTTAGTACAGAGACTCAGGTTTATAACTGACAGAAAAAAGCCCCACAAAAAAGCAAGAGCCCTTACCCAGGCTAATCTAAATTGTAGCCAAATGAATAGAAGTTACGTAGTTCCCGTTTTGCAGAAAGAGGGAGATTAGCAACCTTCCAAAGGTGGCCCATCACTTCCTCATTTAGTTATTCCTTCCCTGTGGGCAGTGAGACCAATACATGGGCCAGCCATGCTTTCTTGAGAGAATTCTTTTTAGAAATGAATTGCTTCTTTTCTGATGGCTCTGTTTCAAAAAAAAAAAAAAAATGTAAAACGTGTTTTTAAAATGTTGGCTCCATCTTGTCACGTTTCTGGCCGTGACCATAGAAGCAAGCCAGGAACTTCGGAATGCTGAAACAGCCTCCCATGTGGTGAAAAATCCAAGAGGTCTTTGTGGACTCCTTGTTATCTTTTAGTGTGCGCTCATCTTGTGCTTCGGGGGCCCCAAGATTGCAACATTTTGTTCACGAGAGGCGACAGGCCGTTTTATGAGCGTCAGAGGGTTTCACCAGCACAGTCTTTTGCTAAAGGTCACTTGGGGCTGAGGCAGGCCCAGCGCACTTTCAGAGTTGGCAGGCTGTGTCTCCTGCATGGAGTCAAATGTTTATTTCCTGTGGTTTGTAGGTTTTTTCAGGTGTAAAGTACTGAACCCCAAACAGTTAAAATTCTTTAACTAAAAATGAATGCAGTGAGGGAAAAAAAATATGTATTTTTGTAACCTTTAGGGGGAAGTGAGACCAGGGTTCCACTAAGCAGTTTAAGTGACATGATATTACTATGTGTGTGTGTGTGTGTGTGTGTGTGTGTGTGTGTGTGTGTGTGTGGCCAGCCCCAGGGGGAAACCCAGAGGTCAGGCTTTCTGGCTGGATCCCCGAAGGTGACAAAAATGAAACCTATCTTCTGATAATTCAGACAAAATGTCTGCCTTTACTTTTGCATCATCGTAGACCAGTGAAAATGAGGTTTCTGCACCAGCCCACTGTATTTCAGTCACCCTCCGTTGGATTGTGCAAAAAAGTTATTTACCTTCTTCATGGGTTTGTCTGAGGCTCTGGCCAAAGAATGAATGGAAAACAGTTTATGTAGAGAAGTTAGAAAACAGAAGGGTGAAAAAAACCCAGGAGTTCCCTGGTGGCTTAGTGGGTTAAGCTCTGGTGTTGTCCCTGCCGTGGCTCTGGTTACTGCTCTGGTGTGGGTTCGATCCCTGACCTGGGAACTTCCTCGTGCCACAGGAAGTTCCTTCCTTTGTTCTGCATTTACCTTCTTTCCATTCTCCTCACTTTGGAACAGATAATCTGAGGGTTCTGGGAGGCCATCTGGGAGAGAAATTACTCCTGGAGGTTGTAGATGATTTTTAGCAAAGACCTAATCCCTAAATCCTTTAATGGCCTTTATGGGATGTTTAGTTCTGCGTGGCTCACACCCCCGCCTCCTGTCAGGTCGTTGCTCCCAGTAAGGTTTTCCTTGATCACCTTGAGCCAAACTGTCACCTGACTCTAACTCATACCTCTGGGCCCTGCCTTGCTTGTCTGAAAACCACCTACTCCCCTGTGACACTCCAGATGTTGTACTTGCGGGTCTTCCCCCTCTAGAATGTAAGCTTCATGAAGGCAGGGAGTGTTTCGTGAGCTGCTGCGTGCGTCACGAATGCTTGGAACAGAGCCTGGCATATAGCGAATGCTCTATAAATATCTGTTGAATGAAGAATGAGTTCTCTTTTAAACTTTCGCTAAAGCAAGGAGATCCATCAGAAACTGGACCCTCAGAGGGTCTTTTTCTTCTTATTTCTTTTCCCAGCCCTTAGTACAATGCTTGGAATATGTGAGAATGCCACACACGTGGTTGTTTGACTAAAGCATAAAAAAATGTATGCATGAGTCATCGATCCAGGATTGCAACACAACTTTTGATATAAAAACTGTGGTTCGATTGGGTGTTTAACGAACATGAAGTGAACCGTGTTGATCCGTGGAGGAATCAAACATGAGCGAGGCAGACATAGGTCCTCATTCAAGGAGCTAAAGGGACTGCCTTTTTCCTGAGTTGATTTCTTTCCATCCATGGGAAAGAAAGTCTGAGGGCTCCCAGGGGAGCTTTTATTAGAGAAAATGCTACAGGGATTTGTACATGACTTTCAGCCAGGTTCTGCTCCTTAAACTCCTTTATGGGACTTTTCCATCATGTTTGTTTGTTTAATTTTTACAGCCACACCTATAGCATGTGGAAGTTCCCAGACTAGGGGTTGAATCAGAGCTGCAGCTACCTATGCCACAGCCACCACATCAGATCCGAGCTGCCCGTGCCACCTACACTGCAGCTTGCAGCAATGCTGGGTCCTTAACCCCGTGAACGAGGCCAGGGATCAAACCCACATCCTCACAGATGCTGTGTTGGGTTCTTAACCTACTGAGCCACAATAGGAACTCCTATATTTTTATTTTAGCCTAGGGAATCCCATTATTTTGTCTTTACTTCAAATAATAGTGATTGGATGTTCACTATTATACAAATTCTCCTGAAGAAATGAAGGCAGCATCATGCTTGCTGCTAGAGGTTTGTCAGAGGAACACAGTCCTTTGAAGGTAGTATATTCCCTATTCCAAGAACTAAAACACCACTGGCCAGAGGGTCATGGGCTCTCACATATAAAGAGGAAGAGGTTTTTAGCATTTACTTACAGATTCTGCCTTATCAGTGTCAGTAGGATAAAGCTTTTTTTTCTTTCTTGGCCTAGATTTTCTTCACCTGAGAAGTCAGTTGAACTTGCCCTAGAATCCAAGATGTTCCCTCGGTGACTGGGGTGGGAGGGGGTGGGTGGGAGGGTAACGTTTGTCTCCGGCAGGGAGGGCTTCTTGTCTGATATGATGAGAGAATTTCTGGCCTGCCTATGGAAGATGTGCCAGTCCGCTCCCTGCTTGCTTCCTTTTCACTTTGAGAAGGTGTCAGACTAAGGCAAGCAGGCTTCCGAGTTCTCAGTGCTTCCCTAGGCGAAATCTCTCAAGCGATGGTCCCACCCACGGCTCAGAAACCACAGCCTCCATCCTTCTCCGGTCACCCAGAGAGCATCTTGGCCTTGTCTTCTCCCTCCGTGGGCAGAGAGCTAATCGTTTCCAGATTTTTTTTTTTTTTTAACTCAGGAAATTCAACAGACCACTGATTGTTCGTAAACAGGGAAACACAAATAGAAATAAAAATGAGGGTTAGCGTCAATCCTCTGTGTTCAAGGTAGTCCTGATTGGCAGGCACCTGTGGCTTGAAACGAAGCCAAAATGCACCTGCACAGCTTGGGTTTAGTTTCGAAGTTGTGCCCGCATGTACCATGAGACACGTGGCTGGCTTTATCCTGTACCACCCCCCACTCAGTCCTCAGTCCCCTTGCGCAGTGGAAGTAGAGGCAGAAAGCTTTCCAGAAGTTCGTCCAGTCCCAAAGTGAATCTGTTACCAGGAAATGGAATGTTCAGTGTGGTTACACTTGGAGCAGAATTGCCCTGTGTGTGTGTGTGTGTGTGTGTGTGTGTGTGTATGAGAGAGAGAGTCACAAGCTGTGTTTCTACCATATTTCACTTCTATTATTTTCTTGTTTTTTAAAATTTGAGGTTTTTTTTTTTTTTTCCTTTTTTGGCCACCCTGTCCTGGGCAAGGGATCAGATCTGAGCTGTAGCTGAGACCTACACCACAGCTTCGGCAACGCAGGATCCCTTAACCCACTTTGTCAGGCCAGCGATCAAACCTGGGTCCAAGCGCTCCCAAGATGCTGCTGATCCCGTCATGCCACAGTGGGAATTTCTGTTTAAAATTTGTTATTGGGCCTTCGTAAGAACCCCTTAGAGGTAAAAGAATTGGGAAGGTGATATTAATATACAAAAGCAGCAATGACTGAAGTGACACATATGCATTAAATAAATCAACTTGTGAGTGATGGTCTTTGAAAGTTTCCATCCTGGGGAAATCTCTCTACCCGCTTCCCACTTCTAGCTTCCTTTCCCCCACCCACGAATGAGATGACACTGGGGTGGCATGCAGTGCGTTTGTGTACCCAGGCAGCTCTCTCCTCGGAGTGCACCTTCCTCCCCTGCTCAGGATTAGCAGAGGGGAAATTGTCATCTACAAGTTCCAGCGAAATATTGTCGCAAAGATGCTGAGGAAGAAAAATGTGCTTTTTTTTGAGTTTCATAGGTTGTTGTCATGATTGCTGTTCACCCAGGTTTCTCTGCCATCATTTCTGGGAAGTGGCGTTTTTGGTCCCAGGGTCCCCTGACATCAGCTGCTTTATTTCCTCTCACTGCCCAGGCTCCACTTGAACTTGGCCTCCTAAAATATGGCACACTTCAGAGATTTCTGGTGGATCATCCAGTGCTCCTGACTTTGTATATGGAAGCGGCATAGGGTCAAGCAACAGGGTTGACAAGACAGAAAGGGACTTGTCCTAAAGCTGCTTTTGTGCAGTATTTCACCTGATACTGAGAACATGTGATTGTCTGTATCAAAGATCAGGGAGGCGGGGTGGATAGAGTTGGGGTGTATCCAGCCTGTGCCCCCATCCCCCCACCTCACTTCAACACACACCTGCCCGACTTCTGGCACCTGAGGCTTCCCTCCCAGAATCTGCTCTAACACCCACCCCACAGGAGTAGCCCCCAAGCGATGATGGAACCTAGTGAATCAGGGCCTTTCCTTTCTGGCCCCCTGGGGAGCACAGTTGGGGAGCATGGCCCACACCAGCCCGCAGAATTGCCCCACAGAGTCAAGCCCCAGTCACTCTCAGAAGTAGCCAGTCGGATAAAGCCCTGTGTCAGCTGCTCTCCTCCCTGTATCCACTCCTCACCTGGGGCCCTCCACCTTCCGCAGAAACTGGGAGAACCCAGACTAAGAGAGGGTCCCTTGGCACAGTCACTGCATTGAATTTGTCGTAACATATTTAAAAGCATCAATGGGCCTGATTGAGATCTCAAAAAAAGAAAGAAAAAAAAACCTTTCAAGAAAATGTTTACACAAAAGGAGTCCCTGTTGTGGCTCAGCAGGTTAAGAACCCAGGCTACTGTCCAAGCTGTGGTGTAGGTCACAGACGCAACTCGGATCTGGCGTTCCTGTGGCTGTGGTGTAGGCCAGCAGCTGCGGCTCCGATTTGACCCCTAGCCTGGGAACTTCCATATGCCGCAGGCACAGCCATAAAAAGACAAAAACAAAACAAACAAAAAAAATGGCGAGCAAACTAAAACCCCTGGGAGTTCCCATGATGGTGCAATGAAATCTGTGGCATCTCTGGGGCACTGCTTGTTCCACCCCTGGCCTGGCACAGTGGGCTAAGTATTCAGTGTTGCCACAGCTTCGGTGTAGGTCTCAAGTGTGGCTCGAATCTGATCCCCAGCCTGGGAACTCCATATGCCTCGGAGCGGCCAAAAAAGAAAAGAAAACAAAAACCCAAACTTTAGGCATGATAGCTGCTTTAATGATTACCTTGCTAATTGATCAAAATGGAGGCATTCCCAAGCTGCTTAAAATTCTCTCTTTCTGAATGCAGCCCTCTATCTGCAGCTGTCCACAGGGGGACAGTTAATGAGTAATAGGAAGGCATGAGGATTTTCTATCTCAAAGTTGACAATCAAAAAGCACGTTTGCTTAGATATTGCTATAGTTTGATTCATTTTGAACGAGCTTCATTTGAGTTTCAGAGTGGATTTGAATCATTTATTTCTGGGCCCCAAACATGGACCATCATGTTTGGCTTAATTACTCATTTGGATCCATATGAACTTGAATAATCATCAACCTTGTTTTGTTTTATAAATTTTATTGGTGGGAGTTCCCGTGGTGGCTCAGTGGTTATCAAACCCGACTAGGAGCCATGAGGACACGGGTTCAATCCCTGACCTTGCTCAGTGGGTGAAGGATCCGGCATTCTGGGAGCTGAGGTGTAGGTCACAGACGTGGCTCGGATCCTTGCTGTGGCTCTGGCGTAAGCCGGTGGCTACAGCTCCAATTGGACTCCTACCCTGGGAACCTCCATATGCCGCAGCTTCGGCCCTAAAAGACAAAAAGACAAAAATAAATAAATAAATAAATAAATTTTATTGGTGTATAGGTGATTTACAGTGGTGTGTTAGTTTCAGGGAGACAGCAGGGGAATCATCCATATACATATATATACACATATATAGCCACTCTTTCTCAGATTTTTTCCCCATATAGGCTATCACAGAGTATTGAATATATGTCCTCTGAGTTATATAGGAGATCCTTGCTACCCACTGATTTTGTGCATAGTAGTATGTATATGCCAATTCCAACCTCCCCATCTATTCGTCCCCTTCCCCTTGGGTAACCATAGTTTGGTTTCAAAGTCTTTGAGCTTGTTTCTGTTTTGTAAGTTCTTTGGGGTCATTTCTATTAGCTTCCACATATTGATGATCTCACATGATATTCATCTTTCTCTTTCTGACTTACTTCACTCAGTGTGAAAATCCCTAGGTCCCATCCATGTTGCTGCAAATGGCATTATTTCATTCTTTTTTTATGGCTGAGTAATATTCTATTGGATAATCTGTACTGCATCTTCTCCATCCATTCATCTCTTGATGGGTGCTTAGGTTGCTTCCATGCCTTGGCTGTTGTAAATAGTGCTACAGTGAACATTGGGGTGCATGTATCCTTTCAAATTATGGTTTTCTCTGGGCATATATATGCCCAGGAGTGGAATTGCTGGATCATATGCTAGTTCTACATTTAGTTTAAGGATCATCTACCCTCTTTTGAACCTGGTGAAAAACAGCTTAGGAAAGAATGTCTCAAGTTCCTTGTCCTTCACCACAGAGAGATGATGGGAGAAAGAGACAACAGTAAAACGTTAATGAAGACCTTTCTCTAATGAATTTATAGCTGAGAGCTGATATTCAGCCTGCACTCTACACAGATATTCAGAAACAGTGAGTAATTCTGAAAACCTTCAAGGTGATTTTAACTGCTTATGGCTGATGTTACAAACAGAGCCAGCTCAGCTTGTAGATGCTTTTTGTCTGGTCTGCAGTCTTGAAAAGATTTTTAAAGTGGTTGCAAATGTGTAAAAACTGGAAATTTTCATGTAAAACTCTAGGCTCTGATTTCTCTCAAGGAAGTATAAGAATTGCTCAAACCAGGTCTGCATCCTTAAGCGGTTAAAAAAAAAATCAGCTGGAGTCACATCCTCTAAATGTTCCCTCTCCATCCTGCCTGTGCTCTGAGGAGCAGGTAAGATGTTGTGGGGGCCGTTGCTATGGAAATAGGAGGACATGCTAGCATCAAGCTGGGGAGTGCCTACTTCGGCCAATGATGTTTACACAATTCTCTCAAACTCCCTGCTGTTACGGGGTTTCTTCTGTGCAAGTGACTCATATTCAGAGGCTTCTCATGATTTCAGTGATGGAGGATTACCAAAACTTTGCCACTATGCTGGGAACCACCAGGAAATGGAACCACTTATTGGGTGGGTGTGGCTGAACAGCAGAAGTATATTTCAGCTCACATCTTGATGACCTGACCTTGAAGGACTCAAGGACATTCAAGTGGCCACAAACTTCTCCTTTAGGTCTCACCCCCTTCTTGGGAACTGAGGGGCCACTGTGTTCTCACTGAGAGGGCTGCAGAGGTCGTCTTCGGCTTCTGCCTTTGCTCAGCAAGTCCTGATGTAAAATCGTCTTTGTGAGCACTTGCCTGTCTGGCTGTGTGCCTGGCTGACAGTTTTTGGATAGATTTTTGATCAAACACGACTCCTGTGTGTAGAGTAATCATGGACATTTTCAGCTTTCCTATGCAAGGAGAAGATGACAAAAGGGACAATTTGCCCTCGGCTTTTTCCAAGCTAGAGAAGAGAACAGATCAAGGACTCAAAAAGTCAGGCCACATTTTGCAAACACTCAATTCTAGTTTTTGGCCACAATGGAAATACTGGGGCATCCATTCATTCAGTCACATGATCCATTTGTCTTTTTTTTTTTTTTTTGCTCTTTAGGGCCACACCTATGGCATATAGAGCTTCCTAAGCTAGGGATCGAATCGGAGCTATAGCTGCTGGTCTACACCACAGCAACGCAGAATCCGAGCTGCATCTGTGACCTACACCACAGCGCACAGCAATACTGGATCCTTAAGCCACTGAGCAAGGCCAGGGATGGAACCTGTGTCCTCATGGATGCTAGTCAGATTTCATTAACTGCTGAGCCACGATGGGAACTCCATTTGTCCATGTTTTTGACAAGAGTTTATAGAATCTGCCTTTGTGTTGGGCACTGAAATAGGCCTGAAGTCTTGCCCTCTTATTTTTTTGTTCACCTGGAGCTAGTAACTGCCCTTAACCCTAATAGCCATGTTTCCAGAAGTTAATGCTTTGCCACTTTTTTTTTTTTTTTTCCTGTGCCTGGATTTTTCTCATGGCTGAAACCGAGCAGGACTCTGTGGGACTCCTGGGCACACAAGCCTTTGTGTCCCTGATTCTTGTTTTTAGGAAAGAGGCCTCATTCAGCCTCCACGACCTTCCCCGAGTTCCGAGTTCAGGTTCTAACAACAGCTGCTAATCAGGGAAGGGAGGAGATGCTGAGACTTGGGAGGAGCAGTTAAGAAACAACAGTGCGGCCTTGGGGCAGGGTCCTGGTTCCTCTTCAAGGAATACGCATAACAATATATTTGAGTTCTTCTGCAGAAAACCAAGGAAGAGGACCCCCAGAACCAGTCCCTGACCAACTGCGCAAAGGAATGAAAGCTTCCATCTACCCTGATCCTTTTCAGTGACCCTATTTCCCACTCCCAAACTATAAAACCATGTCCTAATGTCTCCCAAGGGAGGACATAGTCTTTTGGGCATTAACCAGCTGTGGCCTCCTTTGCCTGGCAAAGCAGTAAAGCTGTTTTTTGTTTTTTGTTTTTTCTCCTTTGCCCAAAACGCTGTCTCTGAATTTCTATGCAGAAGGGGTGGACAGAGGCTGAGTTTCCACAACACAGCTGCCCTGTTCTAAGTGGCTTCCTAGTAAGTAGTTACTTCCAACAACTGGAAAAGACTTAAGGAAAATGGATAATTGTATCACTTCCTTCAGGCGACAACAACTTCTTCTGCTCCTTGCCTCTTTTAACCCCTTGATCGTGCCCTGCGGTCATCTGGTACAGCAGCGATGTGCGATGGTCCGATGGTCGCTTGTTCAGGGTCATCTGAATTGTTCTTTTCTAACCACTGAGCTCAAAACATCTGGTAACCACGCAGGCCTGATATCCTAACAATAACATCAGCTCACGTGGATTAAGTGCTTGTGCATTAGGGACCTTGCTCAGAGCTTTACATGGATTTCGTATTACTGCCCTTAACAAATATGGACGAGGTTCTTTATTACCCTACTAGGCAGGTAAGGAAACTCAAGCTTTATGTCAACATGGGCCTGGTTGAGTCTAAAGCCCTACCTACACGCAGCCGTTTCAGCAACTCAGCAAATCCCAAATGTCTCCTGGTCGGAGTTAAGAATTTCTGATTTGAGCAAGTTTATCAGCGGGGATCTTAGCTTGGATGCCCTTTAGAAAGGCTAACCTTCCTGGTTTCTGGTAAGGAGGGAGAGCTGGGGTAGGGAGAGTCCTTGGAATTTGCCCTGAGCAAAGTTATGCTTTGATGAAGATAAAGTAAAGAAATGAGAGTCTTTTTTTTTTTTTAAGGTTTCATGAAGTCGAGTATCTATGTTTTAAATCTGCTTCACTCTATTAGGACATTATGTTTAAATCTGCTAGAACAAAAAACAAGAATAAACGTCCCCCAAACCTGGTTCTTCTTTCTAATTATACGATTTCTGGTTATGGCATCACCTTGCATCCTGGCTTCAAGCCTCAAGGTCATGTTTGAGTCCTTCTTGCTACCTAACCTCTGTATCAGTCTTATTGAGTTCCTTTGCGGTACTTCTCATGTCTATTCCAACTTTTCCAGTTCTGTTGTCACACTCTAGTTAGGGTCATTAGTCTCTCGTGTCCAAACTATTTGAATAATTTCCTAGCTGGTCTTTCTGCATCCAGGTTTTACCTGCCTTTATACACCCTACGCAAGACTGTCCGTGTATCTATTCATGTATTAAAATCACATCTAGTTTGGGAGTTCCCGTCATGGCACAGTGGTTAACGAATCCCGACTAGGAACCACGAGGTTGTGGGTTTGATCCCTGGCCTTGCTCAGTGGGTTAAGGATCCAGTGTTGCCGTGAGCTGTGGTGAAGGTTGCAGGCACAGCTCGGATCCCGAGTTGCTGTGGCTCTGGCGTAGGCCGGCGGCTACAGCTCTGATTTGACCCCTCCATATGCCGCGGGAGCGGCCCAAGGAATGGCAAAAAAGACAAAATAAATAAAAATAATAAATAAATAAATAAAATCACATCTAGTTTTGAAACTCCAAGTCCAACTCCGTAGTCTCTTTGGAGTAATAACATCCATTCAGGGAAGTAATCTCCCCTATACCTCTCTTATGGCCTATAATTTACAATTATGTGCGGACGTGTCTTATCTCTGCCCGGTGTTTATCTACTCTTCACATTCCCTTCTCTAGCCACAGGGTCTGATGTTTGTAGATGCAATTGTAGGCCCACCTCTAAAACTGCATTTCCCAGCCTCCTTTCAGAAAGGGTTGGCCAATGATTGATAAGCTAAGTTGTCAAGAGATGTATTTTTTTCTTAATTCAATGAATTTTATTATATTTATAGTTATACAACCATCATCACAACCTAATTTTAGAACGTTTTCATCCTAAACCCCCAATCTGCCCCTCCCTCCCCCCACCTGTCCCCTTTAATAAGCATATGTTTTCCAAAGTCTGAGAGTCTGTTTCTGTTCTGCAAATAAGTTCATTTGTATCCTTTGTAAAGATTCCACATATAAGGGAGTTCCCCTTGTGGCACAGGGGAAGTGAATCCAACTGCTATCCATGAGGATGCGGGTTTGACCCCTGGCCTCGCTCAGTGGGTTGGGGATCTGGCATTGCTGTAAGCTGTGGTGTAGGTTGCAGATGCAGCTTGGATCCCAAGTTGCTGTGGCTGTGGTGTAGGCCAGCAGCTGTAACTCTGATTTGACCCCTAGCCTGGAAACTTCCATTTGCCAGGGGTACAGCCTAAAAAGCAGGAAAAAAAAAAAAAAAAGATTCCACATGTAAGTGATATCATAAGATGTTTGTCTCTCACTGTCTGACTAGCTCCACTTAGTATGAGAATCTCTAGTTGTTTCCATGTTGCTGCAAATGGCGTTATTTTGTTCTTTTTATGGCTGCGTAGTATTCCGTTGCATACATGTACCACATCTTCTTCATCCATTCCTCTGTTGATGGACATTTAGGTTGCCTCCATGTCATGGCTATGGAAGGTCTATGCTACAGTGAACATTGGGGTACATGGGAGATGTCTTAAGTTGGTTCTTCCAGAGGTTGATCCTGAGACAAGGATTCTAGCACAGTTTGGAGGAAATCTTGGGAAGTGCAGGTGGTGGAGAGAGGCAGTGAATCAGCAGAGGGCAGGCAGTCCACCAGGGGTTGCTTATGAAGAAATCAATTATTATTGGTGACTGGGTTTCATCCTCCCAGAAACTGTGGGTGCACATGAGGTCCTGGCCATTTCAAGTCAGGTCAGTGAGGATGGTAAGGGCCAGGGAATATGGCTTGGTTTTATTTATTTATTTATTTTTCTTTTTATAGTTGCACCTGCAGCCTTTGGAAGTTCCCAGGCTGAATTGGAGTTGTAGCGACAGGCCTACACCAGAGCCACAGCAACACTGGATCCTTCACCCACAGAGTGAGGCCCAGGATTGAACCTGCATCCTCACGGACATTATGTCAGGTCCTTAACCTACTGAGTCCCAGCGGAAACTCCCTGGCTGGGTTTTATTTTTAACAGCCTTCATTTTTTGAAGAGTAGTTTTAGATGGACAGCAAAATCGAGTGAAAGGGACAGAGAGCTCTCATATGCACCCTACCCCCACACCTGCATGGTCCTCCTCATTCTCAGCATCACTCACCAAAATGAGACATTTGTTGCTATCAGGAAACCTCCATTCCTTCATCCTAATGGCCCAAAGTCCACAGTTTACCTTAGGGTTCCTTCTTGGAAGTGTACATTCAATGGGTTTGAATGACATGTCTGTCATTAAAATATCATACAGAGTGTTTCATTGCCCTGAAAATCCTCAGTGCTTTTATATATTCATGCCTCCCCACTCCCTAACCCCTGGCAACCATTGAAATTTTCCTGTCTCCATGGTTTTGCCTTCTCTAGCATGTCGTAGAATTAGAATCAGAGCGTGTAGCCTTTTCAGATTGACTTCTTTCACTTAGTAGGATGCTTTTAAGCTTCATGTCTTTTCATGGTTCAGTAGCTCATTTTTTAGCTCTGAGTAACATTCCATTGTCCGGATGTATCATGGCTTATTTATTTGTTCACCTACTGAAAGACACCTTCGCTGCTCCCAAGTTTTGGCAATTATGAATAAGCTGCAGTAGACACCTGTGTGTAGTTTTTTGTGTGGGCCACGTTGATGGATAAGTTTTCACCTCCTGTGGGTAAATATCAAGGGGATATTGCCATTGCTCGATCATGTGGTAAGAGTGTGTTTTGTTTTGTAAAAAAAACGCCAAACTCTCTTCCAAAGTGGCTGTACCATTTTGTGTTCCCACCAGCAATGAATGAAATTGCCCAGGGGTCTATATCCTCCCCAGCATTTAGTGTCAGTGTTTTGGATTTTGGCCACTCTAGTAGATGTGCAGAGGTATCTCCTTGTTTTATGGCTGGGTTTTTAAAAAGAATTATATCTAAATTTTTACTGTGAGCATTTGTCACATTTTAGAGTTTAGTCAGGTAATAAAATGGGCCAAACTTAATGTGAGGCAAAAAAAGGATATAAAATTATTTACTATAATTACAGTTATAAAACATCACAATTGATGCATAGCTTTAAAAATGGAGGGAAAGGGGAGTTCCTGTTGTGGCTCAGTGGGTTAAGAACCAGACATAGTGTCCATAAGGATGTGGGTTCGGTTTCCAGCCTCACTCAGTGGGTTAAGAATCCAGCATTGCCACAAGCTGTGTGGCCTAGGTCACAAATATGGCTTGGATCCGGCATTGCCGGGGCTTTGGTGTAGGCTGACAGCTGCAGCTCTGATTCGACCGGTAGCCTGGGAACTTCCATATGCCACAGATGCAGAAGTAAACATAAAAAATAATTAAAAATAATTTTTTTAATGATGAGAAAAGAACGAGAATGCTCACAGTAATTGTTTACCTTTATAGTCCTAGTTTCTGGCACAGTTAAGTGTGCAATAAATATTTATGGTTCTTTAAGTATTGGAATTCGGGCTGAATTAATCTCTTTTCCAAATTTGTCATAATGAGATGCTACACATTTCATCATCAAAGTATATATAGTAACTACAGACAAATGAGACTGATTTCACAACCTCCAAAACAATAACAGGGGGGAAGGGGCTTTAATGTTGTTCATAGAAAGATTTCCAATGTAGCGGCTTCTGCATGGGGCGTCTAGAAATCCCCCTTAAGAGCGCACACGCTTCCTCCTTCCTGTCTGGACATGGACGGCCCAGCACGACAGCCATCTGGGACCATGCGGCGACTCTGAGGATGAAACCACATGTTAAGGGTCATGGGGATAAAACTCAGTGGAAGCCTTGGTCTCTGGTGACCATGGGGCTCACGACCCACTCTGGACGGCTTGCCTGTGGGTCTCCCTGCTGTGGAAGAGCCAGAATATAAACCCTTCTCATTTGCACTGCTGTTATTTTTGTTCCTGCCCCTTGTAGCCAAACCTAATCCCGCTTAGCGTTTCTCTCACAAAACCAGGAAGCTTCTGGAGGGAAGGGAGGCGTGGTCTCTGTGCATTTTTGTCCTCATCCCGGCGGCACAGAACCTGGCGGCCCAGAACCATCCAGGGGGCACAGAACCAAATCCTCAGTAAATCTGTGTGAAATGAAAGAACGGAATTCAGCAAACTTGGAGAACTGGGTGTGGAGCGCTGTGCTGGATTATGTGGGCCTCTGAGGATGCATAAAACATTGTCTCTGCTTTCAAGGAACTGATAGTAAAACTGTGTGCATGTGTGTGTGTGTGTGTGTGTGTGTGTGCGTGTGCAGGTTTTCCCCGTTGGCGCCTGACACATCTGGGTAGGTGAAGGTGGGAAGGGGTCAGCGCTGGGTCTCTTTGAAAACAAGATGTGCTTTCACTTCTTGGGCCCTCCCGGCATCCTCGGCTCCTCCGCGGCTGCTGGAGAAGCCAGGCCTTGCCCGGTGTGACCATGACGTCTGAGCTCGGAGAGCTGTGTCCTCTCCCTCGAAGCCGAGGAAAGATGACTCTAGGGATGTCTGACTAGCTCGAGGGAGCTGGGTGTGAGCGCACAGGAAGTGGTTCCCTAGCAACAGGAGCCTCTGAAAGCCCGGGAGTCTGGGTGCTTCCCCTGCTTTTTGTTTTCTGTCCTCCATCTCGCCAGTCGGCCCGACGGCACCTGCTCTGACGTAGGGGGCAGTTCGTTTTCTGAGTCAAAGGGCCCTGTTCCTCTTTCGGTCGAGCTTGCCTCTGAGGTCTGGGGCCTAGTTTTGCTCCTGGTCAGACCAGACCTACCTCAGATCACACTTCCCTTTTCTGTCATTCAGATTTTGACCAGAAATGGAAAAATTCCGAGGTGACGGGGGAAAATTTCAATGTTTTTTTAAAACATATTAGTGTTTACGGATTTTTTTTTTTCAAATAAACTACGTCTCTGAAGAAAAGATTTAGTAGACTTCTTTGAAGAGTGAATTCTCACCCCGTCCTTACTTTGCTTTTCCACAGAAGACAAATTTGTCACTCCTTATACACTAGACAGCTGGGGAAGTAATAAAGGATCTTCTTACAATGTTGTCTCTCTCTAGGAAAATACTAGGTTCTAGAAGCCATCACCCTTTCTGGGATAGCAATCCTCTTCCTTTTGCAGCTCCAGAGCCCTGCTTTCGAAAGTGTCAATCTGTGCAGAGCTGGAGTGTGAATTCAAGATTGCTGACTGGAGGGAGTTCCTGTTGTGGCTCAGTGGTAACGAACTCAACTGGTATCCATGAGGACTTGGGTTCAATCCCTGGCCTCGCCTGGTGTGTTAAGGATCCTACATTGTGGTGTAGGCTGATGGCTATAGCTCCCACTCAACCCCTAACCTGGGAACTTAAAAAAAAAAAAAACACAAAAAGCAAACAAAAATGCTGACTGGAAATGCTTTGCTTCATCTTCAAACAGTAATGGGTACGAGAACAGAAATCTTACAGGAGATAATTAGACATCTTTATCCACCCAGGGGCTGATATCACTTAGTAACACTGAATACCTGGCCCAAACTGTGACAACATGCAGCTAACTACAATGAAGCCTAACAGCTCCTGGAAATCTGATCATCTATACCTTTTTATTTTTATTTTTTTTCCCTTTTTTGGCTGCCCCACAATATGTGGAGTTCCTGGGCCAGGGATCAGATCCAAGCTGCAATCACAACCTAAGCCAAAGCTGTGGCAACTCGGGATCCTTAACCCACTGCCCCCATTTGGGGGATGGTACTTGCATCCTAGTGCTCCCAAGATGCCACTGACCCCGTTGCACCACATTAGAAACTCCTGGCCATCTGTACCTTTTAAAATGTTTTCCTTCATGCATTCGTGTAACCCACAGATACCTCTTTTTTTCTTCTTCTTCTTTTTTTTTTTTTTTTTGTTTGTTTTTTCAGGGCTGCACGCACGGCATATGGAGGTTCCCAGGCTAGGGGTCGAATTGGAGCTACAGCTGCCCACCTACACCACAGCCACAGAAACGCCAGATCCAAGCCACGTCTTCGACCTACACCACAGCTCAGGGCAACGCCAGATCCTCATTCACTGAGCAAGGCCAGGGATCGAACCAATGTCCTCATGGATACTAGTCGGGTTCGTTAACCGTTGAGCCACAGTGGGAACTTCACCCACAGACATTTCTAATTGAGGGTTTCCTATGTGTGTTGACAGACGGTGCTGTGTCTTGTGGGAAAAACATGTCTGTATTTGTGGGGGTTGGGGTGGGGTGGTGTCAGTTTAAAAGAGGAGGTAAGATACATACATACCCAAGTAACTACCAAGCAGGGTCATAGCCTAAACAGAGATAAACCAAACAATTATAGGCGGTTCCTTTTAGGGAGTCTTCCCATGAAAGGGCAGTGCCAGAGGCAGGGCAAACCCACCTTACCAGGTGATCAAGGAGAGTGGTGTGTGTGTGTGTGTGTGTGTGTGTGTCTTTTGGGGGCTGCATCCACGGCATACAGAGGATCCCAGGCTTGGGGTCAAATCAGAGCAATAGCTGCCCACCTACAACACAGCCACAGCAATGAGGGATCCTTAACCCACTGAGCCAGGCCAGGGATGGAACCTGCAAACTCGTGGTTCCTAGTCGGATTCGTTTCCGCTGCGCCACGACAGGAACTCCAGGGAGAGTGATTATGAGAAAAGAGAGCTGAGACATCATATCTGTTTTCTAGACCAAGAACTTGGTCTCCGAGGCTGTTCATCTAGCTCTTTTCATTAACCTTACAATTTTAAAACAACAAAATGAAACAGCAAAATCCCCCTGTGTTATGATATTCTGTTTCCATGCTCATGGGTTATTTTTAATCACTGTTGAGAGCTTGACATATGTCCTCCAAAGTGGCATAAAGCAGAGCCCAGGAAGAAAATTTATCTGGGATCTGGGAAAAATAAAAATAAACCCCAGCTTAGAGGAAATTGGAAAGGCCACTGTTTATCTTATTTTCCTCGCAGGCAGTATTTTCCACTAGTAAATGAGAAAGGAAGAAAAATGCATCTCAGTAGCCAAACCATCTGAGAGTCTGGCTCTCTCGTTACCCGCCGTATCCCCTCCAGCCTGGGTCTATCCAGTGTTGTATGTGTGGTCATGGCCACAGTCATGGTTCACCAGAAAGAAATGAGTTAAAAATCAATGGGGTTGTAAGAAAGGAAGCAGCACCCAAAGACAGCCACCTTGTGTTTTCGCTCAGCCTGGCCCAGAATTAAGGGGAGCAGAAATCTAAGAGCCTGTTCTTAATATACCCAGGGGATAGGCCATTGGGGATCATTTCTGACTTTTAAAGTAATAGCCACTGCCTTCTGTGGAACTGGCATTTATTAAAGATGTGTGACGTGGAGAAGGCAATAAGGGAGTCTTTTGTAGTCAAACAGGTGATTTGCACCCTAGGGCAGAAAGGACAATGAGGTCCTAGTCCCTCTGGAAATTCCCAGAGGATGTGTCCTAAGCTCTGAGGCTGGGCCTTTACTGTGACTAAGCAGTTCCTAGCGCTCCGTTCCCACCACACTCAGGAGCTTCAGTTTTGAACCTAATGGCTTAAAAGATTATGGCTGATTTTTTTTTCTTCTATTATTAAAGGATGGTTGAGGAGTTCCTGTTGTGGCTCAGTGGGTTAGAACCTGACTAGTATCCATGAGGATGCGTGTTCAATCCCTGGTCTCACTCAGTGGATTAAGGATCTGGAGTTGCCACAAGCTGCAGTGTAAATTGCAGATGCGGCTTGGATCTCGAGTTGCTGTGGCTGTGGTGTAGGCCAGCAGCTGCTGCTCCGATTGAATCCCTAGCCTGGGAACTTCCATATGCTGCAGGTGTGGCCCTAAAAAAAAAAAAAAAAAGTATGGTTGATTTACAGTGTCGTGTCGATTTCTGCTGTACAGCAAAGTGACCCAGTCATGGTCTATCCCAAGAGGCTGGATTGAGTTCCCTGTGCTGTACAGTAAGACTTCATTGCTTATCCGTTCTTTTTTAGCTTTTATTTGTATTTCTTTATTTATGTTTGCTTTTTAGGGCTGCACCGGTGGCCCATGGATGTTCCCAGGCTAGGGGGTGGAATCGAAGCTACAGCTGTCAGCCTACACCACAGCTCACGGCAACGCCTGATCCCCTACCCAATGAGTGAGGCAAGGGATCAAATCCACATCCTCATAGATACTAGTTGGATTCGTTTCTGCTATACCACCACCGGAACTCCTACTTATCCATTCTAAATGGAATAGTTTGCATCTACTCATCCCAAATTCTCAGTGTTGCAAACAGATTCCCCATGACTTTTGATGAGCATGTACTAGGCTATATTAATGAGGGTTCTCCAGAGAAACAGACCAATAGCATGTGTGTATGTGTGTGTGTGTTATATACATATTATAATTATGTATTTATGTATATACAGTACAGCAGAATTATCACAACCTTGTAAATCAACTATACTTCAATAAACTTTAAAAAATGAAGAGAAGTTGATATTAGATGAGGCACTGGAGGGTCAATAATGCAAGAGAAACTAAGGCGAGATGGTCAGAGGGAAACAGTGGTTAAGGAAGAGGTAAAGACACAGGGCACAGGGAGAGAACCAGTAAAAGAGAACCAGTAAAATGAACGATTCGTCTAAAAATTGTATATATGTAATTATATAGTTTTAAACTTTAAACATGTATTATTTTTAAAAAATGAAGTATAGTTGATTTACGATGTTTCAGGTGTACAGCGAAGTGACTTAGTTATAAAATGTATGAAAGTAATTTTTATATGTACGGGGAGGAGAGACAGAGAGAGAAGAATTTTAAGGAATTAGCTTGTGTAATTTTGGAATTGCAGTAGGAAAGAAATCCAGGAATAGGGTTGGACTTGGATCCAGGGTCTTGTCGATCCTGGAGTTAGGCTGGTAGGAAGAAGGAATCTTGTTTTGGTTTTTTTTTTTTTTTTGCATATTTCAGGATTTTCAAGGTCTATAAGTTTAACATATGATCATGTCATCTGTGTTCTGTACCTGGACACAGGCTTAATTTTTCCATTCACACCTGCATGCGTTTTCTTTCCTCAAGACTCCGAGTAGAATGGTCCAGTTCACCAGTGAGTAACAGCGGTGAAGTCCAGCTTCCTGGCCTCCTTCTGATTTCAGGAATAAATCTTTCAGTCTTTACCATTGAGCATGATGTTTGCCATGGTTTTGTACACTACTCTTTTCCATTTTGAACACATTTTCTTTTATTCCTAATTTCTTGAGGCTTTGTATTATGAAAAAGCCGTGAATTAAGAATTATAAATGTATGCTTTCATTTTTTTTCGTATAATGATTTTTATTTGTTTCCATTATAGCTGGTTTACAATGTTCTGTCAATTTTCTACTGTACAGCATGGGGACCCAGTTACACATACATGTATACATTCTTTTTTCTCACATTATCATGCTCCATTATAAGTGACCAGACATAGTGCTCAGTGCTACACAGCAGGATCTCATTTCTAATCCATTCCAAAGGCAATAGTCTGCATCTAGTAACCCCAAGCACCCCATCCATCCCACTTCCTCCTTCTCCCCTTTGGCAACCCACAAGTCTATTCTCCAAGTCCATGATTTTCTTTTCTGTGGAAAGGTTCATTTGTGTCATATGTTAGATTCCAGATATAAGTGATATCATATGGTATTTGTCTTTCTCCTTCTGACTTACTTCACTTAGTATGAGAATCTCTAGTTCCATCCATGTTGCTGCAAATGGCGTTATTTTGGGGGTTTTTTTTATGGCTGAGTAGTATTCCATTTTGTATGTATACCACATCTTCATAATCCAGTCATCTGTTGATGGACATTTGGGTTGTTTCCATGTCTTGACAAACCAAAACTCTGTAATCCATTAAACACTAGCTCCCCATTACCACCTCCCCCTGCCCCTATTAACCACCATTCTACTTTTTATCTCTATACATTTGACTGTTCTAGATATTTCATGTAAATGGCATCATACAATATTTGTCCTTCTGTGTCTGGCTTATTTCACTTAGCATAATGTCTTCCAAAGGTGATCCATGTTGTAGCATGTGTCAGAGTTTCCTTCCTTTTAAAGGCTGAATAATATTCTATTGTATGTATCTACCACATTTTATTAGTTAATTTGTCTGTCAATGGATATTTGAGTTGCTTCCGCCTTTTGACTATTGTGAATAATGCTGCTATGAACATGGGTGTACAAGTGCCTGTTCAAGTGACTGCTTTCCATTCTTTGGGTACGGACTCAGAAGTAGAATTGCTGGATCACACATTAAATCCATGTCTAATTTTTAAGAACTGCTAGTTTTCCCCAGCAGCTGCACCATTTTACATTCTCAGTTAGCAGAGCACGAGTTTTCCAATTTCTCCGCATCCTCCCCCACACTTGTTATTTTAAATTTTTCTGGTAACAGCCATCCTAGTGAGTGCGAAGAGGCAACTCACATTTTGAATAAATGATACTTTGCTGTGTGGGGCTGTCTCTTACATCACTGGAGGTAATAGCACTGACAATCTTTCTCTCACCCACTGGAGAAGAGTGATCATTTTGTTTTCATATGTAGTGAGCAACAGCTAAACTCCCTGTTCGGTTCTTTCAGCCTTAGCAGAGCCACTTAAATCTAACTGTAGAGGCATTGTTTAAGCATCATCCCAATATATTCAGAGAAAGACTGTAATTTGAAAAGATACATGCACCCCTGTGTTCATAGCAGCACTATTCACAATGACCTAAATGTCCATCCACAGGTGACTGGATAAAGATGTGGTACATATATGCAATGGAATACTACTCAGCTATAAAAAGGAATGAAATAATGCCATTTGCAGCAACATGGATGGACCTAGAGATTATCATACTAAGTGAAATAAGTCAAAGATGAATATAATGAGATCATTAATATGTAGAATCTAATAAAAATGACACCAAAGAATTTATTCACAGGAGTTCCTGTTGTGGCTCAGTGGAAATGAATTCGACTAGTATCCATGAGGATGCAGGTTCAATCCCTGGCCTTGCTCAAAGGGTTGGGGATCTGGTGTTGCCATGAGCTGTGGTGTAGGTTGCAGACACAGCTTGAATCCGACATTGCTGTGGCTCTGGTATAGGCTGGCAGCTGTAGCCCTGATTCAACCCCTAGCCTGGGAACTTCCACATGCCATGAGTGTGGCCCTAAAAAGCAAATAATAAGAAAGAGAAGGAGAAAAAGAAGAATTTATTCACAAAACATAAATATATCCACAGACATAGAAAAAAATTATGATTACCAAAGGGGAAGGGGGGGATAAATTAGGAGCTGGGGATAAACACATATAAATAACTACATGTAAAAGAGATATATGACAAAGTCCTGCTATATAGTACAGGGAACTATATTGAATATTTTGTAATGATCTATAAGGGAAAGGTATCTGAGAAGAAATATATATATATATATATATGTATGTATAACTGAATCACCTTACTGTACACCTGAAACTAACATAATCTTATAAGTCAACTATACGTCAATAAAATAAACTGAATTTTTTTTAAAAGAATCAGCCCAGAGATTTGCACAAAGTTTATGTTGAAGAGTTGGGCTTCCCTCTCTCCTGTTCTCTTTCCCCAGATTTCTCCCCTCTCTTTCCAGCTGCTCTAGCTGCCCCACCTCTGCCCTCTGGTTCTTTATCCCAGAAAGACTTCAGGTTTCTATTCAACTTTTTGCCACCCTTCCCTCCCTGCTGCTACCTTCTCCCTCTCAGTCCATCCCCGGAGCACCTTCTGACTTCAGGCTAAAGCCTCTACAAGTGGGAAACTCAGCTGGAGACATTTCTGTCCCAGATGTGTACCCCTCTCCAGGTTCCGCCTGCTTTTTGGTCACTTGCCAAGCCTTCAACAGTGGATTTCATTTGGAGTTGACCATTGTTTTTTGCAGGAGAGTCAACTCTACCATTACTGGAAGCAGAACCTTATCACCTTTCTCACCATCTATTCTCTCTTCTCCAAAATCTGGTGCTGCCATATGAGTAAACCCAGGCTTATCTGCCTATTTTCCAAATTTTGGACACTGAGCATCTGTTTGGAAATCTTAAGAGCTATTTTATATGATTTTAAAAATCAATAATTGCATCTTGGAGTTCCTGTTGTGACTCAGCAGTTAAAGAACCCAACTAGCATCCATGAGGATGTAGGTTCAATCCCTGGCCTTGCTCAGTAGGTTAAGGATCCGGTGTTGCCATGAACTGTGGTGTAGGTTGCAGACGCGGCTCGGATCCTGTGTTGCTGTGGCTGTGGCGTAGGAGGCAGCTGTAGCTCTCACTGGACCCCTAGTCTAGGAACCTCCATATGCCACGGGTGGGGCAGTAAAAAGATAAAAAGACAAAAAAATGCATTTTAAATTATAACCAATTTACAGAAAAAAGAAAATCACGCTCCCTTTCACCGCGCTAAGAGAAAGTTCTACGGTGGCCGAGCATCCCTTTGCGTCTGGGCACGTGAGTTGAGGCTTAGTCATTGCAACACATTTAATCTCCTCCCTAAATTTTATCTATCCTCCACTAAGTGGCACAATGATTAGCCAGAAATGTTTTAAATTTCTCGCTCAGTGGAACATAAGAGAAATATGAAGTTAATCCTGCAAAACATACATCTATTGGATCAATATTTTCTCTGGCTGCCTTGTGAAAAAAAGGTGTCAGGTTTCCGATTGGAAAATTATAATTCTGAGATCTGGAGGTTAATAAGAGATTTGTCTGCCTTGATCCATGTATTCATTTGCCCAACTATATGCATTTAGATTCCCATTACATATAAATTAGTTTATTTAATGAAAACTAGTTTAGTAATTGTGGATTGGTGATTAGCTGATGTGGTCATACTTTCATCTGTCAGTAAATTAATTTATTTCATGAATTTACTTTAGTTAATTTATGAATGAATCCATGCAATAATTTAATTCATCAATCAATTCGTAATTGTTATTCCAAGGCTCTGCAAGTCCCTGAAATGCTTTATGAAGTATAAAGTTGATTGGGTTTGCTCAGGATAGTTTTAGCATCAATTACACCTTCTTGCATCATTATTTGAAAACCACAGAGTTCCTGTCTAGTATCCATGAGGTTAACAAACCCAACTAGTATCCATGAAGAAGCAGGTTCTATCCCTGGCCTTGCTTATGGGTTAAGGATCAGGCATTGCTGTGAGCTGTGGTGTAGTTTGTAGACGCGGCTCAGATCCCAAGTTGTTGTGGCTGGGGTGTAGGCTGGCAGCTACAGCTCCAATTTGACCCCTAGCCTGGGAACCTCAAATATGCCTCTGGTGCAGCACTAAAGACAAAAAAAAAAGAAGGGGTGGGGAGGGAGTGAGGGAGGGGGGGGAGTGAGGGGAGAGAGAGAAGAGAGAGAGAGAGAAAGAAAAGAACTCCCCCCCCCCTCTCCTCGACCTCCTCACCCCCTCCCTCCCTCCCCTCCCACTCCCTCCCTCACTCCCTCCCTCCCTCCCCTCCCGTTCTTTCTTTCTTTCTTTCTTTCCCCCCTTCCCCGCTTTCTTTCTTCTTTCTTTCCTTCCTCCCTTCCTTCCTTCCCCTCCCTCCTCCCACTCCCCCTCCACTCCCTCCCTCTCCTCTCTCTTCTCCCTTCCTCCCCCCCCTCCCCCTTCCTAGGACATGTATCAGTTTTCTCAAGCATTATGTAAAGGTTCCCCCTTTCTGTTTGTCAGTTTCACAGTTAAAGACCTAGGTAAATTTCCCATGACCTCTTGAAGGGGGAGCTTCATTCAATGAGGTGCTTTTGATTAGCCTGTGATTTTAACTGGTTGATGATTCTGGCATATGGGCCCCCAGCTCATCTCTGAATCCCTCCCCTCTCTGGCACTTCTTGTCTTGTACCTCCTGGTCTCTAGAGTAAGCTGGTCAGCCTCTCCATCCCTGGGGAGTGTCCTGAGTCTCCCCTTCCTATCCTGGACCCTACCTATCTTCCATCCTTCACCTTTCTTTGTCCCCAAGAAAAAAAGTTACTTCTGGGAGTTTCTGCTGTGGTGCAATGGGATTGGCAGGCGTTTCTGCAGCACTAGGATGCAGGTTCGATCTGCAGCCCGCATAGTGGGTTAAAGGATCTGTGGTTGCACCTGCAGCATAGGTACACCTGCAGCTCAAATCTGACCCCTGGCCCAGGAACTTCCACATGCCACAGGGAGGCCAAAAAAGAAAAAAAAAAAGTTACTTTTGGATTTCGTTTATGTAGTAATTTTTATATGCAGATTTCTGAGTCCTGTTGGAGAGGATTCTGCTTCTGATGGTCTGGAATCTGCACTTTTCTTCATGCACCTACAACCCGCACGGTCCTTCAGAGCATTAAACTTGCACTTGGCTTAATGCTCTTCCGTCACCCTATCAAAATTCTTAAATCATTGTTTAAGCAAGGGGCATTTTAAAACATTTTTATTTTTAAAGGTGCACTGAAACAATCCCCCTTCCTCTGCAAAGCGGTGCAACCAGTCCTGCGTTAGGGAGGGGTGCTCAGCAGGTCAGAAGTTGTGCAATTCACTGCGGAGGAAAAAGGAGCCAACAGGACCAGGAAGTTAGAAAAAGAGGAAAAAAGGGGCCATGTTTCAATGGTCCTTTTTTTTTTTTTTTTTTTTTTTTCCTCCTGGGAGTCTCCTTAAATCACAGAGCCAGCATTAGAGGGCATGATGGCAATGGCAGTTTTCTTGTAAACCCACCAGGGAACTCTTCAAATGATCACCATCAATTCTGGTCTACTCTTTTTTTTTTGTCTTTTTGCCTTTTCTAGGGCTGCTTCCTTGGCATATGGAGGTTCCCAGGCTAGGGGTCCAATCGGAGATATAGCCACCGGCCTACCCCACAGCCACAGCAACACCGGATCCTAAACCCATTGGGCAAGGCCAGGGATTCAACCTGCAACCTCATGGTTCCTAGTCGGATTCGCTAACAACTGAGACATGACGGGAACTTCCAATTCTGGTCTACTCTTAAGGCATCCCTGCCAAATTCTAGAAGAGGAATCTCTTTCTAAAAGAGATGGATTTTGAAAGCCCAGCCACACGCAAATGAACCTATCTACAAAATAGATATAGACTCGAAGTTCCTGTTGTGGCTCAGTGGGTTAAGAACCTGACTAGTATCCAGGAGAATGCAGGTTCAATCTCTGGCCTTGCTCAGTGGATTAAGGATTCCGTGTTGCTGGAGCTATGGTGTAGGTCACAGACAAGGCTCAAATCTGGCATTGCTATGGCTGTGGTATAGGCTGGCAGCTGCAGCTCCAGTTCAGGGTTTGAAAACCCTAGCCTGGGAATTTCCATATGCTGCAGGTGCGGCCCTCAAAAGAAAAAAAAAACATAAAAATACTCACAGACATGAAGAACAGACTTGTGGTTGTCAAGGGGAAGGGGGGAGAGGGTGGGATGGACGGGGAGTTTGGAGCTAGTAGGTACAAACCATTCCATTTAGAATGGATAAGCAATGAGGTCCTACTGTACAGCACAGGGAACTATATCCAGTCTCTTGGGATAGACCATGACGGAAAAGAATGTGTATATATATATATATATATATATATATATATATATATATATATATGACTGTGTCACTATGCTGTACAGCAGAAATTGGCACAATATTGTAAATCAACTGTACTTTAATATTTTTTTGTCTTTGTAGGGCCACACCCACAGCAACTTTAATTTTTTTAAATGCTAAAATTCAAACCTCAGCTATGAAATTTGCACACTTTCATCTCACAGTCAAACTAATATAAGAGACACATTTGGAGTTCCCATCGTGGCACAGTGGTTAATGAATCTGACTGGGAACCATGAGGTTGCAGGTTCGATCCCTGACCTTGCTCAGTGGGTTAAGGATCCAGGTTGCTGTGAGCTGTGGTGTAGGTCGCAGACGCAGCTCAGATCCTGCATTGCTGTGGCTCTGGTGGAGGCTGTTAGCTACAGCTCCGATTGGACCCCTAGCCTGGGAACCTCCATATGCCACAGGAGTGGCCCTAGAAAAGGCAAAAAGACAAAAAAAAGAGAGAGAGAGAGAGATAAACACGTTTATCCCAGGAAAGCCAGGAGCAAAATCTTGTCCTGTAGAAATAAGAAGTGGCAATAAGATGTTGGCTATAAGGAGATGTTATGTTGGTTCAGGAAAGACATCCTGAGAGAGTAAATTAGGAAGAGGATGGGAGATGCAGACCTTTTGACGAGATGCTTGCATGGTATCCAGGCAGAACATGAAGAAAAACATTAATATGCATATGTGAGAAGAAAAGAAAGGAAGACACGTTGAGATAACTTCAAACTGTCCTGGAAAAAAACTTATCTACATTGATCTAAATAGAAAGGTCTTTGTGAAGATCTGGCCATCAGAGAGAGAGGCAAGGTTGAGACTGCAAATTCCTGCCTTTCTGTTTACTTTGCGTTCATCCTTTTGTGGGCTCTCAGTAAGTGTTACACAGTCATGAAAGTCCATGGGGGAAACCATTTCCAACAGACTAGGTCGCATTGAAATTCAAGGCCTGCCAAACAATAGCATTTGAAGCCTCTTACTGAAGTTCTCCCTTCTAATAACTGACTGCTCTTGAAGAGAGTTCATTTCAAAACACCGTTTTGAAAATGGGAGCTGAGCAAAATGTATACATGGAAAATTCAACTCTCTTGACAGGTTCTGTTTTACACCCCACACGTTGAGATGCTTTGGGAGCGGTGGGCATTTGCAGGTAATCGTGCATTTGGTAAATGATTACTGTGGTCCATCTTGCACGTCAAGGAGTTCCCTTGGTGGCTCAGCAGGTTAGGAACCCAGTGTTGTCACTGCTGTGGCTCAGGTTGCAGCCTTGGTGCGAGTTTGATCCCTGCCCTCAGCGTGGGCTTGGTCAAAAAAAATCCTGCTAGTCAAGTATGTTCTGCAAGTCTATTTCCATTATGTCTTTTGTGTGTGTGTGTGTGTGTTGCATCTGCGGCATATGAAGTTCCCAGGCTAGGGGTCGAATCGGAGATGCAGCTGCTGGCCTACACCACAGCCACAGCCACAGCCACAGCCATGCCAGCTCTGAGCTGTGTCTTTGACCTACAGTACCGCTCATGGCAACACTGGGTCTTTAACCCACTGAACATGTGGAGAGATTGAACCTGCATCCTCATGGATACTGGTCGGGTTCGTAACCCGCTTGGCCGCAATGGGAATGCCCTCCATTATGTCTTTTAATGTGAAGAGAGGAGAGAAGCATGTTGACCTCAACAACCAAGTTTGAACATCACACATGACACATGATGCCTTTAATATAAACTACTGAAGTGAGCGAGGGAAGTACATTTTGGTGTTTTCTTGAACGTCTTGAGCCTGAAGTTGCAGGACAGGAAATTCTGCAGCCTATCTGTATGCATCATCCTGCATAGGAAGATAAAGCTCCATCAGAGTTTTACTGTAATATGTATTGTTCATTTACTGTGAAACCTCAAAGAATATATATGTATATACATACATACACACACATATTTCATGTATCTTAGGTGTAAAGATTGCTTGCACTTCCGTGACTTATGTATTTTTAATAGGAATACTTGATGTTTTAAAGTAAATTGAAAAGTCATGATTTTTCCTTAAGTTTATAAATCTTATTTTGCTTTATATAATAGAAAGCCAATATATTCTGAAAACCACTTTAAAGGCCCTTCAATTCATCTTTGGTCCCATTTAAAATCTAAACTCGGAGTTCCCATCGTGGTGCGGCGGAAAAGAATCCGACTAGGAACCATGAGGTTTTGGGTTTGAGGTTTGATCCCTGGCCTCACTCAGTGGGTTAAAGATCAGGCATTGCCGTGAGCTGTGGTGTAGATCACAGACATGGCTTAGATCTGGCATTGCTGTGGCTGTGGCGTAGGCTGGCCGCAACAGCTCCGAGTGGACCCTTAGCCTGGGAACCTCCAAATGCCATGAGTGTGGCCCTAAAAAGACTAAATAAATAAATAAATAAATAAATAAAATCTAAACTCTTTTAAACATTTTAAATTACTTCTATACTTATACAGTTTATATATTTAGCTTTATTTCTAAGTCTGTCTGTTCTCTGTAACACCAAAATTTCCCAAAACTTACTTAAGTAATGTAAGTCTAAAATAGATAATGAGAATATATATATTATACATATCCACTTACATATACTCTTAAGTTCTACAAACTCTTTCAATATTGTTTACAAACTGGGTTTTACCTTGTCAACTTAAAAATCATGTGTCTGAATCAGTTATCCATGCCAATTATTCTTTGGGACAATACAAACATTTCAAATGAAAGGTACGCAATTATTTACACACAATTTAACACAAAAAGTATACATTCTATGAACTGCATTGACTTAATTATCTTTAGACTTAGTTCGAAGCTGGCCTGATATTAAACATACCCAGGAACCAATGATAGCATCTCACGTTAATTTTATTTTTCTTTCCAAGTATTTTTGGAAATACTGTTCTAAGGAAGTGGGATTTCCATTCCAGGTACATTGAGGTGACCTCAGGGGTTGACTAGCATATAAATTAGAGAGACTCACCTGGGTATGAAAGGAAGAGCTACAGACATCCTGTGTAGCTCTTTTTCACTGACAGACTGCCACATAGAGCCTTTAAAAGAAAAATTTAGGAGTTCCCGTTGTGGTGCAGTGGAAACAATAGAACTAGTACCCATGAGGCTGCGGGTTCGATCCCTGGCCTCACTCAGTGTGTTGGGGATCCGGCATTGCCATGGGCTATGGTGTAGGTCGCAGAATCAGCTCGGATCCCGCATTGCTATGGCTGTGGCCAGCAGCTATAGCTCCCCTTTGACCCCTGGCCTGGGAACTTCCATATGCTGTGGGTGCAACCCTAAAAAAGCAACAAACAAACAAAAAACATTGAGGCGAAATTCATGAAATAGAAAATTAACCCCTTTAAAATGAAAAAAAATCAGTGGCACTGCATACATCCACAACTGTGAAACCATCCCCCTTTCTTTAGTTGTAAATATTGCCATCACTCCAAAACAAAGCCCTGTGCCCACAAAATAGTTAATCCCCTTTACTCACTACCCCAGACCTTAGGTAACCACCAGTTTGCTTTTAATGTGCATGGTTTTACCTGTCCTGGGTATTTCCTACAAATGGAATAATGCTCATGCGAATTTTTGTGACAGGCTTCTCCTACTTAGCATGTTTTTGAGATTCATCTATGTTGTAACATGTATCACTCCTTCATTCCTTTGCGGCTGAGTACTAGCCCATCGTGTGGATACACCACAATCTGTGTATCAGTTGGTCCGCAGATGGACATTGGGGTTGTTTCCTTCTTTGGACTATTGTGAAGATGCTGCTAGGAATGAAATTGTGTGAACACCTGTTTTCAATGCTCTCGGCTATATACCTGGGTCATGTGGGTGGTACTTCTACGTTTTGCTTTTTGAGGAACTGCCAAGCTGTTTTCCACAGCAGCTGAACCATTTGACATCCCCACTAGCAAGGTAAGACAGTTCCAGTTTCTCAACATCCTACCCAACACACGTTACTTTCCATTACAAGGAAATTATAGCCAGGAGTTCCCCTTGTGGCTCAGTAGGTTACGAATCCAACTGGTATCCATGAGGATGCAGGTGCAATCCTTGGATCCAGAGTTGCCATGAGCTGTGGCATAGGCTGGCAGCTGCAGCTCTGATTGGACCCCTAGCCTGGCAACTTCCATATGCCAAGGGTGTGGCCCTAAAAAGACAAAATATATATATATATATATATATAGCCATCTCAGCAGGTGTGAAGTGCTCCCTTATGGTTTTGATTTGCATTTCCCTAATGGCTAATGATGTTTGAGACCTTTTTTATTAATGGCTTCTGACAACGGGGGGACTCCAAGTCCATGGCCTCTGCTGCAGGTCCTCTGAATTCATGCTCATTCTTTTGTAATTATTCTCAATTGCATCCTCTGATTGGGGCAAATTATATTATGTGACCTTCGCTCCAAACTCCAGTTTCACTCCCCCTCTTTGCTCTACAACCTAATTGAATTCAACCCATCTATTTAATGCTTGTTTCTACTCTGAATTCTTTTTACAATTCTTTCTCTCTGGCAGGGATGCTACTTTATTTTATTATTATTTTTTTTTGTTTTGCTTTCCAGGGCAGCAAATGGAAGTTCCCAGGCTAGGGGTTTAATCAGAGGTGCACCTTCCAGCCCACACCACAGCCACAGCAGCATAGGGGACTGAGCTGCATCTGTGACCTATGCTGCAACTTGGAGAAACAGCGGATCCTTAACTCACTGAGCGAGGGATTGAACCACTCCTCACTGCCACTCTCCCGCAGAGCCACAGTGGGAACTCCTCTAAGGTTTCTCCTGGAGTTTAGTTTCCCAGTGAGACATCAGGTATTTTTCCTCCCCTTTCACATCCATTTTATTATATGGAACTATCATAATGATCAATAAAGACAGCATAAAGAGTATAAAAATGGCTCTTTTAGACCAGATGGTGTAGGTCTAGGGCAGGTTGAGGAAGCGCCTGCAACTACCCAAGTGCTTCCAAGAAAGCGCGGAGGCCTCAGGCCAGCTGCACAGCAGCGGAGGGCAGGGCTGTCCTACTTTAAGAATGAATAACTGTTCATTTAATGAATTTTCATTTTTAATCAAATGACCACATTGAGACCACAGTATTCAGGCAATGGCGATTTCCCTCAATTGCCTGGGTGCCTGGGAGGAGCAAGGTCCCCTGACGCCTGCCTTGTGAATATGCTCTCTGAGCGCATCTTCAGGCCATGGTCACATCTAATCAGGAGTGTCCTGTGAGGGGAGAGAGGTTGAGGAGAACAGGGAGCAGAGCCAGTTGGTACAGAAGAAAATCAGGATTATAAGGAGTTCCTGCTGTGGCTCAGTGGGTTATGAATCCGACTAGTGTCCATGAGAATGTGGATTCAATCCCTGGCCTCGCTCAGTGGGTTGAGGATCCGGCATTGCCATGAGCTGTGGCGTAGGTTGTAGACACAGCTCGGATCAGATGTTGCTGTGGCTGTGGTGTAGGTGCTCTGATTCGATCCCTAGCCCAGGAGCTTCCATATGCTGCAGATGTGGCCCTAAAAAGAAAGAAAAAAAATTCGCATTGAACAATTCATTTTTGTAGACTCACATAGTAAAATTAGAATTAGCTTTACCATAAATTATTTTGTCTCCATAAAAGCAAAAAAATGCTTTAAAATATTGGTGCTTCAGGAGTTCCCATTGTGGCTCAGCAGGTTAAGGACCTGACGTTGTCTCTCTGAGGATGCGGGTTCAATCCCTGGCCTCTCTCAGTAGGTTAAAGATCCAGCGTTGCCCCAAGCTGTGATGTAGGTCGAAGATGTGGCTCGGATCCAGTGTCTCCATGGCTGTGGTGTAGGCCTCTGCTGCAATTACCATTTGACCCCGGGAATCTCCATATGGCCATAAAGAGGGGGAAAAATGATGTTTTATAAAATGTCCACTTAAAGTGGATGTTGTTGTTTAAAAACCCCATGGCTCGTTAAAACGCATCGTAAATTTAAATGTTGAGTTGATCATTGTGTAAGGTGCTATAACAACAAGCCATGAACCAAGGTCTCATTGTTTTAGGCCTAATTGTCCATAGAAGATGCAGGTATGAATAACAGGAGATGTGTTTTGGCTCTTCTATTGCTTTCAAGTCTATCAACAAGTCCTCTCTCTCTCCCGTCCTTTTCTTTATTTAGTTTTTAAATTTAATTTTATTGGAGTATTGTTGACTTTCAGTGGTGCTTTCTTATGCATGGCTTAAAGAGCTTTGCTGGGAGACACGGAGACTTATGAGACACCTAACTCGAAAAAATGATCCATCTCAAATCCACAGTCTGTTTCCAGGGAAGTCAGGTCCTATGACAACGAGGACCTCAGATGAGAAACCAAGTAGCCAACCTGTTGGGGAACAATGTACTCTCTTGCATCTGCACCCCAAGATCTCCAGCTCTTGGACAATCATCCAGTACAATTGAAAACACTCCATTGCCATTCAAATATAAAACAGCATTGTTTTAATTGTCCCCCTCATGAATTGTAGATTGAAGACAGAGGAGAGGGGTGGGGTCTGAGTTAATTCAAGCTGCAAGAGTCTTGTGTAAATCCTGGGCCACCCAGGGACTGGCAGTGGCCGGCAGTGGCCAGCAGTGGCCAGCCCTCAAATAAATGAGATAAAATCATCACCATAGCAGGAGATGGCTTTTCTCTTCTGCTTTGCCAGCTGCAGAACAACCACTGTCTTAAAAGAGTCCCAAGAGTACTTTGGCAGGGGTTGGGGGACATTGAGTGTTTCCTGCCTCCTGTTGGCCCTAATGAGGGAGGAAGATGTGTTTGGCTTTGATGTACAGCTGTAGGGTTGTTTTTTTTTTTTAATGAGGTAGGCGAGCGATCAGATTCCATTAGGAGATCTCCTTTTAAGCCTTGATTATTCAGCAGCCCTTGTTGAAATTAGCTGTTCATTTATCTATGAGCAGCTGCACACAGGGTTGGATGGTTTTGCTGGTAGTGTCCAACTGAGTGGGGCTGGGCTAAGGCACTCCTGAATATGGATTTAATTCTGTTTTTCCTCTGTGCTACATTTTTTTTTTCCTTCTCCTAAGCAAGAGCACTAGATTCTGAAATTGCTAGAATTCCATCATTTAAATGACTGAGAAATCTGATCCGGATTGTAAACCGCAGCTTGGTTCTAACACAGCCCCGCCCCCACCGCCTGTCCCTCTTCCACGCGACACTAATGCCTATTTTGGCACATCCTGTCACAGCTGCAAAGCAGGGCTGGTCCCTCCTGTTCGCCTGTTCTGATGAACTCCCTGCAGGGCTGCCAGAACCGTCATATTCATGACTGTCAGGGCCCGGCTGGAAACACAAAGCCTGTGTTTCAGAGCCCAGGGGCCACGCTCTGCTCACTGTCCCGGGAAGGTGAACGGGGTTAGATGAAGCTTTGTCAGAGGATCAAAGACGAAGGAGTGAAGGATGACCCTGAGATGAAGCAGAGATTTGGTGCCAAGCTGGAAAACTGGTAGGGCTAGAAGGGATACACACACACACACACACACACACACACACACACATGCATGCAGCAGTGACATTCAGATCAGCAGATTTATTACCATGCATCTGGTTCCATGGGCCACCAGGAACACAAGTGTTTCTCGCTCTTGAATGTGTACTGATCAAGATAAGCTTTGTTATGTATGTGCTTTTGGTTGGCAAGACCTCTGCATTATTATTACTTTTGAAATATTTTATTTTTTATTTTTGTTTTTTTAATTTTCATACTTTTTTTTTGGCCATGTCCACAGCATATGGAAGTTCCTGAGCCGGGGTCTGAATCTGAACTGAAGCTACAACCTAGGCCACAGCTGCAGAAATGCCGGATCCTTAACCCACCGAAACAGCAGGAACTCCAGACAATTGTAATACAATTTGTGCAGGTTCCTGTCCTTTAGTTAGTACAAAATATTGGCTCCATTCCCTGTGTTGTCCTTGAGCCTTTCTTACAGGTCATAGTTTGTGCCCCCTTCCCCCACCCCTGTAGTGCCCCCCCTCCTAAGACCTCCACATTATTCATTTAATAGTTTCACTCATCCCCTTCTTTCCCCCCCCCTCCGTATGTCAGCTGCTTGAGCTGTTTTACCACATTTGTCATAAGTGCAGCTTTGGTGCCCAAGTATGGAGTTCTGCTTGGGCGGGGACCTTCAAATGCCTTGGGAGCTGACCCCGACTTCTTTTTACTTTGAGATAAAACTGGCTAAACAAGTCCTGGGCCCAGTGGGACCTGGGGAACTGGCTCCGTCATTTCTCCAACTTTTTCAACCAATGTTGGCATGGCTTCCACACTTCTCTCATCTCCTGATGGGTTTCCTGGTTTTATTTACTGGGTTGTTTTTTTTTCTATTTTTTTTTAATGAGAGTTGATTTATAATTTGTGCCAATTTCTGCTATACAGCAAAGCGACCCAATCATACATATATATATAGTCCCTTATATAATCTTCCATCATGGTCTATCCCAAGAGATTGGATAGCATTCCCTGTGCTGTACAGCAGGACCTCATTGCTCATCGACTCCGAATATAAGAGTTTGCACCTACTAACCTCAAACTCCAGGTCCATCCGGATCCCTCTCCCTACTTCTATGTACTGTTCTTATTTTCACAGATTTTTTGCACTGTTCATGGGTCTCTGTCAGAGCCGCCATTGGTTCCATAATGGTCCTCCAGGTATTTTCCGAATTGGACACCAGCCTCACCTGCCACTGCTTTGTTTCGTGTTTGCTAGGATCCATTTGGGGGACGATATGGCAGTGGTTGATGATGTGGGCAACTGATGTTCTACCACCCTCCGTTCCTCCAAAGATGGCTTTGTAACCGATGTTGGCAAGTTCATGAGAAAGCAGTGTTCTCAGCAATGTCGAGCGTTACTGTTCAGAAGGATGTTTGCCATTTTTGTTAAACAGCAGAAAAACTGTGGCAAAAGTTTTCTGTGCCTTCAGAATGCAAAGCCCAACTGTGAGATATTCAGCTTAAAGTCTGAACACATCAAATCCCCCATGTATATTTGTGCTGCTTTTGTGCCCATCCCCACAGCTCTGCATTGCTCACTCTCCTTGAAATACGTGTGCCTTGTCTGTAGTTGATGTCCTTTAAACAGATCTCCACTTAGACACCTGCTGGATCCCAGTCTCTCTAAATCTTCGCGTTAAGATGTACAGGGAGAGGCTTCCTAGGCTATTGCAGCTGATAGGCTGTTCCCTACACACTTCTGTTCCTACTAATTGACTTGTTTTCTTACTGAGAAAAAGATGTTTTTGCTTCAAACTTGTTTACACCCATTGCTCTTGTAGTGCCATAATATAATTAAACATGAAATAAGGCAACAAAATGAGGGCCAAAAGACAGGGAATGGTTATTACGAAAATCAAATCAAATGCTTGGAGAAAATGGATGAGCTGCTGAAGACAAATTGTTGTCAGGTAGGCATGGGCAAGAGGTTTATAGAAGATGAGTCAGGTAGTAAAAATCAAGAAGGATTCTTTATTCAGATCGCTTTGCAATCCTCTCCTCCTTCTTGCTCCCATTTAAAGAAACAAACGGGAAATTGGGTAATACATGATGGGTGCGATTTGTGCCGGCGAGAAAGCAAAGGAACTCCAACATGAAGGCTTATGCTTAAAAGAAAACCTTGACTGTACAACCAAGTAACCTTGTGAATAAAGGCCCAGTGTGAGTCTATGTTAAACTAAGGATTCAAGGTATAGATTATTTTTATATAATAAAATAAATAATAAAGTAAATAATTTTATGTAATTGCCTGCTCTGAGTAACTGCTCATCTGCTTGAACCTAGAGCTAAGAGGATTTCCAGAGTACAGATCTTTAGCCTCTTAGGTGCAGCCTCCTCCAGGAAGCTTTCCCTGACTCTCCTCTCCAGCCTGGGTGAATCCTCCCTCTTCCTGGCTCCCAGCTGTTGGTCCATCACAGCATGTTAATACATTGTAACTGATTGTGTAGTCATCTCTCTCCCCTCTGCAAGGCTCTGAGCTGGCTGAGATCTGTGAACTCATTTGTTGTCTCCAAATTCTTGGGTCCTAAAACAGTGCCCAGTCCCTGTGAGGATGCACGCCAAGGGTTGAAAAACAGACTTCATCAAAGGTGTTGGTGGGGAGTTCCCTTATGGCTTGGTGGGTTAAGAATCCAGCATTGTCTCTGCAGATGTTTGGGTCACTGCTCTGGCACGGGTTTGATCCCTGGCCCGAGAACTATGGCATGCTGTGGGCACAGCCAAAAAAAAAAGAGGGGAGGGGAGTTGATGGAATAACCTAGATTAAAATGAACCAGGAGTTCCCCACTGTGTTACAGTGGAATAGGCAGCGTCTTGGGAGCACTGGGACAGAGGTTCAATCCCTGGCCCTGCACAGTGGGTTAAGGATCTGGCATTGACCCAGCTGCAGCTCATGTCACCACTGGGGCTCAGAAACTCCATATGCTGAGGGGCAGCTAGAAAAGAAAAAGAAAACAGAAACAAAAAAACAGATGTGGAGTTCCTGTCGTGGCACAGTGGAAACAAATCCGACTAGGAACTATGAGGTTGCAGGTTTGATCCCTGGCCTCGATCACTGGGTTAAGGATCTGGCATTGCAGTGAGCTGTGGTGTAGGTCGCAGATGTGACTCAGATCTTGTGTCGCTGTGGCTGTGTTGTAGGCCAGCAACTGTAGCTCCGATTAGACCCGAGCTTGGGAACCTCCACTTGCCGCAAGTGTGGCTCTCAAAAGACAAAAAAAAGACCCCCCCCCCCCAAAAAAAACCCCGATGTATCACTTCATGGAGCGCTGATTGTGGAAAAACATGGTGGTATAAGGGGGTTGTTTCTCAGATATTTGAGATGTGCTCTAGAATGAGCTTAAAGAGCAACTACCTGGGGATCCCAGGGCAACTTGAATAGATTTTATTGCTTGTGTGCATTGTCTGGACACGTCTTCCCCTAAGTGCAAGATATTTTTGTGTGTCTTTGTCGCCTCGCAGAATTTCTGCCCCTTTTTCTTTTTGCTGCATGTTCTGTGTTCTCTCTCCAGCTGCTAACAAGCAAGCTGTGGGACGGGGCTGGTGCCACCCCACATCGACGGAGACAGCCTCAAAGACTCTGAATTCTTCCCTTTCAAATCTTGTTTATTCTCCTTCCTGTCTTTCCTAACCTCAAATCAACATATGGGTTTAGTCTGGGAGGCTAGGGGAGTTCTCAAGGCCATGTATCCTGTTTCCTTGAATAGACTTGCAGCCTAACTAAGCTGAGAATTATTATTATTTTTTTTTTTTGCCTTACATCCTTTAATTCCTTGGTCTTAACTCTTTAATCAAATGTCTTGCTTTAATGTTCTCTACCCCGTGGCATTTGGCTTATGTTTCACCACAAAATGTTGTATTTTGTGTACATTTTAAAGAGGAAATATTTCATCTAAGGTAACTTGTAGAGTTTGAACACTTAAGAGCTTAGAACCAAAGAGTCTGCAGTAGGAGTCAGTCACTGAACACAGACGTCACATGTGCGGTTTAACAGGAAAAAAAATTTTTTTTAATTTTTTTTTTTTTTGTCTTTTTAGGACCACACCCGTGGCATATGGAGGTTCCCAGGCTAGGGAACCAATTGGAGCTGCAGCTTCCAGCCTACACCACAGCCGAAGCAACTCCAGATCTGGGCTGCATCTGCAACCTACACCACAGCTCATGGCAACACCAGATCCTTAACCCACGGAGGAAGGCCAGGGATCGAACTCATGTCCTCGTGGATGCTAGTCAGATTCGTTTCTGCTGAACCACGACAGGAACTCCCAGGAAAAAAAGTATTTGGAGGGGGGTCTTTTTAGGGCTGCACCCACTGTATATGGAGGCATATCCAACTAGGAACTATGAGGTTTCAGGTTCAATCCCTGGCCTCACTCAGTGGGTTAAGGATCCGGCATTGCCATGAGCTGTGGTGTAGGTCGCAGACTCGGCTCGGATCCCGAGTTTCTGTGGCTGTGGTGTAGGCCGGTAGCTACAGCTCTGATTGGACCCCTAGTCTGGGAACCTCCATATGCTGTGGGTGAGGCCCTAAAAAGACCGGAAAAAAAAAAAGAAAAAAAAGAAAAAAAAGAAACCTCCTAGATGTTGTAGGAATGTTAACAAGTTCATAGGCTATAAGGTCAATGTGTGAAAATCAATTTTATTTCTATCTATATACTAGCAATAAATAGAAGCTGAAACTTTTTATTTATTTATTTATTTATTTATTTATTTATTTACTGTCTTTTTATCTTTTCTAGGGCCACACCTGTGACATATAGAGGTTCCCACGCCAGGGGTCTAATAAGAGCTGAAGCTGCTGGCTTACACCACAGCCACAAACTCCGGATCTGAGCCGAGTCTTCGACCTACGCCACAAATTACGGCAATGCCAGATCCTTAACCCACTGAGTGAGGCCAGGGATCCAACCCACACCCTCATGGTTCCTAGTCGGCTTCGTTAACCACTGAGTCATGACGAGAACTCCTGAAGTTTTTAAAATAGGTCATTTAGAATAACATCACACAGCATATGGAAGTTCCCAGGCTAGGGGTTGAATCAGAGCTGTAGCTGCTGGCCTATGCCACAGCCACAGCAATGTCAGATTTGAGCCTCGTCTGCAACCAACAGCACAGCTCATGGCAATGCCGGATCCTTAATCCACTGAGCAAGGCCAGGGATCGAACCTGTGTCCTCATGGATACTAGTCAGATTCATTTTCCACTCAGCCACGACAGGAACTCCCAGAAAAAAATTTTTAATGAATCCATTCAATGTAAGCAGCAGTTTAATGGGTGCCTTGAAAACATATAAATATGGAACTGAATCTCATTCTTTTTGTTTGCCTGCAGACATCCCCCTTTCCCTGGAGTCTCCTTAAAGGACTTCCAAATTTGAAAAACAGAGAACCTAAGAAATAAAACTCTCGGAGTTCCCATCGTGGCGCAGTGGTTAACAAATCCAACTAGGAACCATGAGGTTTCGGGTTCGGTCCCTGGCCTTGCTCAGTGGGTTAACGATCCGGCGTTGCCGTGAGCTGTGGTGTAGGTTACAGACGCGGCTTGGATCCTGCGTTGCTGTGGCTCTGGCATAGGCCGGTGGCTGCAGCTCCGATTCAACCCCTAGCCTGGGAACCTCCATATGCCGCAGGAACGGCCCAAGAAATAGCAGCAACAACAACAACAAAAAGACAAAAGACAAAAAAAAAAGAAATAAAACTCTCTTTATTGCAAATGAATAATTATCCACATTAAAAATCCCAAAGGAAAAACAAAAAAAATCCCAAAGAAGTCTCAAAAAAAAGAAAGAAAGAAACCTAGAAGTTTTGGAGTGTTAGCAAGTTCATAGGCTATAAGGTCAATATATGAAAATCAGTTGTATTTCTATATACTAGCAATAAATAGTTAGAAGTTGAAATTTTAAAAATGGATCATTTAGAATAGCATCAAAACCATGTGATATGCAGAGATAACTTTAACACAATATGTGCAAGGTCATATGCTGAAAAGTACAAGACATTAACGGAAGGCATCTAAAAAGACCTAAATATATGGAAAGATATACCATGTTTATGGATTGGAAGACTAAATATTGTTAAGATGTCATTTCTCCCCAAATCAGTTGACATATTTAATGTATTCTCAATTAAAATCCCAGGAGTTTTTTTGAAAAAAATTTGACATGCTGATTCTAAGGTGATATGGAAAAACAAACGACCTTAGCCTAAGCAAAGTAATGTTGAAGAAAACCAAAGCTGGCTGACTCTCACTGCCTGATTTTAAGACTTATTATAAAGCAAGATAAATAATGCAATGTGGTTTTGATAAAAGGAAAGATCTAGAGGTACATGGGACAGAATGGAAAGTCCAGAAATAGATCCACATTTATATATTCAGTTGATATCCAACAAAGCTACCAAGTTAATTTGATGTTTAAAAAATGGTCTTTTGAGAATTCCCTTTGTGGCTCAATGGGTTAAGAACTCAATTAGTATCCATGAGGACAAGGGTTCAATCCCTGGCCTCGCTCAGTGGGTTAAGAATCTGGAGTTGCCACAAGTTACGGTGTAGGTAGCCGATGTGACTCAGATCTGGTGTTGCTCTGGCTGTGGTGTAGGCAGGCAGTTGTAGCTCAGATTTGACCCCTAGTCTGGAAACTTCCATATGCCTTTAGTATGGCCCTTAAAAGAAGAAAAAAAAAGATATTTGAGGTTTCCCTGGTGGCTCAGCAGATTAAGGATCTGGCATGGTCACTGCTGTGGCTCGGGTTAGATCCCTGGTCCAGGCACTTCTGTGTGCCTTGGACACAACTAAAATAAAAAAGAAGATATGTGGATGGCAAGTAAGCACATGAATAGATACTCAAAATCATAAACCATTTGGGAAATGACAAAACCACAATGAGGTATCACTACACACTTATTAGAATGGGTACAATAAAACACAGGACAAGGTTGTAGAACAACCAGAACACTCACGCATCGCTGATGGGGATATAAGCACAGGTACCATGCTAAATAGTCTAGGAGATCCAATCCAGCCAACCATACACTTGACATATGTATTAATTTTGTAGGACTCCTGTACAAAGTATCACAAACTTGTTGGCTTATAACAATAAATGTTTATCATTTCACCCTTCGGTGGCTAGAAGGGCAACATCAAGTTGTGGGCAGGGGAGTTCCCACTGTGGCTCAGCAGATTTAGCCCAGCATGGTGTTCATGAGGACACAGGCTCGATCCCTGGTCTTGCTCAGTGGGTTAAGGGTCCATTGTTGCTCCAAGCTGCAGCATAAGTCACAGATGTGACTCGCTCGGACCCAGTGTTGCTGTGGCTGTGGTGTAGGCAGGCAGCTGAAGCTCCAATGAGACCCCTAGCCTGGGAACTTCCATAGGCTACAGATGTGGCCCTAAAAAGCAAAAAAAAAAAAAAAAAAAAAAAGTTGTCAGAAATTTATAGGGAATTATCCCTCCCTCCATCTCCTGTCTTCTGGTGTTTGCCAGCAACCCTTGACATTCCTTGGCTTAGAGACACATTACTCCATCTCTGTCTTGGTTGTCACATAGGCATCTTTCTCATTTGTCTCTGTTTGTTTCTGTGTCTCTTCCCCCCTCTATAAGCATACCAGTTAGCTTAAGAGCCCACCCTATTCCAGTGTGACCTCATCTTAATTAATTCCATCTGCAATGACTTTATTTCCAAGTAAGATCATGTTCTGAGGTAGTGGGGGGTTTAGGGCTTCAACATATCTTTTTTTGGGGGGACAGGAGAAGGAAGGAACTGGGGGGGGAGGGGGGCAATAATTCAACTCCTAACATCAGACAGCTCAGCCATATCCCACTCCTTAGGTAATTAAGAAAAATGAAAAGGGAGGATGCAGGTTCAATCCCTGGCCTGGCACAGTGGGTTAAGGATCCTGCATTGCCATAGCTGCAGCTTAGGGTTTGACTGTGGCTAAGATAGATCCCTGGCCCGGGAACTCCATATGCTGTGGGATGGCCAAAAAAGAAAAAAACAAAACAAAACAAATTTTGAGTGCATCCAATAACATGAATGAATATCAAAGCTTCATGTCAGTGAAAGAAGCCATACAGGAAAGACCAAAAACTATGATACCATTCACTCACCATTCCAGAAAAGGCACATACGAGGAGGCAAAAATCAGAGGGGTAATTTGCAGGGTCTAGAGGTGGAAAGAGAGTGTTGATCACAAAAGGGGGTGAAACAAATTTTTCAGGTGATGAAAATATTCTCTATCCTAACCGTAGTGGTGGTTATACAACCATATACAGTGGTCGAAATTCATAGAGCTGAACAATAAAAAGAGCACACTTTACTCTGTGTAAATTATGCCTTAAGAAAGCTGACTTTCACAAAAATTCCTACACACTGCAGTTTGAAAATCAAGTGTACTTTAAAAATAGGACCCAAGATTCTTTGAGCTCTTAGCATAGGCAGTCTGCATATAAACTATTTAAATGTGAGGAATTAAAGTTTCTAACAAAGATTGTTAGACATATTCAGATTACCTGATATTAGTGAACATCAGTATAGCCTTCCCGGGCTGGAAATCAGGAAAAGAAATCTCCAAGGGTCACTTTGGGGGCAGGGCCCTCAGAGAATGACAGGGAGCAGCCCTGGAGACAACCTGAGATTTGACAAAATCTCTCGAGGTTGAGCAGTAGTGAGGCCCCAGCCCAGCCCCTATGTGTGCCTGGGGCTGTTTCTTTGGCATCTACCCAAAGTTTCCCTGCCTTTTCTTTTCTTTTTTTTTCTTTTCTTTTTTTTTTTTTTTTTTTGGTCTTTTTCAGGCTGTACTCACGGCTTATGGAAGTTCCCAGATTAGGAACTGAACTGAAGCTGCAGCTGAGGGCTGGCCTACACCACAGCCACAGCCACACAGGATCTGAGCCATATCTGCAACCTACACCACAGTTCATGGCAACGCTGGATCCTTAACCCACTGATCAAGGCCAGGGTCCAAACCTGCATCCTCATGGCTACTAGTCCGGTTCTTAACCCACTGGGCCACAACGGGAACTCTTCCCCGCCTCTTATTTGGATTCTCCCAACAGCCCTTCCTGAGGTGGACTGTGTACTGTGTTCCCCTCCTGCTCTTGGTATTATTCTTCTGCCTTGGCTCTGGGCTTATTTTTGTCTGAACTCAAACATAGGCAGCTACTTTTATGTTTCCAATCCAAGGAAGTCACCAGTTGTGAAATTATGATGCAGACACACCTGGGAGATATTGCAGGTTTGGTTTCAGACCACAGCAATAAAGTGAATATCACAATAAAGTGAGTCACATGAATTTTTTTGGTTTCCCAGTGGATATAGAAGTTATATTTCACAACATGGTAAATCAACTATAATTTTTTTCTAAAAAGTTATGTTTAGGAGTTCTCTTGTGGCGATTCGGTTAGGGATCCAGTGTTGTCACTGTGGCAGCTCAGGTTGGTGCTGTTGCGTGGGTTCGATCTCTGGCCTGGGACCTTCCACATGCCAAGGGCATGGCCCCCCAATAAGTTATATTTGTACTCTTAGTAAAGTATGCAGTAATATTTTATAGCAGTGTAAAAAAATTAGTGTGCATACCTTAATTTAAAAATACTTTATTGTATCTCCTGTCGTGGCGCAGCAGAAACAAATTTGACTAGGAACCATGAGGTTGCGGGTTCAATCCCTGTCCTTGCTCAGTGGGTTAAGGATCCAGCATTGCCGTGTGCTGTGGTATAGATTGGAGATGTGGCTTGGATCTGGCGTTGCTGTGGCTGCGGCGTAGGCCAGCAGTTGTAGCTCTGATTAGACCCCTACCCTGGGAACCTCCGTATGCCGAGGGTGTGACCCTAAAAAGCAAATAATAATAATAATTTAAAAAAATAAAAATACTTTATTGCTGGAGTTCCCGTTGTGGCTCAGGGGGTTAAGTCCCCAGTGTTGTCTCTGTGAGGATTCGCGTTGATCCCTGGCGTTGCTCAGTGGGTTAAGGATCCAGCCTTGCTGCATGCTGTGCTCAGGATCCGGTGTTGCTGTGGCTGTGGTGTAGGCCGGCAGTTGCAGTTCTGATTCGACCCTTAGCCCAGGAACTTCCATATGCTGCAGGTGCACCTGTAAAAAGCAAAAACTTTATTGCTAAAAAATACTAACCATCATCTGGAGCCCTCAGTGTGTTGTAGTAGGAACATCAAAGGTCACAGATCACAGACCATCATAACAAATATAATCATCGTGAAAAAGGTTGACATATGGTAAGAATCACTAAACTATGACACAGAGATATGAAGTGAGCAAATATTCTTGGAAAAAGGGTGCCGATAGACTTGCTCAATGTGGGGTTGCCACAAACCTTAAAATGGTTTAAAAAAAAAAAAACAAAAGAAAGCATCTAAAGAAAGTGCAATAAAATGAGGTGAGGTCTGCCTGTCCACAGGTCTCCCCACCATCCAAAGTTAGAATCTGTGAACTGTTTTGTAAGCCAAAATGGTGTAAAGCAAAGAAGGAATGATTCCTTAGGACACGTCTTGCTGGGGGATGCACAAACTAAATCAAGGTAAAGCAGAGATGCTCGCAGACAGTCCAAAGCGATGGCAGCTGGATGCTGAGGTGCTGGGTATGGTTCCCAGAGGAGCTTGGAGGGGCCGCTCTCCCTGCTTGGATGCTCGCTGCCTCTGTAACTACTTGCTGCAAAATCATCGCTGAACACTATTTTCACTTTTCGGCTTTTTTTTTTTTTTTTTTTTTTTGCAAAAGCAGAAATCCTCTTTGGATTTCTTTCGGTTAGCAAAAATGGGTACTAATGTAAGGCTTTCATAAAAGCAAAGGGACATAAAGCAAACTTTCAAGAATTGGGGAATACCTGTATTAAGCGTCAATGACAGAATGTACAATGTTATGTTACATTGTATTCAATGTACACAAGCTTGGCGGTTGTTTTTGTTTGTTTGTTTGTTTGTTTGTTTTTTGGCTGCCCCACAAAATATGGAGTTCCTAGGCCAGGGATCAGATCCAAGCCACAGTTGTGACTTACACTGCAGCTGTGGCAATACTGGATACTTTAACCCACTGTGCCCGTCTAGGGATTGAACCAGTATTCTGGCACTGCAGTGATGCTGCCTATCCTGTTTTGCCACAGTGGGAACTCCCCAGCTTTGTTTTTTCAGCTGTGTCTCAGCCATGACTTGACTCCTTCTCAAGCAAGACCAGGTCTCTCTCTCATTTGGCCTTTCCAAGTTAAAGAGCCATCACTCTTCCCCAGGGAAAGGCCCCTTTCTCTTTCCAGACACTCTTATCTTTTTTATTTTTTTGTCTTTTTAGGGCCACACTCACCGCATATGGAGGTTCCCAGGCCAGGAGTTGAATCCAAGCTGCAGCTGCCAGCCTACACTACAGCCACAGCAATGTGGGATCCGAGCTGCATCTGGGACCTGCACCAAGCTCATTGCAACACCGGATCCTTAACCCACTGAGAGATGCCAGGGATTGAACCCAAGTTCTCAAGCATCCTAGTCAAGCTCATTACCGCTGAGCCACCATGGGAACTCCAGAAACTTCTTTTTTTTTTCTTTTTGTATTTTTGCCTTTTCTAGGGCCACTCCTGCGGCATATGGAGGTTCCCAGGCTAGGGGTCGAATCAGAGCTGTAGCCACCAGCCTACACCAGAGCTATAGCAACTCGGGATCCAAGCCATGTCTGTGACCTACATCACAGCTCACAGCAACGCTGGATCCTTAACCCACTGAGCAAGGATCGAACCCGCAACTTCATGGTTCCTAGTCGGATTCAGTAACCATTGCACCAAGACAGGAATTCCAGGAACTCCAGAAAATCTTAACACACAATAACTGCTTATAAAGAGCCTAGCAACAATCCCACCCAGGTTGCTCCCTTGTGACACAGGGGGCTAAGGACCCAGCATTGTTACTTCAGAGGCTCAGGTCGCTGCTGTGACGTGGGTTCAATGCCTGGCCCAGGAACTTCCACATGCCTCGGGCGGGGCCAAAATAAATAAATAAATAAATCCCACGCAGGCCTCAACAGGAAGGTTTGTTTCCTGAGTTTTGAATTCACAGTGAAAACCGGGGCATGACCTTCCAAAAAAAAAGAAAATCTTGAAATATCCTGCGTCTTTCTCCCTGCTAATTTCCTTTTCCTTTGCAGCCTCTTTATTTCTTCTGCTCCCCTACCATCCCATTCCTGTCCCGGGAGGCCCTTCCCCTCCTCCGTCCCTCTTTTCTCATTATCCCTGCTCGCCTCCCCTTCTTCCTCCTGCGTTTATCCTCTCACCTGTCCCTCTTCTTACTTTCTTTTCATCCTTGCACTACTCTCTGGCTGAGCACTATAAGGACTCAAGCTTACCTCTCATAATTGCTGTTCTCATTTAGTCAAGTGTTGTGTTCTCAGAAGCCCAGGAGAAAATGGGCATAAACTTGCTCACTGTATACTCCCTGAGTGCCTTCTCTTTTTTATACCAGGCAGACCTAAGCTCCGGGGGACAATACCCTTTATCAGCCTCTGGGTGTGAGGCCAGCTCATGCATATTCATGTTTCTCCCTCATTAGTCGTCCCCTGGGCTGACTCTGTGTCATGGAAAGAGCACGGATAACCGTGGAAATCAGTGAAAACCATGTTCCTTGTCTTTTCACTTGCCTTGATGTATTTTAAAACACCAGCTTCCAATCTCTCCATAGAACCTCTGATCAGATTCTTTTCCTCTGCAGAAAACTGTCTTTAAAACAGCTCTGCCAGCAAATGAGCAAGATGGCTTTATCCAAATTCCCAATAAAGACCCATGCCTCTGCCTTCCACCAGAAGATCAGACTCTTTTTTTTTTTTTTTTTTGAAATAATGTCTCTAAGAAACTTTTCTATAACACAGCAGGGAAATAGCTAACATCTTTTGGAAAGATTTAAAATAATTGTTGTGAAAACATTTGAAGGAATAAACTGGTAAGCTAAGTTTTTCATGATTATTTCTAGAATTCGGAAGTAATCTAATAATCCTTTGAATAATTCCATCATTCTGATTTATTTAATACATTTTGTTTTTGTTTTTGTTTTTACAGCCTCACCTGGAGCATCTGGAAGTTTCCGGGCTGGGGGTCAAATCGGAGCTGCAGCTGCCCGTCTACACCACAGCCATGGCAACACTGGATCTGAGAGCCACATCTGTGACCTATGCTGAAGCTTGCGCAGCTTGCAGCAATGCTGGATCCTTTACCCACTGAGCGAGGCCAGAGATTGAACCTTCATCCTTACAGACACTATATCAGGTTCTTAACTCACTGAGCCACAATGGGAACTCCCATATCATACTGATTTTTAATATAATTTAACAAATATCTATCTAGGTTCTCTTATGGTTTTATTGCTGTGCCAAAGAGCAAGAGGATGAAAATATTTATTCCAATTCCAGCCAAGGTAACTAAGGAAACAAGATGGGTACAAAAAATTTGTAATATGTGACAGATAACAAGTTTGTTACCTTCAGAGTGTGGATATTGTGCTTTTTATTTAAGCCGTTCGTTCTTTTTGTTTGTGTGTGGTTTTTTTTTTCCCCCCGCAGGGCTGCACCCATGCCATATGGGCGTTCCCAGGCTAGGGGTCGAATCAGAGCTGTAGCTGCCGGTCTACACCACAGCCACAGCAATGTGGGATCCAAGCTACATCTGTGACCTACATCACAGCTCATGGGAACTCCTATTTAACCTGTTCTTGTCTTAAATCTAGCTCACTCTTTTGCGCACAGAGATACTTAGTGTTTAAAAAATACTAGTGTAATAAGGAAAATAAAAGCAGCAATGAGAGTTCACGTCGTGGAGCAGCAGAAATGAATCCTGAGTATCCTAGTATCCTGAGGATGCAGGTTCGATCCCTGGTCTCATTCCATGGGTTAAGGATCTGGCGTTGCCATGAGCTGGAGTGTAGGTTGCAGATGCGGCTTGGACCTGGGGTTGCTGTGGCTGTGGTGTAGGCCGGCAGCTACAGCTCCGATTCGACCTCTAGCCTGGGAACTTCCACATGCTGTGGGTGCGGCCCTTCAAAAACAAGAAGAAGAAGAAGCAATGAAGCTAGATTACAAAAGTTAGGGAAGGCCTTGTAGTGAAAGTAGGCTTGAGCCGAAACTTAACACACAGGTGGAATTTGGTTCTGTTAAAAGGGGGAAGAACAGGAGTTCCCTTGTGGTGCAGTGGGTTAAGGATCCAGCCTTGTCACTACAGCAGCTTGGGTCACTTCTGTGTCTTGGGTTCGATCCCGGGCCTGGTAACTTCCATATGCTGTGGGCTCGGCCAAAGAAGAAGGGGAGGTCAATTGTGTTCCTTCCAGAGGGAACAGCATGAACAAGATTCAGCAGTGGGAGCAAGTGTGCTCATTCAACAAGAGGGAAGCCGGCTGCAGCAGAGCACTCGCTTTAGTGAGGTCAGGGTTTAATATTTAAAAGACCACGGGGACACAGGTTCGACCCCTGGCCTCACTCAGTGGGTTAAAGATCTGGCATTACCATGAGCTGTGGTGCAAGTCGAAGACATGGCTTGGATCTGGCATTGCTGTGGCTGTGATGTAGGCTGGCAGCTGTGGCTCCAATTTGACCCCTAGCCTGGGAACTTCCATGTGTTGCTAGTGTGGGCCTAAAAAAAACAAACAAAAATATTTAAAAGGCCAGTATGGATAATCACAAATACTCTCCACACAGGATCATTTCCATCAGCTTGCAAAGAACATAGTAAGAATCATACCCAGGCCTCAACATGCCATTAATTTCTTCCAGTTTCAAAACAAAACAAAACAATAAATAGAATCTTTCTTAGTTCTTTATTTTAGTACACCTACCTCCCTAGAAAAGGTTGTCTATACCAGCTGCCTCTAGCTCTCCCCTCCCATTCTTTTTTTTTTTTTTTTGAAGTACAGTGGATTTACATATTGTGGTTAGTTTCAGGTATACAGCAGAATGAGTCAGTTATATATGTATGTCTTTTCATATTATTATCCATTCTAGATTATTACAAGATATTGAATATAGTTTCCTATGTTATCTAGTAAATCCTTGCTGCTTGTCTATTTATATATATAAATGGTATGTATATCTGTTAATCCCAAGCTCCTAATTCATCCCTTCCCCTTTCCTCTTTGGTAACCCATAAATGTATTTTCTAGGTCTGTGAGTCTGTTTCTGTTTTGTAAACAGATTCATTTGTATTATATTTTAGATTCCATGTGTAAGTGATATATAATATTTGTTTTTCTCTGTCTGACTTACTTCACTTAGTATGATAATCTTTAGGTTCATCCGTGTTGTTGCAAATAGCACTTTCTCATTCTTTTTCATGGCTGAGTAGTATTCCATTGTTATATGTACCATATCTTCCTTATCCATTCCTCTGCCGATGGACACTTAGGTTGTTTCCATGGCTTGGCTGTTGTGAATAGTGCTGCTGTGCACATTGTTGCCCCATCCAGGTCTCTATCCCTTCCGCTCCACCAGTGATGATTGGGTGTGTAAGTACAGTGGTCAGTTCTCAGCCCCCCTCTTTTGGGACCTCCAGCAGTGTTTGAGACTTTGACCACTCTCTCCTTGTAACACTGGTCTCCAGTCTCTTTTGTTACTTTCCACTTACCTCCCTGATCTTTAAATGTCAGGTAACCCAGGGCACAGACCTCAGTGATAAATTCAGTCTCCTGGTTTTCAGCATCATATACCCACCGATGACTTCTAAATGTACAACTCCAGTCTGGACCTCTCCCCTCAATTCTAAGCCCATATCCAACTGCAGTGGACCCTTGAACAATGCAGGTGTTAGGGGTGCAGACTCTCCCTGGAATTGAAAATCTGAGTATAATTGATAGTCCATATGGGCAGATTCAGCCAGCCAAGATTGTGTAGTGTGTATTTAGTGACTATCCCCTGCAGTTCAAACCTGGGTGGTTCAAAGGTCAGTTCTACTTACTTGACATTTTTCTTGGATCACGGAGGATGTCTCAAACTCAAGGTGCCCAAAGCCAAACTCCTGATCTTCTCCCCCAGAACGAACGGTTCCTCTCCTAGGCTCCTCCATCCTTCTAGGTCCTCAGGTCTTTTTTTTCCGCCTCCTGTCAGCCATTGAATAATCTGTTTGCAAATCCTGTTGGTTCTACCATCACAGTATCCGACCTGTGACCCTTTCTCATTGCTCCAGTTCCAAACAGTACCTTCCCTCTGCTGGATGAAGGCACTGCCTTCCAAGTGTTTTTTCTGCTTCCGCCTTTGTTCCCCTGGAGTCTGTCTTCAACCCGGCACCCAGGTGATCCCTTGAAAAGGTACATCAAACAGGTCTGTCCTCTGCTCAAAACCCTCCCGTGCCTCCCAGCTCGCTCAAAGTAAAAGCCAGATGCCTTTCAGCAGCCCACGGAGCCTTGTATGATCTGACCTTACCATTTGTCATCTCTCCTGGATGGTGCCTGTGGTCTCCCTGCCCTCCTGCTGTTCCTTGAATTTACCACATGGGTCAGCCTCATGACCTCCACACTGCTATTCCAGCTGCCTCCAAAGCCACTGCTATTCTAGCTGCCTCCAAGGTTTTTCTTCCTGATGCGGCACAAGGAACGCCTTTCACATTCTCCAGGTGTCTGTCCAAATATCACTTTCTTGGAGAAAGCCTCCCCTGTTTAAAATGACACATCCCTCGGGGTTCCTGTGTGGCTCATCGGGTTAAGAACCCAATTAGTGGGTTTGGTCCCTGGCCTCGCTCAGTGGGTTAAGGATCCAGCATTGCCACAAGCTTCTGCGTAGGAGGCAGATGCTGCTTGGATCCGGTGTTGCCATGGGTGTGGTGTAGGCTGGCAGCTGCATCTTGTTCACCCCTGGCCTGGGAACTTCCATGTGCTGCAGGTGCGGCTGTAAAAAGACAAAAAAAAAAAAGAAAGAAAAGAAATTTACGCATTCCTTCCACCACTTTCTAGCCCCTTCCCGGCTTAATTTTTTTTTCTATAGCTTGGCAATAACAAATGCTTTCTGACATATATGTCTTTCTATTGTTCTTCTCTTCTCCTTCCTTTTTCCTTCCTTCCTTTCCTGTTTGGCTCCCTCATCCAGAATGTGCATCCAGTAAAGGGAGGGATTTTTTTTTTTTTCTGTTGTGTTCACTGCTATGTTCTCCAGGACTAGACTAGAACAGGGCCTGGAACAAAGAGTGCGCTTGAGAAATATTAGTTAAATGAATAAGTCCCCATTTTGCTGATGAGAAAACTGAGTCTTAGAGAAGCTGAATGAATTACTTGGCCAAGGTTACTTAGCTGCTAAGTAGGGAGTATAGGTTACAAACTCTCACTATGTGGTCTGGGGACCTGATCACTAGAACATTCAGACCTCTGGTAGGCAAAGCAAGTGTTCTTTGTCTTATACAGGGCATGGCACTGTTTGACAGGCTTTTTTTTTTTTTTTTTTGGCCAAGCCCATGGCACATGGAAGTTCCCGGCCAGAGATCAACCTGCAGCACAACATCCATCCAAGGCAATGCAGTGAAAATTCCAGATCCTTAACTTTCTGCACCGCAAGAGAATTTCTATTTTTTTATTATATTATTTGATAACCTCTATGCATGAAGAAATTTGATTTTTTCCCCCATTGTTAGGTGTGCAATTTGCTCAAAAATAAATGGCAATAAAAGAACATATGAATTCCAAGTTCACCTCTTACTTTATAGATTAATAAAAGTTTTATTTGGGAATTCAGTTCTGTTTTTGAGAAGATAGGAAAAATCAGGAGTTGAATTAAATTTATTATTTAAAGTGGTACAGTTGGAGTTCCTTTTGTGGCTCCATGGATTAAGAACCTGATGTAGTCTCTGTGAGGATATGGGTTCGATCCCTGGCCTCGATCAGTGGGTTAAGGACCTGGCATTGCCATGAGCCGTGGTGTAGGTCTCAGATGTGTCTCGGATCCCACACTGCTGTGGTGTTTGTGGCATAGGCTGGCATCTACAGCTCTGATTCGACGCCTTGCCTTGGAACTTCCAGATGCCGGGGTGTGGCTCTAAAAAGCAATAAAATAAAATAAATAAAATCATATATATTCATCATATGTAACATGCTAATTTGATATACACATTACATATGAAATGATTACTACAGTCAAGCTCATTAACATTATCTCACATAGTTAGCATTGTGTGTGTGCTCGTGGTGTGTGTGCCTGTGCATGTGTGTGTGTGTGCGTGTGTGTGTGTGTGTGTGTGTGTGTGTGTGTGTGTGTGGTGAGAGCACTTGAAATCTACTCTCTTAGCCAGTTTCCAGCCTACAATACAGTATCATTAACTAGTCACCACGCTGTCCATTATACGTCTAGGCTTATTCATCCTTCGTAAGTGCAGCTCAGTTTCCTTTGACCAGCATCTCTCCATTTCCCCTGCCCCCCCGCTGCGGGTTACCCCATCCTGCTTCCTTCTTCATGTAATTTAACTCTTTTAGATTCCACCTATCTGTGAGATCATGAAGTTTTTTTCTTTCTGTGTTTGGTTTATTTTACTTCATACATGTCCTCCAGCTCCAGCTATGTTGTTGCAAATGGCAGGATCTCCTTTTTTTTTGTAGGCTGAATTATAGTCCATTGTATGTACACATCATAGTTTCTTTATTCATTCACCCATGGACAGACATTTAGGCTTTTGTTGTTGTTTTGTTTTTCTTTTGAAGATCGCACCTGCAGCATATGGAAGTCCCTGGGCTAGGGGTCAAATTGGAGTTGCAGCTGGAGGCCTGTGTCACAGCCACAGCGACACTCAATCTGAGCCACATTTGCCATCTACACCGCAGCAGGTGGCAACTGTGGATCCTTAACCTGCTGAATGAGGCCAGGGATCCAACCCAAATGCCCATGGACACAATGTTGGGTTCTTAAATACACTGAGCCACAACAGGAACTTCTGGGCTGTTTTCTTTTATTTCGTTTTGTTTTTTCTTTTTTTTGTTTTTGTTTCATTTTGTTTTGTTTTGTTTTGTTTTGTTTTTTTTAGGGCCACACCGGAGGCATATGGAGGTTCCCAGGCTAGGGGTTGAATCCAAGCTGTAGCTGCCTACCTACACCACAGCCACAGCAACGTGAGATCTGAGCCACGTCTGCAACCTACACCACAGCTCATGGCAACGCCAGATCCTTAACCCACTGAGCAAGGCCAAGGAATGAACCTGCATCCTCATGGATGAGTCAGATTTGTTTCCACTGAGCCATGATGGGAACTCCTAGGCTGTTTTCCTGATATACAGTCTTGGCTATTGTGAATAATGCTGCAGTGAACATAAGGGCACATCTCTTCGAAGTGCCGATTTCATTTCCTTTGGGCACATACCCAGAAGAAGGATTGCTGGATCATATGGTAGTTCTATTTTTAAGAAAACCGTTTCTGTTTTAAAAAATTTATTTAATTATAGTTGATTTACATTGTTGTATTAATTTCTACTATAAAGCAAAGCGATTCAGTTACACATATTTATACAAATTCTTTTTCATATTCTTTTCCATTATGGTTTATCATGGGACATTGAATATAATTCCCCATGCTATACAGTAGGCTCTTGTTGTTTATCCATTCTGTGTGTAATAGTTTGCATCTACTAATCCCAAGCTCCCAACCCATCTCCCTTCCCTTCCCCCTCCCCCTTGGCAACCGCAAGTCTGTTCTCTACGTCTGTGAGCCTGTTTCTGTTTCATAGATAAGTTCATTTGTGTCATATTTTACATTCCACATGTAAGTGATCGTGTATGGTATTTGGCTAAGAAAATAATTTCTGAAAGAAAGAAGTAACTTTTCAATTTTAATGAAAGAAAAGCCAGAGGTCTGGATCAGAAGGAGGAAGCCTTATATAACTTCCCATACTGGACGCAGCCTGCTGGTGCCAGGGCTTGGGTGATAGGGTTTCCTGTGCAGGGCAGATGGGAGGAAAGTCATGTTTGTGGATATCCATTCGGTGAGGATTAAGGATCTGTGGTCCATGGAGTTCCCATCATGGCACAGTGGTTAATGAATCCGACTAGGAACCATGAGGTTGCAGGTTTGATCCCTGGCCTTGCTCAGTGGTTAACGATCCGGTGTTGCTGTGCGTTGTGGTGTAGGTCAAAGATGCGGCTCGGATCCCGCCTTGCTGTGGCTGTGGTGTAGGCTGGTGGCTACAGCTCCAATTCAACCCCTAGCCTGGGAACCTCCATATGCCTTGGGAAGTGGTCCTAGAAAAGGCAAAAGACAAAAAAAAAGCATCTGTGGCCCAGGCAGAACTTGATAGTGATGGAGAGGAACAGATGGATAGGAGAGAAATATAGTGAAAGCAATAGATCGGTTTTGTGACCCAAGTGAATGTGGGCCCCAAGAGAGGAAATGAAGATTATTCTAAAGTTGTAGGACCCAGACTGTCAGGGGTCCTTTTGATAAGGGGAGGAGTAGGGAGGTTGAGAGCGAAAAGAGAACTTCTGCTTTTAATTGGTCACATTGATACACTGTCCCCCAAAAAGATTAAGCCTATCTCTACCAAGCTATAAATATCATTAATCAGTCTTAAAATCAATTTCCATAGTACCTGGTTCCTCCTATTCTGTGAGAAATTTTTATTTTATTTATTTATTTATTTATTTTCTTTGTACCTGTGGCATATGGGAGTTTGCCGGCCAGGGAGCAAATCAGAGCGGCAGCTGAGGCCTACGCCACAGGTACAGCATTGCTGGATCTGAGCTGCATCTGTACTCTACAGGATCTGGCATTGCTGTGACTGTGGCTGTGGCTGGCAGCTGTAGCTCTGATTTGACCCCTAGCCCGGAGAACTCCATATGCCACAGGTGTAGCCCTAAAAAGACAAAAGACAAAAAAAAAAGTTTATGGGACTCTCCAGTTTCCTATTTCATTCAGAGTCTGTTGTAGCAAGTTAATATTTTCCTAGGAATTTTTTGCATTTCATGTACATTTTCAGATAAAGTTGTTTGTAGCATTTTCATATTCCCTTTCGAGTGTCTTTGAGTATCAATAGGTATGTCTCCATTTTCATTCCTAAATTTTTTTTTTTTTTTGGCTTTTTAGAAGGGCTTCACCCATGGCATATGGAGGTTTCCAGGCTAGAGGTTGAATCAGAGCTATAGCCGCTAGCCTACACCACAGCCACAGCAATGCCAGATCCAAGCTACATCTGTGACCTACACCACAGCGCATGGCAATGCTGGACCCTTAATCTACTGAGCAAGGCCAGAGATAGAGCGCGTCCTCATGGATACTAGTTCATTAACCACTGAGTCACGACGGGAACTCCCTAAATTTTTTTTTTTTAATTTTTGCTTTTTCTCTGTCTCTCATCATTTTGGGGAGAGTTTTGCCCATTTTATTGTTCTTTCAGAGAAAAAGGCGGTTTATCTTCTATTTTTGCTTTTCTTTCATTTATCCTCTTAAGCAGTTGTTTATGCTCTCATGTCGAGGAGAGCAGATGGCTTAAGCAGTTGTTGTAGGGAGAAATGATCTGGGAAAAGCAGGTGCATGTTAAAGTACAGTTTCTTGCAATGGGTCTCAGCTGTTGACTTGCAAGAGCGCAGTCACCAGGGCAAGCCGGAATCAGAACAAGGTAGGTTGTTCCGAGCCCTGATGGTGACGGAGAGGTGCCCGGGAAGGGTTACAAAACACCTCCAGCAGTTAGCCTTTAGCAGCCCCGGAAGGGCTCTGCCCTTTTATCATCCATTCTTTCTCTCTTTTTCCTTATCAAGTTCAACTCTAGATTAACAGCTAACTTGGCATTTTAGTCCATGTTAAATTCTGGTGGAAACAAAAAAAAAATGACTCGAAAAATATTTTTTAAAGCCTAGGGGTCATTAGCACTTCAAATGTGGGGATGATACTGTTCTCTAGGCAGAGTTAATAAGCAAACTTTCTCTGGCAAGATTTAGCATGAGCTGCAGTTTGGACTTTAGTTGCAAGCCCCTAGTGGATTGAGCTGTTCTTCTTTTCCAGCCAAGACTAGACAGCAACAGAAGAACCATGAGTGCTGTAATTTTTGGATATATGTATACACACACCTCTCTATATAAATGTATGTGTGTGTGTAATAGTACTGTAATTTTTACATGGAACGTACATATATATATCCAGATATGGATTGCTATAGAATCATTAATCACAAAATCCAGAGGAAATAGGCTGTAGTGAGTTAAATATTTTGTCCAATGTCACAAAACTAGTTGGGATCATAGCCATGATTTAGATCTTTTCTGCCCCTAGCCTCGTCTTTGTAACTCCATGAGCCTATTTCATTGCATTGCTTTAAAAGTAGGTGAATATATAATACATGAGTTTACATAAACTTACAACTGGTTATAATACAAACGTTTTAAGGAATACTTCCTACCAATAGGAATGTATCTGGATTGTAGAGCAAGAAGAAAAAAATGTTGAAGCAAAATGTAGAATGTTCTCAGGGAATTGGCCACTTGTTTTCTATGTTAGTTACTCCAAGTAGGAAACATATAGGAATTGTTTTAATGATGCTTACGTGCAAAAATGGTTTGTTTACTCATGAATATCTACTATGAAGACACCTCATATTTTTGACAGGATGAGGGTTGGAGTGTTTTTTCCCCTCTCTTTGCTTTTGGAGATTTTAGTTTTAATATACAGGAAGACTGTCAGGAAATCCTTTTTTCTGGTTTTGGATTTATGTAAAGAAAAAGACGTAAAACTCAGAGCTTTGCATCATGCCGTAGTTGTTTATGTGACTAACAGCTGTTTCTTTTGATTCTTGGGCAATATTTAGTGGAAGATTTGAATCACCATTTTATAGAGTCCCTTTGACTTTAAAATTATGCGTAATGAAGAGCAAGTGTTTTGTAAAAGCGAAATTAAGCATTTTAGGCCACACGTACAGTAAAGGTTTTGCAAGGAAAACTCTCCTATATTTTAAACTCTCTAGAAATAGCCAAGTGATCAGTTACATTATGAATCATACCTCTGTTGTGCAGTTTGCAAAACACTTTGTAACTGATAGCTATTAAAGGGGAGAGTGCTCATTTTTCTTATAGGTGCTGTTAGCATATTTAATGAAGTGACTCCATTCCCTTGCTCACAAATGCTCATGCAAAGAGGCTATTTGAATGTAACTCCTGATCTTGCTTATAACGTGTTCTTTTTACAGCTTAAGTTTTATTTTGTATATATTTTTATTTTTTAAATTTCTTTTTTTTAATTATAGTTGATTTACAATGTCATGCCAGTTTCTGCTGTACAGCAAAGTGACTCAGTCATGCACAGATGCACGTGCGCCCACACACACACACACGCATATATATGTGTATTAATATTCTTTTCTGTCACAGTCTATTACAGGAGATAGGATACAGTTCCCTGTGATATACAGTAGGACCTGCTGCTTATCCATTCTGAATGTAATAGTTTGTATCTCTCTCCCCCTTCTTCCTTGACAACCACATCTTTATGTTAGTCTGTTTTTCTTTGTACTGCCTACACATTCTTTTTGATTTGGGTCTCTCTCTCTCTTTTTTTTTTTTTGGTTTTTAGGGCTGCACCTGCAGCATTTGGAGGTTCCCAGGCTAGGGGTTTAATTGGAGGTACAGCTGCCAGCCTACACCATAGCCACAGCGACGCCAGATCTGAGCCATGTCTGTGACCTACACCATAACTTATGGCCATGCCAGGTCCTTAACCCACTGAGCGAGGCCAGGGATTGAACCCAAAACTTCATGGTTCCTAGTCAGATTGTTTCCACTGTGCCACAACAGGAACTCCCTGGGTCTCCTTTTTTGATCTTTGCTAAGTACTTCTGATTTTAAAAGGTACATATATGCTGGAGTTCCCTTTGTGGCTCAGTGGGAAAGAACCTGACTAGTAACCACGAGAATGTGGGTTCCATCCCTGGCCTTGCTCAGTGAGATAGGTATCAGATGTTGCTGTGAGCTGCAGTATAGGTTGCAGACTCAGCTCGGATCCTGTGTTGCTGTGGCTGTGGCACAGGCTGGCAGCTGCAACTCCAATTTGACCCCTAGCCTGGGAACTTCCATATGTTGCACGTACGGCCCTAAAAAGCAAAAAAAAAAAAAAAAAAAGGTACATATATGCTCTATTTGCATGGCAAGTTATACACATTTTCACAAAACACTTCCACAAATGACTTCTCTAAGTCTCTTCATTGAAAAACATTATCCTAGGAGTTCCCACGAGGCTAAGTGGGTTAAGGATCTGGTGTTGTCACTGCAGTGGCTGGGGTTTCTGCTGTGTTGTGGGTTCAGTCCCTGGCCGGGGAACTTCTGCATGTCATGCGTGAGGCCAAAGAAAAAGAAAATCATTATCTTCATGGTTATAAGACACTGTATTAGCATGATGCAACAATGGTGCAAAGCAGTTAAGCAAAATAAAGAAGACACTATTACATTCATATTTTTGTGCTATTTAAGTGATAAAATTAGTGTGCCATATTAACTTTCTTTTTCTTATTTTTTTCAGCAATCAGGTCATTGCAGTTTAAGGAAGACTTACTACCCCTTGAGCTGTGTGATAGCTAGGTTATTAACTATTGGAATTCCTTTCTAGGCCTGGCTTCCTCTGATTTACTTAAATAGCTGATGGGCTTGTATGTGATACCTCCCCAGGCCCCAAGCTTCTGCCCACCCTCACATTCTGTAAATTTTATACTAAAGGACATCTGTCTGTCTGCCTGTCAGTCTATCTACTTATATTCCAGATTGTATGGGCAGAATTCTGGGCCCTGGTGTACACATACCTTCTCCCAGGTACTCAATTATATACCCATCTAGGTACTCCTGGGAGAGGATTTTGCAAATCTAAGGAAGGTCTCAAATCAGTTGGCCTTAAGATAAGAAGGTGATCTAGGTGGGCCTGAGCTAACCACATAAACACTTTAAATCTGCATCTAGAGGCAAAGACAGAGGAGGGTTGAAATGAAGAGGGGCAGAGATTAGAGGCACCAGAAGGATTTGATGTGTCCTCGTTCACTAGACACTGGAAAGGGCCACAGGTAAGTATATGAGCAGCTTCTAGGAGCTGAGAGTTGCTCCCAGTTCAGCCAACAGGAAAATGGGAACCTCAGTCCTGCAGCCACAGGGAACCAATTTCTGCCAACAGGATCTTGAACTCCAGACAAAACGAGTCACGGGTCCTGCCAAGATCTTGATTTCTGCTTTGGGGGATCTTGGGCAGAGGTTCCCTACTATTGAGTACTATTGACTTAGCTTTAGTCGTGCTTGACTGAAGCAATGATGAGCTAACATATATGGGCTAAATCTGTGATAATTAGTTATGCAACAACAGATGGTTAATACACTGCTCTAGAACCTGGTCAGTTTTAGCTTCTGTAGAGTCCTAAAGCCTTTGTCCTCCCCCACCCCCCACTTCTCGTTCATTCTTGGAACCAGAAACAAAAAAGCAGAAATCAAGGATGTACTTGAATCTCTCAAATCGGGACATGGGGCCAGTAGCAATTGATTGGATCTGTTGTGGGTTTTACGTTCAATTGCAAAGGGCTCTTGACTTTTTTATAACCAAAATGATTTCCCTTGAGATGACTGCAGTCACCTGTCACCGCTACCCTCCACGGTGTAGTTCCTTAACTCTGATGCAGGGGAAGGTTATTTCCAAAGAGGGCTATGATAGCTTCTCCAGTCGTATGTAGTATCCTCGTACCCAGGTCTAGGTGAGTAATATGACAATTACTTCTACTGTCAAGGGGTGGAGACCCTGAACTTTGGATTTGGATTTGGCTTAGCTCTGTGATTTTTTTTTTTTGGGGGGGGGGGGGCTGTACCTGTGGCATATGGAAGTTCCCAAGCTAGGGGTCAAATCAGAGCTACAGCTGCTGACCTACACCACAGCCACAGCAATGCCAGATCCCAGCTGCCTCTTCAACCTACATTGCAGCTTGTGGAAATGCTGGATCCTTAACCCACTGAGTGAGGCCAGGGATCAAACCTTTATCCTCATGGATATTAGTCAGGTTTGTTACTACTGAGCCACAATGGGAACACCCCAAAGTAAATATCTAATCCCACTGTTTTTGGTTTAAAAAGAAATACTGCTTCCTGAAATTCCCATTGTGGCTCAGGGGATTAAGGACACAATGTTGTCTCTGTGAGGATGTGGGTTCGATCCCTGGCCTTGCTCGGTGGGTTGAGGATCCAGTGTTACCATGAGCTGTGGTGCAGGTTGCAGATGTGGCCGAGATCCAACGTTGCTGTGGCTGTGGTGTAGGCCACGGCTGCAGCTCTGACTCCACCCCTGGCCCAGGAACTTCCATGTAAGTGCAGCTGTAAAAAAATTAAAAAAGAAAAAAGAAAAAGAAATAATGGTTCCTGATCCAAAAATGAGGCCAAGACTGAGAGCCCATGGGCATTAATACCCCGGTCTATGGAATATGCTGCACGCTTCTATTTCTCTTCAGGGCAGGGCAAGGCTGTGTGGTCACTTATCACACCGAGACACTCTGTGCACTGCGCTGGCATCATAGACATTTGTCCAGGCTGCTTTGGGGTGACATTACAGGCTCACTGGTGGGTCAGTGCTTTTCCAGGGATAGTCTAGAATCTAATGCATACCTCTCGTGTTAGTCTGCTGGAGCTGCTGTAACAGTGGCTTAAACAGCAGATGTTTATTTTCTCACAGTTCTGGGGGCTGGAAGTCCAAGATCAAGGTGTCAGCAGAGTTGGTTTTGGGTGAGGCCTCTTCCCGGCTTGCAGATGAAACTGCTTTCTCGCTGTGTCTGCTGTGTCCTCGAATGGCCCCTGTGTGTATGCAGAGAAAGAGCACTCTTTGCTGTCTCTTCCTCTTCTTATAAGGTCACCAGTCCTATTGGATTAGGGCCCCACCATCATGACCTCATTTAACCTTAATCACCTCCCAAAGGGCCCTGTCTCCAAATACAGCCACATTGGGGGTTGGGGCATCAACATATGAATTTGGGGAAGACACAGTTTCGTCCCTAATATTTCCTATATGCCAGACACTAGGTTAAACAGGAGGATGGAAAGATGTATATATATCAAGTATAAACTCTGCTCAAGGAGGGCACATATTTATGATCCAGGGCACGCATTACAAGGCCATGCTAGGTATGGGAGGGGCAGAAAAGGTCAATTCCATGTGAACAGGTCAGGAAGTCTTCTCAGAAGAACTTGCGTCTCAGAGAGGAGAGGAGCTCTTGGGGGTTTGGGGGAGGCAGGTGTGTTAGGCAGAGGGGAGTTGTGTGTTAAAGCCTAACTGGTGACAGATTCCTTCATCTAGTCTTCATATTCAAAAAAACAGGGCCAGTTAGCAAATACAGCACTCTGGCTGAGTGGAGCCAAGTGTGTTTGTTTGGGGGATGTAGCAAGAGCACAGGGAAGTTGTCAAGGCGGTATCAGGAAGCATGCTGCTCAATGGGGTACTGCAGGAAGGAGCTTGAACTTGTGTACTGGAGTTTCCTCTGTGGTGCAGTGGGATTAGTGAAAAGTGGGAGTGCTGGGATGTGGATTCCATCCCAGGACTGGCACAGTGGGTAAAGGATCCCCCGTTGCAGCAAGTGCAGCTTAGTTTGCAAATGGCTCAGATTTGATTCCTGGCTCAGGAACTCCATGTGGCCAACCACCTCGCCCCCAAACTTGCGTGCTGCTCTATGGGGTACTGTAGAAGTGAGCTTGAACTTGGTCATGTAGTAGGACTTGGACTTGGGCACGCATTAAAGGGTTTTAAGAACAGGTTTGCATTTGGGAAATTCACTGGGGAAGCAGTTTGGAGGAAAAGCATTTGTGAGATTGAAGGCTAGGAACAGTTGGGAGGCTACTGCTACAGTGCAGTGGTAGACCCTAAAGGGCAACTGTGGCAGAGCCGGGGGGATGGGGGTGTGGGGCAGGGGTGGGGGTGGCTATGGAGGCATCACCTAGTATGTGCAGGACTTGAAACTGACTCTCATGTGGAGAGTGAGGAGAAAATCTAGGCTGGATCCCAGGTTCTGGTTTCGGTAGCTGGTGGACCCATTGTCAAGAATAGAAACAACACAACTCAGAATGGGAGAGAAGTAAGACTTGTGGGAAACTTGTGGATAAAGTTCACACAGGTGCGTTTCTTGGGCTGGGAGGGAACTCCTCTTTCTAAATCCCGTGGCAGGTGACCCCACTCCTCAGTGGGCTTCAGGCCTGGGGTACCAGGGTCTTAAAGTGCTGTGGCCTGAAAGCATCTTTGGACTAAGTCATTTGTTTGCTGAAATTCATAATTGATAGGACTTTTCTGTGTGATCATGACCCAAGCTGTTTCAGTCAGAAAAGCTTCCCCATAAATCAGCCCTTATTCATCTGTTGCCAAGAAAATTAAAAAGCTTTTGATCTAAAAATCCATTGCCTGCTGTCTTTACTGTTTGTGACTTTGAAACAGATATCTCTCATTTTTGTACCTGCTGTGATTCGGGTAGATTGTAATCTAAGAATCTTAGGGTTGGGCAGAGAAGCCATTTGCTGTAAAAGCGCTGAGAAAAACGAAAATCAGAGGGGGAAAAAAAAGAGGTAAAACAAACCCTTTTCTCCTTTTGCACAAGTTTAAATCTCCAATTACCCTTTGATGAGCGGGGGAGGGGGAAGAATCTGAGCAAATTCCTCCGTCACTGGGTTTCAGGCTATGGTTTGACAGTAAATGTGAACCATTTCAACAAATTTGATGCGTCTCCTCCTCATTCCCTTTGAGTTTGCTTCGGTCACGTCTTGGCAGAATTTAAATGGGGACAGCCTCTCTGAATGTTGCAGGCGCGGAGTGGAGGTGGAGACCAGACACCCACCAGCCAAACGCTCCCGCGAACTCGTGTGTGTGTGTGTGTGAGAGAGAGAGAGAGAGAGAGAGAGAGGCAGAGACAGAGAGAGACAGAGACAGAGACAGACAGAGAGATCTTTAATTGTGGGTCCCGCAAACGCGTGCCTGCCGCCTTTAATTTCCCACTTCGCTCTCACTCATCCGGTGACACTCAGCTGTTTTTTTTTTTTTTTTTTCTTCCCCCTTCCAATATTCCCTCTCCTGGGAGAGTTTCCGAAGCCAACCAGCCTAAAACCAGATAAGGAAAACCTCCCGCAACCTAATCCGCGAGACTCTCCCAGCACGTTCCCCCCGAGGTCCGGGTCCCGAGCACCGAGCTTCAGCCAGCGCGGCGGGGCGTGTCCGGGGCGTGTCATCAGCAGACTCGCCCCACCCTCTCCCCGCCCCGCCGCTTAATTCGGACGCGCGGGGCCGCCGGGTGTGAAAGAGCCGCCCTGCGCCGGACTGGCAGTCGCCGCCGCCGTCTGAGCCGCCGCCCGCGCCGCCTCCGTCCGCCTATAGCCGCCAGGCGCCTCCGTGGACGCCCGGAGCGAGCGCCGGGAAGGGCGCCGCGCGCCTTTGTGCGCGCGCAGAGGTGGGTTTGCCTCCCGCACTTACTTTGCACACAAAGACTAGGAGCTCGGGGGAGGCGGGGTGCCCGCCGGGGCCACTGCGCGGCCGCCCGCCCTGCCTCGACCCCCGACCTGAGGGTCCCCGGGGCAGGAAGGGTCGCCGGGCTGCCCCTCCCGGCCTGCCCTGGGGCGGGAGGGTCCCTGTACGCGCGCGAGGACGGCACGCCGGGCGGTGGGCGTGCGAGGAGCCCGGGGCCACCCAGCGCCGTACCGGGGGCGGACCCGGGGCGCGGGCCCGGGGCGTGGCGGGGGTCACGCGCAGTGGTTCTGGGAGCCCCGGGGTGCGGGGGAGCCGGGGGACGCCGCGAGGGAGGCGAGCCCCGGCGGCCACACTGCTCGGCTTATTGTTGCTTTCTCGGCCCTGAAAATGGAGAGACCCTGCCTGGAGCGGGGATGCGCTGCCCACCCGGTGCGCCGCACGCGGCCAGATGCCGAGCCCTGGGCGCTGGGTTCGCCCCTCGCTGCCCGGGCGCAGCCGAGCCTCCGCCTGGGCAAACAAAGGAGGGGCTGCGGGGGGCCGGTTTGCCCCGCTGGTTTAAAGGTGACCCGGGCACTGTTTCCAAACAGTCTGCAAGTAACTTTTCCGTATTTGCTTCCTCTCCGCTTTTGCTCCTCCAGTGAACCCACTAAGTTGGGTGGACTCTGCACCTAAGTCCTAAAATTTTGATTCTCCTAACTTCTCTCCAAACATCTTCAGGTTCCTCATGGACGGCGCGGATGCGTCGAGCCAGGTTTTGACAGGCTGTGTAGGGGATGGTAGCAGTCCCTCTGAAATGTGAAAAGGAATCCCGTTGAGGATAAATTACAGATCTTAGTCTCTGCAGCAAATCAAGATACCATACCCTCTCAGTGACCATAAAGCAAAGTTATTTGATTAAAGTGGGTGTGATATTAAAATAAATACAGAAAACGGGGGTGAGGCCTGTTAGACTTGCTAACAGGTTCTTGGTTTCTCCTCCGGACTCGTTCCCCCTCCAGCACTTTGGAGATTTTAGCTGTCCAAGTTGCCGTAAGTTGAAATAGTATCTGGGATTCCTGTCTAGAGATTTCTTAGTGCTGGTAGTTTCCAGTTTAAAACTTTTAAGTATAAAATTATATATGTTTATTAAAAATTTCCAAAGAAATATAGGAGGAAAAAGTCACTCAAATACTCAACCACCCAAACATACCCTGAGGATAAAGGCATCTTTGCTTCATTTATGGCGTGACAGCCGTTGTGAATGTGTGTGTGTGTGAATAAATGAGAGTTACTGATTATTAATCTTTATCACTCACATCAGTCTAATTTATGAGCTCTAATAGCCATAGTCTTCAACAGTGGCTTGCCAACAAATTGTTTGAAATGTATTTCCTTGTAGCCTGGCAAATAACCACCTGTACAGAAGGGGGAGGGAATAAATAGGAAAAACAATGCAAGTTCCACTTAACATGGAAGAACGTAGTACGACAGAAACATTGAAAATAATATTCTTTGGATTTTAGGAATGGTTTGGGGTTGACTTTTTTAAATTCAATTTTTTTATTTTTTAAAATGTTTTTAAATTATAGTTGATTTACCGTGTTTCTTCAATTTGTTGTACAGCATACTGAACCAGTCATATACAAATCCCTCTGCTGTACAGCAGGAGTCCATTGCCTCTCCATTCCAGAGGTAACAGTTTGCATCCACCAACTCCAAACTCCCTGTGCATCCCACTCCCTCCACCCCTGAGTTTTTTTTTTAAATAAAGATAAGCCTTTCAACTTTAAAATTATTTAAAATAGAATGGTATTCTGAGATTCTTGAGAACTATACCATGGAAAGGAGCTCTTTTCGTAGAACAAGGCATAGCAGTGGTTTTGTAGGTGGTGACATGATTGCTTCTAAAAGACCTTGCATTGAGAAAGTAAAATAAGAAAGGTTTTCCTATGAGTAGTGGGTAGTTTTGAGGGTGTGTATTCGGTGAAAAACAAAAACAGAGAACACTTTGCTCAACCTGACATTGGGCGCCTGACAGCTTTTGTCATCACATACTTTTATTTTCCACTTGTAAAATTGACCAACGTTGAATTTCTCCTGTATGCAAAGTCACAAAGAGGCCTTGGAGACAAGTGTTTAGAACTTCTAGATTGAGCATTAGGATGATGCAATACTTTTTGAAGTTAGATTTTGCAAGAAGGAAGTTGTGGTTGTGTGCTGTCAGGTGCAGTCTTTGTTCCTGTTTCTAACGGGGCTCCTTAATCTGCATGCGTGCTTGGTGGGGATGTGTGTGTGTTACAGTTGGCCCTCCGTACCCCCAAGTTTCGTATCTGTATAATCAACCAGTACAGGATCAAATCTGCAGGTGCCAAACCCGTGGATACAGAGGACCGACTGTGTTCATCGAACTGCATCCTTTTAGACCAGGGATTTGAGCATCCTTGGATTTTGGTATCTGCAGGGGTACCCTGTGGAAGTGGAGGATCAGTGGCTGTGAGCAGTATGTAATCTGCTGTAATAATGGTACCTTTCTCCATACAGATGTCAATAGGTGCTAAAAGGGGGGTGTGAAAATCTCTAAATCTTATTTTTCAATCCTCCTGTGGCCTCGAACAGTCTAAGCAGCATAGCCGAGCTGGTTAGAGTTGAGTCGCTTTGCTCCTCAAAGTCTTGTTGCCTTGTAGGTAGGAGAGAAAAATTGGGGAGTGGGCCAGGGCTCTGGACTTGCTCTGGCTAGTTGTGATGGCCAGCTGCCCGTTCCATTCCTAGGATGTTTAAAGAGTAGACTTGGTTTGTGCGTGAGAAGTGCTATGGGAAATCCCGTCCTTAAACTGTATGCTGCTGTCATTCATTCATTTTTCATTCATTCATTTATTCGCTCCTTTGGTTTCTTTTTTTGTCTCTCTCTTTTTTTTTTGCCTTTTCTAGGGGCGCTCCCGTGGCATATGGAGGTTCCCAGCCTAGGGGTCAAATCAGAGCTGTAGCTGCTGGCCTCCACCACAGCCACAGCAACGCAGGATCCGAGCCGTGTCTGCGACCTACACCACAGCTCACGGTAACGCCAGATCCTTAACCCACTGAGCAAGGCCGGGGATCAAACCTGCAACCTCATGGTTCCTAGTTGGATTTGCTAACCACTGAGCCACAACGGGAACTCCTTTGGTTTCTTCATTGTTTAAAATGTCCCAAGCAAAGGTGGAAAAGACTTTTACTGATTTTTGAGGAGTGTGGCTGAGGGGGTGGAAAACTTTTCTCTGCAAAGAGGGAGGCTTCATATCATTATGTCCTACCTGCCCCTTCCATCCAGAATTCTCTGTGCAAACTTTTGGAGAAAGTGGGCCAGGAAATTTGGTTGGGTGAGATCTAGAATGGAGGCATTTTTAGAAGCCCCCAGATATCTAGGGGAGATAATGACTTGTGAGCTTTCCTCTTCATTGTCTTTTAGGGCTACAGCTGCAGCACCTGGAAGTTCCCAGGCTAGGGATCGAATCAGAGCTGTAGCTGCCGGCCTACACCATACACCACAGCCGCAGCAGCGCCAGATCTGAGCCTTGTCTGCCTGGATCCCAACCCACCGATCAAAGCCAGGGATTGAACATTTGTCTTCATGAATGCTAGTCAGGTTTGTTACCACTGAGCCACAATGGGAACTCCTTGTCAGCCTTTTTCAGCTCTGGAGGAAGTAGCTGTGGGCATTGACCGGATTTTGCATCTCTCTGCCCCCCCTACCCCCACCCCGTTGTATGGGGAAAACTGTGCTATTGGGGAGTCTGTGCGCAGCCCTGGGGCTCCTTAGTGCTGCAGTGACCTGATGAGGCTTCACTGCGCTTCCTTGTGTAATTTCCTTGTCTCTGCTTGGCCTAGTTTTGCCTTTTGTTTGCTGAGCAGACCAGTTTCTCTTCTTTTCCTTCTCCAGCAAGAAGTGTTGGGCCCTCTCTGTCTGAACTCCACCCCCACCAACATCCAAAACACTTAAGATTTACTGAAAACAATACAATACAGAAACACCAGATTGTCATTTTAATGGAAGATTGACAGCATCTTCCAGAACTTTCCTAGTCCTCTACCATTCGTATTACTATTAAAAAGCAAAACCAAGATCCCAAATCATTCATGACCCTGATGCTGATAAACATTCTTCTCATGGTTCTAGCTCCCACCCGAGATTTTTTTTTTTTAATTTTACATTTGCTCCTTCATCTGAACTGTAGACTTTTCCTCGTGCAAAGTACTTAGGGAACGCTGCTGAAAAGGAAACAACGCATTTACCGCATCTGATGCTGCTGAGTCCAGGACCTCATCAGTGAAAGAAACTCATTGGCCAGCTGCCACTTAGTTATGGTCAGTCGGGGAGCAGCTCTTTCCGAGGTTGATGGGGGAAGCGTTGTTTTCTCTTCGTTCTTTCATTGAACAAACATTTCCTTAGAGCCTCCCTTCCTTAAAGCCAGCGCCTTTCTCGCATGGGGCGGACAGCCGCTGACCAGTCTGATGGGGTCCCTGTCCAAAGGCAGGGCAGATGAGGAGGGTATTTAAAGTGCTGCATGGAATGACACCAGTGTTGTTCAGTGACAGCGATGTTAAGAGCTGCGAAGGGACAGTAGCACTTTGTGAAGTAAGGTGTCTCAGAAAGAATGATGGAAATCCCAGCTGGGGCTGCAGTGTTGGGCTCCCGACTAGTGAAGGGTGTGGGGAGAGGCGTGAATGTGTGTGATTTGCTCAGGGCTAATCCATTAAGGGCATGGTGGTAGCGGCTTGGCAGAACAGATTTGCAGGACTGTTCCATTTTGTCTAGAATTTGGCGGCAGCGTTGGGACACTTTCTAGTGCAAAATTCAGAAGGAACTAGGAAATCATGGTCTTGTTCTCATGTTCCTTTTTTTTTTTGGGGGGGGGGCTTTTTAGGGCATATAGAAGTTCCCGGGCTAGGCGTTGAATCGGAGCTGCAACTGCCTGCTGGCCACAGCCACAGCCACATCAACGCCAGGTCTGAGCCCAGTCTGTGACCTACACCACAGCTCATGCCAATGCTGGATCCTTAACCCACTGATTGAGGTCAGGGATTGAACCTGAGTTCTCACGGATGCTAGTCAGGTTCATTACTGCTGAGCCACAATGGGAGCCCCTGGTGTTCTTGATGAAGGTAAACTCCCAGGCCACTGGCCCTGGGAGGCTGATTGTGGTGGGGACATGGTGTCCCAGCTGGTCTGAGGGATTCCCAGGAGCTGAGCGCTAGTGTTATGTGGGTGGGGACAGGAGGAGGGGTGACTTCATCTGTGCCCATCCGAGGTTCTGTTACAAATGAAAAGATAAGACAAGAGGCTGGCGGGGAAATTGTGGGAAGACTTCTTTAGAATGTTTTTTAACCTCACGTGAACCATAGGAAGGAAAATGGGGAGAGCTGCAGAAAAAGGAAGGACTGTTGCTTTAAGCTGAAAGCAAACTCTTTCACAGCGCCGGTTCTACCAAGGATCTCATTTAGGGCCAAGCAGCTGGTGCAGAGCAGTTGTAAAGCAGTAGCCGTAGTCCGTGCTGTGTGCGTGTAGAGAGGCAGGAGGGAGGCCTGCTTTGGTGGCAGTAATGGTCTCTACACACAGCAAAGTCCTGGGAATCTTTGGTGTGAAGAGAAAGTCCCCGCCCCCTGTCTTAGAGAAATGATGTGACCTCTGGGCTGTTTGCAGTGCTGTTCCTGGCCGTGCTCTTGAATCATAAATCCTTAGCAGTCGTTACAGGGAGAAGTCTTAGATGGGGGATTGCAGAGCCTCCAAAAGAGAAAGAATGCAGGTAGACCAGCTGTCTGCATCCCAGTGGGTTGTTAGGAAGCAGTGTCTGGAGGATTTTCTCACCTCCTTCTCTCTTTTCCTCTGTGCTGTCGGTGCCAACTGTATTACAGGGGAGCATCTGTGGGATACAGACAGCCCTGCTTGGCGCCACCCCTAGGTGAGAGGGGTGGGATTGGGGAAATAGGGCACATTGCTTTCTTTCTTTCTTTTTTTCCTTTTATGGCTGCCCTGCAGTATATAGAGTTCCTGGGCCGCAATTGCAACCTGCACCGTGGCTGTGGCAATGCCACATTATTAGTCCACCGTGCCAGGCTGGGGATAGAACTTGCGTTCCACTGCTCCCAAGATGCTGCTGATGCCCTTGCACCACATCAGGAACACCCAATTTGGGGCTTTGCAGCCAGACACATCTGAGTTAGAACCAAGCCCCAGCTTTGTGATCCACGCCCCTCCCCCCAAGTCACAAAGCCCCCAGGAGCTTTAGTGCTCTTGTTTGTGAGATGAGCTTAGTAAGATCTACCTCCTGAGGGCCTTAAGTCCCAAACCACGGGATGGCTGGCTGGCCATGGGTGTTTAGGCCCCTGTTCTACTGCCCACAGCGTTTTAGTAACAGTAGGGCTGCCAAGATTCTGATGAGGCATCTGGGGGTTGGGAGTGGGATCAGGGACTTCCTCCCTTCTCTCTTCGCCCAGCCCCTCATGATGGCTTCATGCCTTTAGGGTTGTTTTAAAGATAACCTGACTTTGATATTAGAAATAGCACGTTTGGGAGTTCCTTTTGTGGCTCAGTGGTAATGAACCGTATCCATGAAGATGCAGGCTCGATCCCTGGCCTTGCTTCATGGGTGAAGGGTCTGCCATTGCTGTGAAACTGTGGTGTAGGTGGCAGACTTGGCTTGGATCCTCTGTGGCTGTGGCTGAGGTGTAGCCCAGCAGCTTCGGCTTTGATTTGACCCCTAGCTCGGGAACTTCCATATGCCATGGATGTGGCCCTTAAAAGCAAAAAAAAAAAAAAAAAAAAGGAAAAAAAAAGCAATAGCATGTTTTATTTTATTTTTAGACACAGGTTTTGTCACGCTCTGGAAATGTCACAATCAGGTGTCTAGGTGAGAGGCTATGGTCCAGTGCTGTAAGCTTTACTGTGTCATTAATATCGGTAACACGGAGCACACTTCGTGAGCATTCAAGTTAAAACTCACGTTTTACTCAGGTTTTTCAGGCATCTGGGTCTGATCCATGCTAATGAGTTTATAAAACCTGTCCAGTCATAGTACAAACTCCCGCGGTGTACATGATCAGAAGTCGCTTATGGCTGTCTAATGGAGCACCGAATTCCTCTGTGCTGGAGGTTAGTTTAGAAGGTCATTGTGGATTAGAATGTATAGAAAGACTCTATTTAGAATGTTCTTTTCCCTTATGTCTTAATGTTGTTTCAAATACATAAAGCTGTGGTCAGGGTTCTTTGTCTTCCTTTTCCTTTTTTCATGGATTCTCAGAGTCGCATCGTGTATTGGAAAGAGAATGGCTTTGTCTTTCATATTTCGAATCCCAGGCCCACGTAAACTGGTTTTTTGTTTTGCTTTGTTTTGTTTTTGTTTTTGTTTTGTTCTTTTTAGGGCTGCACTCATGGCCTATGGAGTTCCAAGGTTAGGGGTCGAATCGAAGCTGTAGCTGCTGGCCTACGCCCCAGCCACAGCCACGCGGGGTCTGAGCCTCGTCTGTGACCTACACGCCAGCTCACGGCAACGCCGGATCCTTAACCCACTGAGCAAGGCCAGGGATTGAACCTGCAGCCTCATGGTTCCTAGCCATGACAGGACCTCCCCAAGTGCACCGTTAATTAGTGTGTATGTGGTTTTTGAGCAGGTTATTTGTTTCTCTTTTTCTGCTTCTTTGTCTATAAAATGGAGATAATCCCCCTGGCCGACCTCTTAGAGCGTCCTGGACGGTGAGGTGGACGCCTGCCTTCATCACACCCGGTGGCGGGCTCGGGACTATAAGCTGTCGTTCCTGGGACTGCCATAGGGTGCGGTAGCCTGCTGGCCACCTCTCTAGGACAAGATGATTCTCTGAAGGTGAAAGGACACAGAAGGGCCAGGAGTACTGGGCTCCTGCTGGGGTGGAAGCATCACTTATTCTGTGCTCACGGAAGGAGGCCCTTTGGGCATGTCCTATACTCTCGGACATAGTTGACCTCGTAAGGCTCCCACTTTCTGATCTGTAAAATGTAATAATAATGCATACCTGTCCTTTTTATTAACAACTAGCAGTTCTTTTTTTTTTAATTTTTATTGTAGTTAATATAACTAGTAGTTCTTTTTTTGTTTTGTTTTTTGCTTTTTAGGGCTGTACCTACGGCGTATCGAAGTTCCCAGGCTAGGAGTTGAATTGGAGCTACAGCTGCCAGCCTATGCCACAGCCACAGCAACGCCAGATTGAAGCTTCGTCTGCCGTCTGTACTGTAGCTTATGGCAACCGTGGATCCTTAACCCACTGATTGAGGCCAGGGATTGAACCCACATCCTCGTGGATGCTGGTTGGGTTCATTACTACTGAGCCATGATGGAAACTCCAACAACTAGCTGTTCTCCAGCACTGCCTCCCTGGCCCGTGTTGTGCTGAGTGCTTTACAAGGTTTCTTTATTCCTTTAAGTGTTTACAGACGTATTCTCTGTGCCAGGCCCCGTGCCAGACCCTGGGGCATGTGGCCAGGGTGGGGGGCAGGACAAAGTCCTGCCTGCACAGAGCTTGTTCTGGTGGGAAGACAGAGTTTGCCATGGGACAAAGGCAAGTCGGGATTAGGATCCAGCTCTCGTCCTTGCCCCGGCCTTGGCTGTTCTCTGTAAAATGTCTGAGTTTGCTGTCATAATAGATTGGTGAGAAAGTACCTGTGCAAACACTTTGAAAATATGTCTTTTTTTTTTTTTTCCAGCACAGCTCTATTGAGGTATCATTTATATACCTTTCAATTCACCTATTAAATATGTACAGTTACATAATTTTTAGGAAATTTGTACAGCTGAGCACCCATCACCCCAATCCAGCTTTAGACGCTTGTCAGTTCCTATCTCCGTCCCCAGTTTCTGGCAACCATTGATCTTCTTTTTCTAGGAGTATGCCTTTTCTAGAAATTTCCTGCACAGAGAAGCATACAGTGTGTGGCCTTTTGTGTCTGATTTTATTCATTTAACCGAGTGTTTTTGAGGCTCGTCCATTGTTGTACGACACATCGGCTTTGAAGGAACATTCTTTGCCTCTGTCAGAAAGAGGTGCTCTGTGTTGATGAGAGAGAGTTCCACGGAGATGGGCCTTCAGATAATGATAGAAATCATGATAGCCAGCATTTCCTGTTATGCCAGGCAAGGTTTTGTTCATTACCTTCTGTGGCCTTCCAAGAAGTTCTGGGAGGGAGGTAGCATGAGTGTGTTTTACAAATGAGGAAAGGAAGCATCAGGAGCTGAAAAAGCTTGCCCCAGATTCTGAGAGCTGGGATCAAATCTGGGCCTTCTCTCTGCACAACTTTTTGCCTTGGGTTCTGCTCTGTGTTCCCTTAACCATGCTGATAAAGCTTTTGACATCTTAGCTGCAGAAAGGGCTTGGAATCCCATTGGGAATAATAGACTTGCCAGGTAAATCTAAAACTGTTGTTTTAAGGAGGATGCTTATTCTGCCTTTTAATTTTGGCATCACCATGTGGAAATGATAGCTTCTTAAAGCGACCCGTTGGTGAAGGAGCTTTCTTACTCACGATGTGAGGGTGGTGCCAAATGAAAAACACACAATTATGTCATTAGGCAGACAGAGCTGGTGTGTTTGAGTTGTGTTTTAAATATTGTGTTTACCAGAAATGCTCTTTTTTGTATGACGTTTCCCAAGACTGTGACCTTATTTTTAATGGGTGGAATTTAACTAGGCGTCATGCATTTTTCAGAATGTTTGTATTATATCATTGTATTAGCTTTTAATGCATTTCCCCCTCTATGTAACAAATCTCTATTTAAATACTGTTTTTTTCCCATTTGCGTATAATCCATATCGGAGGATTCTGTGTTCCCCATCACAGAGGATTTCTTTGTGCATCACAAATATCTGAAAATTTTTAGATTTTTAAACATTTCCTATCTTTCTTCTATAATTTTTTTAAAAAGATTATCAAGTAGCTGTTTTTTAAAAAAGATTATCAAGTACATAATTTAACCATAAGAGATAACCTCTTTGGAATAAGGACTGACTTTACACAATGTTTCTGCCCTTGGTTTCTGGTAGGGCACTTTTTACTGGTGTCATAGTCTCCTGACTTTCTGTAGTGGCATTATAGCATCATTAAACTAACTTTTTTTTTTTTAATGGCTGCACCCATGGCATATGGAAGATTCTGGGCCAGGGATTGAATTCAAGACACAGCTTCAACATTCACTGCAGCTGTGGCAACACGTGCTCCTTTAACACACAGCTCAGGGCCAGGGATTGAACCTGCCCCTCTGCAGCGACCCGAGCCGCTGCAGTCAGATTTTTAACCCGCTGTGATACAGTGGGACCTCCTAAACTAACTCTTTAATTGTAGTATAGCTTTCATTTTTAGGGATTTTTAATTATAGTCCCAATTTACTAGTTCAAAATAGCAAACAAGGAAAGGAAGCCATTTGTTTTAGAATACCTGGTTTCCAAGAGGGAAAATTAACAGTATGACATGTTGCTCTAAAAAGATTTCCTTCACATCCTTGTTGATCTCTTCTTAAGGTTTTCACCACAGGGGAATTGGCTCTTTTTAAAAAAGCCTAACCAGTGACACTCCAGGTCTTGAAAATTGGGCAGACAGGGACAACCAGTGTTCCAAACACACTGGGCAGTTCTGGGGAGTGGTGGCAGGTTAAAATCCCTAATGACTTGAGCTAGAAGCTTTGAGAGAGTTAGGTTTTGGGAGCAGAGGGAGAGACTTAAAAAATGCAATGAAGAAGCCTGGTCTGTAGTTGTCATTTTGAGTAACTTGACTCTGTGTCCTGGCTGGATAGCTTGCATCAGCCGTGCAGGACACCAGCAGACAGAGCCCAGAAGTGGGAAACAGGTCCTTACTTATTTCTGTTCTCCTTCCAGGCCTGCTTCTGACCAGCAGTAGCCTTCAGGAGAGGGGATGTGATAACCAGGCAGCCACACCAAATCCAATTTAAATTTCAGGAGGTATAATGTGCCTGGGGAGTTCCCATTGTGGCTCAGTGGGAATGAACCCGAGTAGTATCCATGAGGATGCAGATCTGATCCCTGGCCTCACTCAGTGAGTTAGGGACCCAGTGTTGCAGACGTGGTTCTGATCCTGAGTTGTTGTGGCTGTGGTGTATACTGGCAGCCGCAGCTCCGATTTGAAACCCTAGCCTGAGAACATCCATATGCTGCAGGTGCAGCCCTAAAAAAAATGTGTGTGCCCTGTACTTTATGCAAGTTCTAGCTCAATTATTAAAAGAAAATGATAGACAAAAAGAACTATACGAAGTCAAAACTCTCCAGGGACTAGAGGTGCTGGGATGGAGCCGTGTTTAAGAATGTAGAATTGGAGTTCCTGTCATAGCTCAGTGGTTAAGGAACCCGACTAGTATCCATGAGGACGTGGGTTCCATCCCTGGCCTTGCTCAGTGGGTTAAGGATCTGGCACCACCATGAGCTGTGGTATAGGTTGCAGACATGGCTCAGATCCCAAGTTGCTCCGGTTGTGGTGTAGGCCAGCAGCTGCAGCTCCAATTCAACCCCATCCTGGGTACCTCCATATGTCATGGGTGTAGCTCTAAAAAGAGCAAAAAAAAAAAAAAGAATGCAAAATAGGAGTTACCACTTGGGCGTTCATCTTGTTTCCTCCTCTCCCATTTCATAGGTATCTTGCTTGCTTCAAATGCTGACTTCTCTACTCAGAGCATTGATTTTATGCTTTTTACATCAATTCAATGGGTTTCATAGGAAGCTCAAGGCTTCTAGAATCTTATTGGCACAAATTGTGCACAGGAACCTGTAAATTTCCTCCCTGGAGGGCTCCAGGAACTGCCTCTAGTTTTACCAACCAGGATCTTGGGAATCTTCTCATGGAGAGTTTCCCCTTCCTGTGCAGAGCTGGGTGTGGCCCAGCCATCTATGGCCCAGTATCTGCTCATGGGCCCTGCTCTTGCAGGAAGGGAGTGGCTGAATGTGCCATTCCAGGATATCAGAAGGCAAGGGATTGGGGCAGCCCAGGAATCCGCAGGAATCTCCATCTTCCTTGCATTGACTTCACCCCTCATTAGCTTAAAAATGTCTTTTAATCGTTGGGTTTCTTCACGTCAGGGTCTGAACAAAGCCCACACATTGCATTTGATATGCTTCTTGAAGCTTTAACTCTAGAGCAACTCCCCCCCCCCCCCCCCGCCCCCTCTTCTCCTGAAGTTTTCATTTTGTTGAAGAAGCAAGTCAGTTGTGTAGAATGTCCTACATTCTGGATTTGGTGAGAAGTTTTCTCTTTAGTGTTCTGCTAATCTCTGTATTTCTGTACCCTGGAAGTTAGCACTAAAGCTTGATTAGATTAATTGATGTAAATCAATAAAACAACCAGTTATTTTACCAGCAGAATGGATTTTTTCGGGAACGGCAAAAAATTGCAATTTGGCACATGGCGACTTAAGGTGAACCACATGTAAGTCCAGAGAACAAAGAAGAGGAACATTCTTTTATAGAGGAGAAGTGGGAGTTGGGACAGGCTGTTGTAAACAAAGATTCTATTGGAGGAAACTGGGAGATCAAAGTGTAGTGGCTTTTCATTGGCTGACTTGTGACAGTCTTTCATTGGCTGGGCTGTTGTTGGGCGAAGAGAAATCTTTCCTTCCTCCTGCTGGGTGGTAAAGTAATAACCTTCCTTCTGTTGGAAATGCAGAAGTATCTCTTCTTTTTGGGTCTACATTGATATAGAGTAATAGGGCATGAGAACTCCCCCTTGTGGCCAGATTCTTAACCCACTGAGCGAGGCCAAGGATCGAATCCTCATCCTTGTCCATGCTGCTGAGCTCCTGTCTTCATTCCATTTTAAATGAGATTTATGTTTATTAATTTTCAAACACTTCTGTTCAGCTTTTGGGGGCAGGATTAGTTTGTTGGTGGTGTTGAACACTTTGTGTCCCATCATCTCAGGACAGTGTCTGGTTATCAACCTTATAGTGATATTGAGGTTGGACATTGGGCTTATGTGATGTCAGTTTGATCCTTTCATTGTGTATTTCCTCATCAGCCTCTCTCCCAGTGTCTGTTACCATCCATTGAGGTCTGTTGCCTGAATTGATTATTTCGTGAGAGATTGTGATTCTTCTCTCTTAATGAGCATGTTAGTGAGTGTGAGATGAGATTTAAACTGGCCAGGGTGCCTGTTTAGGGATAACTAGAGAATTAATAGAGAAGCAGTGATTGGCTTGGCTTCATCCACACATAGTGAATACTTCTAATTATTAGAGCTAATTAGCATTTGCACAATCTTTTATGAATGTTACTGTGCCAGGTTGATTTTATTGTAAGTCTTGTTGAGCAGTAAGGTTAAATTCTGTCTGTATTTGCTAACTTGGGTGCTTAGCCACCACCTAAATGAAGAGATTATGGCATGGGTTTCTGACTTAGAATTTCACGTGAAGGGGAGTTCCCATCATGGCTCAGCGGAAGCAATCTGACTAGTATCCATGAGGACGCAGGTTTGATCCCTGGCCTCGCTCAGTGGGTTAAGGATCCACCGTTGCTGTGAGCTGTGGTGTAGGTTGCAGACAAGGCGTGGATCTGGATCTGGTGTTGCTGGGGCTATGGTGTAGGCCAGCGGCCTCAGCTCCGATTCGACCCCTGGCCGGGGAACCTCCATATGCCATGGGTGCAGCCCTAAAAAGCCACACACACACAAAGAATTCCACATGAAGGTGTAGACTATGACAGATCATCATTTTCAATCATCATTTAAAATTACCTGTCATGAAAAGACGTTGATGCCCCATCTTTCCTTATAAAAGAAGAATGAAGTCTTTGATGAGTTAAAAAATGCAGGAGGGGAATGATAAACTTGAAACAGTTGAGTTTCTTCCGCCTAGATGTAAGAGAAATGGATGTGGGCTGACAGCTTTCGATTTCATTGTTAAGATCGGAAAGGATAGGTTATTGCAGTGTTTCCAGCAGGAAGTAATTGGGAGTTCCTTTTAAAAGAGGGTGGTAGTGGTGGCAAATGGATGTAATTTGTGTGTGCTCCATCACTGCCAAGGGGTCCTGGGACATGCACTGGCAGTCTGACACGGACTCAGTCCCAACATTTGAAGGCCCCTGGGATGGAAAGTATATTGACTCCTCCTGCCATAGGCAGGCTTTCTTATTTGCCAGCACATGTTCCTAGAAGCCACATCGTGGAAAGGATCTTTTTAAAGCAGGTTCTAGGAGCCCCACAGACACAGTCTCAAGATTAGGAATTGCGGTTGTGACTAATAAATCATAAAGGTGTAACAACTCAAAGCCTAAAAGAATTTGAAATTAGGGGTTCCTGCCATGGCTCAGCAGAAACCAATCTGACTAGTATCCATGAGGACACAGGTTTGATCCCTGGCCTTGCTCAGTGGGTTCAGGATCCTGTGTTGCCGTGAGCTGTGCTGGAGGTCACAGATGAGGTTCAGATCTGGTGGTGGTGTGGCTGTGGTGTAGGCCAGCAGCTGTAGCTCCAATTCGACCCCTAGCCTGGGAACATCCATATGCTATGGGTACAGCCCTTACAGAGACAAAAATAAATAAATAAAAAATAAAAAGTATTTGAAATATAAAATATCCTGCCTTGTCACAGAGGGGAAGCCTTAGCGAACAAGAGATCATCTGACCTAGACTTCTCACTTTTTTGGCAAATATACCGATGCGCAGACCTGTTAACTGGCTTGCCCGAGACCCCACAGCTCATTAGTGGTTGAGCTAGAACTAAAGTTCATCCCAGAATGACCATCACTAACACTTGGGTGTTTCTTACCCACATGCTAAATGCTTTATGTGCATCCTTTTTTTGATCCTTGCCATGATGTGGGACTGAAATTGGTTGTAGGACTATAATTTTAATGAGGACACTGAGGCCCAGAGACCATCAGTTACTTATCCAAGATCATACAGAACTCAGGTATGGTTGCCCGTCCGTATCTGCAGGTTCCACATCCTTGGATTCCACCAACTTCTGATTTTTCAATCAGAAAAAAAAAAAAATTTCAGAAGGTTCCAAAACATGAAATGTGTATTTGCTGCACTCTGGTAATTATTTACATAACATTTACGTTGTATGTACAACTATGAACGTCGTATTTGCATTGCCTTAGTTATTATAAGTAAACTAAAGATGATTTCAGGAGGACTTGCAGGAGGATCTGCATAGGTTATATGCAAATACTGCACCACTTTATATACGGAACTTGAGCATCCTGGGATTTTGGTCCATGGGAGTCCTGGAGCCCATCCCCAGTGGATACTGAGGGATGACCAAGTAGCCACTACAGAAAATATGTGCTTACATACCCTGTGGTACTGCCTTTTACTTCAACCTTCCTTCTTTTCTTCCTTCCTCCTCCTCCTCCTCATTATTATTATTTTTGTTTTGTTTTGTTTTGTCTTGTCTTTTTGCCTTTTCTAGGGCCACTCCCGCTGCATATGGAGATTCCCAGGCTAGGGGTCCAATCCGAGCCGTAGCCACCAGCTTCTGCCAGAGCCACAGCAACGCAGGATCTGAGCTATGTCTGTGACCTACACCACCAGCTCATGGCAATGCCGGATCCTTAACCCACTGAGCAAGGCCAGGGATCGAACCCACAACCTCATGGTTCCTAGTCAGATTCATTAACTGCTGCGCCAGGACGGGAACTCCCTCATTATTATTAATATTGTTATTATTATTATTCCTCATTGAAGTAATTATTCCTAATGGCCCATAAACATTGCCTTTCCACATACTCAAAATCTATTTTAAACCCACCAGGGAGTTCCCGTTGTGATGCAGTGGTTAACAAATTCGACTAGGAACCATGAGGTTGTGGGTTTGGCTCCTGCGTTTGCTCAGTGGGTTAAGGATCTGGCATTGCCGTGAGCTGTGGTGTAGGTTGCAGACACGGCTCGGATCCCACGTTGCTGTGGCTCTGGTATAGGCCAGTGGCTACAGCTCCAATTCAACCCGTAGCCTGGGAACCTCCATATGCCGCAGGAGTGGCCCCAGAAAAGCCAAAAAGACGAAAATACATAAATAAATAAATAAACAAACGCACCAGCTCTAATGTATTGCAAATCAACAGAAGGTGATGCACGAGCTATAATAAACATTGAAGTAATGAGTAATCTTTCTTGGCTGCTTAGCATTTAAAAGCGCTTTTGGCACGACAAAAAAAAAAAAAAAAAATTCCTTGGATCATCCTTTCTTTTGGCTGCTCTCAAGGCCTGTGGAAGTTCCTGGGCTAGGGATGGAACCCATGTCATCGCAGCAACCTGAGCCGTAGTAGCTGTGACAACGGCCAGATCCTTTATCACCAGGCCTTGGATCGTTCTTAAAAAAAAAAAAAAAAAAATCTCCCCCTGTCCTGAAGTACTTGAAAACATCACCAAGGAGTTTACTTGCAGCAGGTCTGGAAAGCAAATGTGTTTTTCCCACCAGGGCCTCCTGGTGTCCCGCTCCCCGACCCCCTTCCTCCTCTCCCTTCCCTTCCTCCCTCAGTCACATGTGGGCAGTTCTGGGCTCTGTTTCTACAGAACAGGTCTGTTTTGGGGGTCGAGGCTGCGCAGGGGGATGGGCGGGGAGCAGTGGAGGGGAGAAATAGCCTCTAAAAATGGAAGAAGCTGTTGAGCGTTGGCCTCTGGAGGTTCCTCAAGTTTCTGCAGGTGGGGAGGTTCCCTCTGTTTCTGTCCACGATGCCCGCACAGAGCCTGGTGTGGCTGCCACGGAGGCGTTGATGCGACTGGATGGTCTGTGTTCTCAAAGGACACAAGGGCCCGGGGGAGTGTGGAGACCCGGCTAACGCCCAGGGCAGCTTCCCCTTCGATGTGGTGTGTGCCCTGGCCCATGGGTGACTTGAAGCAATTTGTGATCAGACAAAAAACATGGCTGGCTTTGCAGCTGTCCGGATAGAGGCCCCGGCGTGGAGTTTTTTTGTTTGTTTGTTTTAAATGCTTCAGAATTGCAGTTCTTCATGAGCTTCCTGTTTTCAGGCTGAGAGCTGGATCGGCAGTGCCTGGCTCTCCCAGCCCTGGTTTTCTCCCCTCTTTGATTTGTGCTAGAAACAAAGCGGCTTGCAGATCAGCCTGGAACATGCTGCCTGCATGTGCTTCTTGGTGGACCATACATAACACAGAGCTGACTAATTTCAAATACCGCCTGTTTATAGCCTCTTCAGAATAATTGTAAGACCTTAGATGTTCTCTATGCCACCGCCACGCCGATGAACAAGACTTGCTAAATGGAGATAAATTATGTTCTCACGGCTGATTCATTTCACAGCCCTCTTTCAACACACACGCCTCCATTTCTCTGGAGTGCGTCACTAATGATCAGCTCGTGCTGGGGTGTTCCCAGTACGGTCTGGGATTGGAAGCGGGGGCGAGGCTTTCCAGAACTTGTAGCTCTGGATGGGAAACCAGAGTTCAGGGGAGCTGAAGACAGCAGTGTTTTTTTACACGTTTCCTCAGTGCCTGTCTAGGACCAGAACGCTCATCCCTTGATCGATAACTCAGCCCAGCTTCCTTTGCTCTGACTTGTCTGCCCTCGCCTTACCCACCCCACCCACTGCAACTTGCTCTCCCAAAGGAATAAAAACAGAAAAACGAGACGTCCCAGTTACTGGGATGTTGGTGATGACCCGAAAGAGTACCAGTTCCTCTGACGTCATACCTCGTTTCAGACTCTGTGTGGGTCAGCATCTGAGGTCTGCAGGAGTTGCTTTTGTTTTTGGCTACACCTCTGGCATGAGAAGTTCCCAGGCCAGGGATCAAACCAGTGCCACAGCAGTGACAACATTGGATCCTTAACTGATAGGCCATCAGGGAACTCCCTGCAGGAGTTCCTTTTAAAAGCATCGTTTACTTCTGTTTTGAGGGTTTTTTTTTTTGGTTCTTTTCTTTTTAGGGCCCCATCTGTGGCATAGGGAAGTTCCAGGTTGGGGGCTAAACTGGAGTTACAGCTGCTGGCCTACACCACAGCCACAGCAACACCAGATCCGAGCCTCATTTTCGATCTACGCTGTAGCTCTTGGCTACACTGGATCCTTAACCCACTGAATGAGGTCAGGGATCAGACCCACATCCTCATGGACACTATGTCGGGTTCTTAACCTGCTGAGCCACAAAGGGAACTCCTACTTTTGTTTTTGTATCACTTTGTCCCACACTTCCTGAGCTCACAACCCGCCCTCCTAAGGACTTGCCTTGAAACACACACACACATAACAACAAAGCAACAAATCTTTTTAGGGGAAAGGGTTGTCCTCTCCTTCAGACTGTATCTCCAGGCCTTGGTTCTCAAGAGATCAGCCTTGTGATACGCTGCATGGCCCCAGCAGTGTGGAAATACAGAAGACCCTTCTAGTGATTGGATGATGGTCTTATGTGTCTGCGTGTTTTCCCTTCCTTTGCTTCTGGTGGTTAATTACTTCCATCCTGAACTTCTCCCCATCCTTTCTGACGGCTTATGTTGGCACATGAAGGTGCAGGCTGGTTGGGTGGAGCCCGGTGCTCTTCCTGCGTCCCCACCCAGTCTATCTTTACGATGTAGGTGGGGTGCTGTGTTGGGCCACGACTTCCGTGACCCTTTCTTTTTTTTTTTTTTTTTTAAATAAGACAGCCGTACCATCAGCTTGTGATCTCTCCTAGATGAAAGGACATTAAAATGGAATTGCTTGTCCAGGAAGGGGAGCTTGCATCCCATTTTCCGGGTTCTGTGGCCTGTACTGTGCTTCTGCACCTCATGCCACTTGTTAATGAACAGCAGATACTTTTCCTGTAGTCTCTTTAGTTCTGGGTTATGTACATTTCCCCAAAGAGGCCCGACCCTGGTTCTGAAATAAGACCCAAACGGTCTCATTAGCTAAATGGAAAAGGATTATGTCCCCTTTCAGCCCCGGGTAACTTCTGTCTGATGCTTATTTCTCTCTGTCCAGGTTCTTTAACCGGAGGGGCAGGGTGAGTTGGTTGGCTCAGAATCACACTGCTTGGGCCCACCTTCTGGACCTGCCGTTTACTAGCTTGATTGGTAAAGGGGGAAATAATAGTACACGCTTGATCGAGTTGTACAGGAACACAGCTAGTGCATCGGCAGAGTGCCTGCATGTAATCTAGCTAGCACTCAGTTCTCACCTTAAAAAACGTGAGTGTTGGTGATATAGAAACCCCAGTACTTTGGTGCTGCTTTTGTAACTGCGACCTGTCTCCTGGAGGACTGTCACCATCTCTAATCATGATCAGAGGGAGCTGTTTGGGAACTATGCATGCCTTTCTGGGGTTGACAAGGAAGACTGTTTGAAATGGGGAGTGGCCCAGAAAACCCGGATTCCTTGGGTAATTTGGAGCAAAACAGGATGCTGATAATACACTTCCTGCTTGAAGACACAGTTTTATCTTAAAGTACCTGCAGTTTTAGCTGCTGTCACCAAGACAGCGTCAACAGAGTGCCCAAACTGAACCTGTCAGCCCTGGCAAGCATCCCACACAATCTCTCTCTTTTTTTTTTTAATTAAAACAATTTTTTTTGGAGTTCCTGTCATGGCTCAGTGATAACAAACCCGAGTAGCATCCATGAGGATCCATCAGTTTGATCCCTGGCTTCATTCAGTGGGTTGAGGACCTGGCGTTGCCCGTGAGCTGGGGTGTAGGTCGCAGACGTGACTCAGATCCCGCATGGCTGTGACTGTGGCTGTGGCGTAGGCCGGTGGCTGCAGCTCTGGAGACTTCCATGTGCCTCTGCTGTGGCCCTAAAAAAAAAAAAAAAAAAAATTATTGCAGTATAGTTGACTTACAGTGTTGTATTAGTTTCAGGTGTACAGCAGAGGGAATCAGTTACACATCTGCATGTATTCTTTTTTTTCCCCGTATAGGTTATTACAGAATATTGAAGAGATGTCTCTGTGCTAGACAGCAGGTCCTTGTTAGTTAGCTGTTTTATATACAGTAGTGTGTAGGTGTTAGTCCCATCCTCCGAATTCATCCCTCGCACACAAGCTTAAACAGTCACCCTCTGCTCCCTATAACCTGTCTCCTTACGGTCACTGGGCTTTGATTTCAAAACTGCTGCGGGTGTGGACCACTGCAGATGAAGCCCGATGGCTTTATCAGGCAGGCAGGGGAGGGGGGGCTGCTTTAAGCATCTTTCAGGCCAGCCGATTCCCCTGTGTTGGTGCCTTGGAGCTCTGAGACCTCAGTCAGCCGCTCCTTCAAGTGAGGGCTCAGAAGCTGGCCTTGCCCTGCCACCTCCCTGACCCAGTTTCCAGTACTTTCCTCTTGCATGAGCTCCAGCCACACTGGCTTCTTTTCTGTTTTTCCTAAACAGTTCAAGCTCACGCTTGCCTGGGGCTGGACAGGCCCTCCAGGGCCGCACTCTCTGGAAAGCTCATCCTGGCTACTGAGGCCTCTCCATCCCCCCTGACAGATCCAGCCCCGGCACCTGCACCTTCTTACCCTGCACTCGAGGCCTCCTGACACTTGCTCAGATGCATGGCAGACACCTTGTCTGCTCACTGGCTTCTCACCTGCCTTCCTCCTGCCTCGTCCCACCACCAGAACCAGGAGTCCACCAAACCTGTGTTTCCAGCACAGAGACGCTGCTTTGTGGGTGAGATGTTTTTTCCTGCCTCAAAGCTGTGCAGGAAAAGAGGTCATTAGATTTTTTTCTTTTTTTTTTTTTTTTCTTTGTTGGCTGCCCATGGCATAGGGAGTTCCTGGGCCACAGATCAGATCCAAGCCGCAGTCTCGATCCAAGCTACAGCTGCAGCAATGTTGGATCCTTAACAGACTGTCCCTGGCTGGGGGTTGAACCTGAGGTCCCAATGCTCCCAAGATGCCGCTGATCCTGTTGCACCACAGCGGGAACTCCGAGGTCAGGTTTTAATCACCAGCGGGGAGCTAATTGTCTGTCTTCTCAGCTGGCAGAGGAAAAGAACATTCTGCAGAATATATTATTTGAGGTTCCATCATGGCCTGAAGTCAGAATCTTGGGAGCCAAAAGTGTGGATCAAGTTAGCATTTCCTTTCAGTGAATTATAATGAATGAAAGGTCTGTGAATTAAGAGCCAGGCCTAATCTAAGTCCTTTGGTCTTTAACAGTTTGTCTGTCTGTCTGTTTTTTCATATAGGAAACAGCCTTGTGTTGAGTGTACTTTTATCTGTGGGTAAATGAATACAGACTGTTAGTCGCTCTGTTGCCAGTTTTTATGTAATTTATATAAGGTCCAAGTGGGGGACTTTTTGGAGACTGTTAGACCCTATTTTTTTTCTTTCTCTTGAGAAGGAAGATGAGTTGCCCTTTTTTTTTTTTTTTTTTTTTTCTGATGAGAAGTATCTTAAGTTTTTTTGGCGTCCTGGCCACTAGGAAGCTCAAAATCACTTTTAGCACTTGGATTTGGAGAGTATGTTATTCCTGTTGGATCCCACGTTGGCTGTTTCTTCTTTTTCTTCCTTATTTTTAAAATTTATTTTGTTATGGTTGATTTACAGCGTGGTGTCAGTTTCTGCTGTCCAGCAGAGCGGCCCCGTCATACACATACATTCTCTTTCTTCTCATCGCTCATGGTCTATCCCAAGAGAGTGGACATAGTCCCGGGGCCCTACAGTAGGACCTCTTTGCTTTTCCCAGTTAAATGGAATAGTTTGCCTCTGCCAGCCCCAAACTCCCCAGCCCTCTGGCTGTATCTTCTGTAGTGTGGCCTTAGCTTTTCAATTGTGTTTATCTGGTTGCAGTGTATGACTGACTTTGAGGTATCCTGAACCGTCTTCGGAGAGAACTGGAGAATGACAAAGTTTTCTCCCCCTCATCTCCTTGTGAGAGGTATTAAGGAGCCAACTTGGCTTGCAAGTTCTGTTGCCTTGTGTGTTTTTGCTTGAGGAAGGTACCTGACAGAAATTTCTTTACTTGCCTAGGTAGAATTTTCATTTCTTTGGCTGATAAGCCCAAGGAAGCAATTTTAGGGTAGTTGCCAGCTGGGTAGGGAGGTAGGAACGTGTAAATAATCAGAGTACAGTTTTGAGATAACTTTCTCCCTGGTTTTATCTGGTTTATTCCAGTTGGAAGATTTGGGTTACTTTGCACTAGAAGGCTTTAAAATAAGTATGCAGCTGTTATAGGGAATCCAGATAGCTTGCATCTGCGTATTAAAGGATAATTTCTTAAGCATTGCTTTCTCCAAACAATTTGGGTTTTCCTGCAGTAACTTGGCACCTTCCTATGTTCAAAGATTTATAATAGCTGTTGTGGATGTTTTCAAGTGATGCTGAAATAGCTGAACATACTTTTGAGAAGCTTATATTTTAATCAGTTAGCTTTCAAAATTGGAGTGTCAAATTGGTAACTATTTCATAAGCAGTTAAGGAGATATCTTTCCCCTTAGAAGATCAGTTTAATTACCACTTGAGCTTAATATAATATATATAAGATAATATTAACCATAAAATAATAATATAGAGTGGGTCTTTTCCGGGTGTCTGGTACTGGGCGGTTTTCTGAAAGGCCTGTAGAAATTAATATAAAGTGAGTGTGTGTGTGTGTGGGTGTGTGTTGTAATTTTGGTAAAGTCCTAAAATGAAATTTGTGAACAAGAAAAAAAAGGAGGAGGGTGAGTTCCCATTGTGGCTCAGCGAAAAAGTATCTGACTAGTATCATTGAGGATGTGGATTCAAGCCCTAGCCTTGCTCAGTGGGTTAAGGATCTGGCGTTGCCATGAGCTGTGGTGTAGGCCGCAGACATGGCCCAGATCAAGTGTTGCTGTGGCTGTGGGGTAGGCCAGCAGCTTTAGCTTCTATTCCACCCTAGCCTGGGAACCTCCATATGCCGCAGGTGGGGTCCTAAAAGGACCGAACAAAGAAATTTGTGAACAAGGCCCTTAATTTTAGCATGTATTGGGATGGAAATATTTTGTACTTTGCAGAGAGCCTGATTGGAAAAGCCACTTAAGATAGTGGTAAATCCCAGGTGATTTAAACTGCTGCATTCTTTCCTTAACATTTGATTCTGCTGCTGAGTGTTTGTAGTGATTTGTCAGGCAGGATGTACATGTTTTTCATCTGCCTCTTTTTCCTTCATTTTAATCTCTTCTGTAATTGTTGTGTTTTTCTCTTACTCATAGGAATTCCTAAATAATACTTGTTTCTAGTGACTGAGGTGTAGTTTGAGTCTTTTCTTGCCTTGTCAGTGCCCTCTTGTTGCTTCCTATGGAGTTTTTTGTTTTGTTTTGCTTTTTAGGGCTGCATGTGGGACATACGGAGGTTCCCAGACTAGGGGCCACATTGGAGCTTCAGCTGCCGCCCTACACCACAGCCACAACAGTGCAGGATCTGAGCCAAATCTGCAACCTACTCCACAGCTCATGGCAATGCTGGATCCTTAACCCACTGAGCGAGGCCAGGGATTCAACCCACATCCTCATGGATACTAGTTGGGTTCATTACTGATGAGCCACAATGGCAACTCCCTTTTTAATTTTTATTATTATTATTTTTTAATGGCTGTACCTGCAGCATATAGAAGTTGCTGGGGCAGGGATTGAATCCAAGCCACATCTGTGACCTACACCACAGCTGCAGTTAGGGATCTTTAACTTACTTCACTGGGTTGGGGATCAAACCTGTACGTCCACAGAGACAAGCTGAATTATTAACCCATTGGCCACATCAAGAACTCCCATGAGATGGATTTTTTGCTTCTTCCGGTGAAGACTGATCATCTTTATAAGATCGTGGTATTATTGCATACTCGCCAAAGGAAACTGTATCTGTGATAGAGAGGGAGCTTGCTGATTCTAGATTTTCCTTCATTAATATTGCTAACATTGAGAAAATTACTCAAAGAGGTTTGACACAGTGCAGGAAGAGGAAAAATAGATTGAGTTGTTGGAATGTATTAGTAAGCTAGTGGTCATTAAACTCCTAACGTAAGACCCACAGTCCTGGAGTTCTCATCCTGGCTCAGCGGAAACCAATCTGACACAGGTTCGATCCCTGGCCTCACTCAGTGGGTTAAGGATCTGGTGTTGCCATGAGCTGTGGTGTAGGTTGCAGACACAGCTCAGATCCTGTGTTGCCGTGGCTGTGGTGGTGTACGCCAGTGGCTACAGCTCTGATTTGACCCCTAGCCTGGGAACCTCCGTATGCCGCCAGTGGGGCCCTAAAAAGCAAAAAAAAAAAAAAAAAAATTTAAACAAAAGACCCACCATCCAGGGCAAAGGTAAGGAGGCTGGATATTTACCCTTGGGAGCTTATTATATCCAGTTAGGGAGGCAAGGCTTGTCCTTTGAGTTAACAGATATGTTAGAGCAAGTAGTTGCTCATTCTCTCGGAAGCAAAGTGGGTACCGTTTTGCTTATTGAACTTTCCTGATCGGAAGAACACTTTGTATCTCCCACGCCCTCGCTCTGGGCCTAGAGTCTCAGAGCCCCTGATGCCTGTTTAAACATAGAAATCGGTGTCAGCTTCAGTTCTGAATTCACTTGGGGGCAGAACTGGGGAAAGGAGCTGTTCTTTGGTGGAATCAGTGACTGTACCTTTACCAAAGCTTCCTTGGACTCCTTGTATTTCCTGACCTGCTACAGCCACGGAAATATTAACTGCCCACCATTGTGTATTTAGAGAAGAAAATGACTCTCATCCCAGAGTTGCATGTGAAGAGAAAACGGTGGATTCTACATAAATACATTTCTTCATATTTGCGGTTGAAAACTTTGGGCCAACTTAACCAGAGTTCCTGCTGGGGCCGTGTGTTGTCTCGGCATCAGTACAAGTTTAAAGAGCTAAGGCTAAAGGGTGGCTGGGGAAACTGAGTCTGAAATTAGGGTGGAGGAGAAAGATCCCTCCTATCATCCTGAAGCTGGAATCCTCAGATCTCAACTTGACAGGGCAAAGGCAAACATAGCGCATCTTTGAAATGAAATGGAGTTTTTAAAAAAGAAGCATTTATCAATATTTTTATTATATATATATATATACACACACATATATATGTATGTGTATATGTATTTTTTTTCTTTTTGCCCTGGTGGGCTGCAGCTTGATGTGAGAGCTCAGTTCCCAGACTGGGGAATTGATCTCAGGCTGCACTGGTGAAAATGCCAAATCCTAACCACTAAGATCACCAGAGAACTCCTAAAAAGAAACAGTTTTTTGATCAAAAAAGTTTTGCATGATTATTTTCATCTTGACCCACTGCTTGAAATCAGTGTCTTTAGTGTCTTCCGTTTCCTCGTTTTTAATAGAGGTGACGCGTTGCTGATCCCAAAATATGTGAAGTGTTAATCTACTGAAACAGCTTTTCTCTATTCAGTCGTCTGATTATTTCCCTTCTTCTTAACTCAAGTTTTCATAGTGTTTCAACTTTTTCATCAACAAGTATTCTTTGAGCATGAGTTTGCTCTAATTTTTCATGGTAAACATCCTTGTGTCTGTTGTATGGTTGGAAAACGAAGGTTCAGCTGTGTGCGTTGAGCACACTCTTAGGGATTCTAATTATTTTAGGAAAAAAAGGTCCCACCTTGCCTTCTCTGTTTCTCCTTCACTCTCACGCTGCTGCCACCCTTCACACTCCTGGCACCAGATGTTTGGGGATCTTCCCCCACTACGTCCTGCTCTGTGACCCCAGCTGGTGTCGGCATGGAAGCTCAGCTGTGATCCTGCATAACTGGCACTCGGTCCCCTGACACAGCCCCCTCCCCTCCTGACATGCCCATCTCAAGTGGTATGTTACCTCCACATCCGACGGGGCTGCACATTGGAGGTCCCCGTGACCTCTGCCCCCTTGGATTCAGTTATCAGCCAGAAAGCCCACAGAGCTCTGGAACCACTTAACATGTACCGTTTCTTTTCCTTCTCTTCCTGCCTCTCTCCCTTCCTCCCTCCCTTCCTTCCTGCATCTGTGGCATATGGAAGTTCCTGGGTGGGGGTTGAATTGGAGCTGCAGCTGCAGGCCTACACCACAGCCACAGCCACACCGGATCTGAGCTGCATCTGCGACCTGTGCTGCAGCTCTGTGGCAGGGCCGGATCCTTAATCCACTGGGCGAGGCCAGGGATTGAACCCACATCCTCATGGATACTAGTCGGATTCTTAACCCACTGAACCACAACGGGAACTCCCTGTTTACCAGTTTTTAAAAGGATATGGTCAAGGATACAGATGAACATTGAGATGAAGAGATAACAAAGGGCAAGCTCTGGGCGGGTCCCGAGCCCGGGAGCTTCTGTCTCCATGGATTTGGGGTATGTTACCCTCCTCATACATGGCCGTGTTCATGTATAGGAAGCACTCTGCACCCCATACGTGGGGGATTTTGATGGCCGCTTCCTTGCAGAGGCATGCTCAGTAATTAATTCCATATTCAGCCCCTCTCCCCTCTCTAGAGAAGTGGGGGGGGGTGCACTAAGAATTCTGAGCTACTCATGGCCTGGTCTTTCTGATGAGCAGCTCCCGTCCAGGAGACCACCCAGAGTCACCTCATTAGAACAAAGGATGCACGCAGTGCTCTCATCACTTAGGAATTTGCAAGGGTTTCAGGAGCCTTGTGTAAGGGACAGGAGCGGAGACGAAATGTTAGAAGAAGAGATGCCCCCAGTTGCTCTTTTTGAGCAATTCTGTGCAGGGAACTGGGGGCAGGGACCAATACATCTGTCTTGTGTTATCTCACCTTAATGCTTCTCAGTACAGATTTCTTGCCCATGGTGCTGACTTCAGTGTCCCAGAGGATAGAAAGCCTTCATCTTTTAAGGAAATTTCCCTGCTGTTCTGCCTTCAACTCAGTTTTCTTTTAATTTATGTTTTTTACTCTGATAAAATATGTATAATATTGCATTTTCCCCATTTTTAGGTGTTCAATTCAGTGACATTCAGGACATTCACGTTGTTGTGCAACCACCCCCTCACCCATCTCAGAATTTTTTCATCTCCCCAAATGGAAATCCTATGTTCATTAAATACTAACTCCCCGCTTACCCCTCTCCCCAGCCCCTGGCAACCACCATTCTTCTTTCCATCCCTATGAAGACGATGACTCTGGGTACGTCATGAAAGTGGAATCATATGGTGTTCTTCTTCTGGCTTGATTTACTTCACCTAACATGAGGTCTTCGACGGGTTCATCCACGTGGTAGCATGTGTTAGAATTGCATTCTTTTTTAAGGCTGAGTAGTATTGCATTGCATGTATGTGCTACATTTTGTTGACACATTCATCTTTTGATGGCTCTAACGCTGACTTTTTATTTTTTTGCTTTTTAGGGCCACACCTCGGCATATGGAGGTTCCCAGGCTAGGGGTGGAATTGGAGCTGCAGCTGCCCAGCCTACACCACAGCCACAGCAACACGGGATCTGAGCTGCATCTGTGACCTACACCACCAGCTCATGGCAATGCCGGATCCTTAACCCACGGAGTGAGGCCAGGGATTGAACCCACAACCTCATGGTTCCTAGTCGGATTTGTTTCTATTCGCCATGACGGGAACTCCTCTAACTCTGATGTTTATACTGTGGGTCACAAGTGGCTTTTTTTTTTTTTTTGCCACAACTGCAGCGTATGGAAGTTCAGGGGTCAGGGATGGAATCCGAGCTTAAGCTGCGACCTATGCCATAGTGCCAGGGTGGATATCAAACCCGTGCCTTAGCAGCGACCTGAACTGCTGCAGAGACTTCAGATCCTTGACCCGTGGCACCACAGTGGGAACTCATTTTAAAATATAAAATATAGTAGGAAATGTGGGTGCATATTAGGGATCAATCCTGTTTTGTGAAACGGGTGAATATGTGTTGTACTGAATCCTGTTGGTTTTTTACATTTTTTTAAAGGTAGAGTAGAGTGAAACTCACGTTCTCCAGGTCTTCTGACACGGCTCACGTAGAGGGCTCTGGGGTGTTTCCTGTGTTTTGGGAGGGGTTGACTATGAAAGAAGGAGCAGGAAGAGCAGATTAACTCATGGGCCTGCTTGTTTGTTTTAAGTGTCACATGTCTGCAGTGATGCACTTGGAAGGAATTTGAGTGAAGCCAATGTGAAGCAGACAGCATTGTTTGTAAGCAGTGTTCAGGGTTTTCCTTGGGACCTCTCTCTCCTGTTTCTGTCTCTCTGGGCCTCTCCACTACCCCAGGCACTGAATGAAACAGGGCTGCTCTCTGGGAGAGCCTGCAGCTCCCGTGTGTTGGGTTTGAGGCAGGATTGGAGGGGACCATGGGCCAGAGCCAAAGTCAGCTGAATGTTACATCTCATACCTGCCTCTGCGGTTGCCATTTCCCCCCCTCTGCCTTGATCTAGATTTTCTGTTTCTTACTAATATAGTACCAACAATCCAGAACTTGAAGGAAACTGCCTTGGTTTTGAGGGGCAGACCCTACAACCTAGAGGCCATTCAAGCATTTGGACAGAATTGGGACCAAGGAGTTCCCATTGTGGCTCAGTGGGTTAAGAACCTGACATAGTGTCCCTGACAATGTGGGTTTGATCCCTGACCTGGCTCAGTGGGTTAAGGATCCAGTGTTGCCACAAACTGCATCGTAGGTTGCAGAGCAGCTCGGATCTGGCATGGCTGTGGCTGTGGCGTAGGCCGGCAGCTGCAGCTCCAATTCAACCCCTCGCCTAAAAACTTCCACATACCATGAGTGGAGCCTTAAAAAGAAAAAAAAAAAGAAAAGAAAAAAAAAGACGTGGGGTTAGTGCTCAAGGCCCTCTTCCCCTGATGCCATTTTTTCTCACTGTATTAAACGCCTCCCCCCCTCAAAGAGAAAAATCCCAGTATAGTTCATGAAATAGAAATGCCCATGAGTTAGGATCCTTAGGCATGCAGGTTTGTGTTGCCTCAAAGCTGTATGCTCTCGGAGTTCCCGTCGTGGCACAGTGGTTAACGAATCCGACTAGGAATCATGAGGTTGCGGGTTCGATCCCTGCCCTTGCTCAGTGGGTTAACGATCCAGTGTTACCGTGAGCTGTGGTGTAGGTTGCAGACGCGGCTCAGATCCCCGTTGCTGTGGCTCTGGTGTAGGCCAGTGGCTACAGCTCCGATTGGACCCCTAGCCGGGGAATCTCCATATGCAAAAAAACCAAAAAATAAATAAATAAATAAATAAATAAATAAATAAATAAATAAACGTTTCCTCAAAAAAAAAAAAGCCATGTGCTCTAGGGCTTGTGGTGGTTACAAACCACAGAGGAGGTTACAAACTCTACCTCCACTAGTTGGGGGTGGGGAGGGATTTAAGTAGTGGGAGAGGTGGGTCCAGCATGATCAAGGTGAGTGAATGTTGGGCTGGGGGCAGTGCACCTGCAGGCCTGGGGAGACCTCAGTGTGTGGCTGCGTGTGTTTGTGTGTGTGTGTGTTTCCCTAATAGATTTCACTTGACTTGTGTAGAGAGTATCAGCTCCCGAGCTCTGCTGATGTTTTCTGCACAGTCCACGTGTGCTGCCAGAGACAGCGTGTTCCATTGGTCTGGAAGGTCAGTAACTGGTACGGGAGTTGGAACAGTTTGTTTTTCATTGTTTGCGCTTGTTTCTAAGCCTGATGAGGTCATTGGGTTGCAGACACAGATGGGTATGCAAACTCTGCTGCCAGTTCTAAAGTTGCTACAGTGTCTCCCTTTGAACTTTAACTCTGACTTTTTTGATTTCCAGAAAGAGCGCTGCTTGGTCAGGGGAGGGGGTGGTGGTGCTAGGTTCTTGTTCTGAGTGCTCTGTGTTACCACTGGAGAAAAAGTACTCCTGTTGGGAGGTGCTTTCTTACTGTGATCTTTTTTATTTGTTGCCTTCAATAAGGAGCCTTGCAAATATCCAGAGGTTAGTGTTCATTCTCTATAACCTTTGGTGGCTTATGCCTTGAGTAGGTGACAAGTGGGGGTTGATTTTCTGGCAACCTTTGTCTGACTAAAGGATGGTTTTTAAACCGCTGAATGTTCACAATGCAAGTCTAAACAAGAAAGTGTGTATCTGAGGTCAGAATAAGCCTTGAGATCTTCCCCTGGGGTCATTGAATAATCTAGTTCTTCAAATGTGTGCAGTTGAACTCGCAGGTTTGACAAAACAGCAGACCTACACGAGACTAAAGAAAAAGTCATGTCTTGTTATAGTTTTGGATGTCGTGTCTTTGCCTAGGAGAGAGCTCTGTGAGAGGCTGTCTCAGAGTTCCCTCGTGGCGCAGCGGGTTGAGGATAAGGCATTGTCATTGTAGCTACTCCAGTTGCTGCTGTGGCACAGGTTTGATCCCTGGCCCAGGGACCTCTGAATGCGACGGGCTTGGCACCGCCCCACCCCTCCTCCCCGCAAAAAAGTGGAGAGACTGTTTCTTTTTCTTGCAGTGATAAAAGTCTTTTTTTTTTTTCCTGATGATTTCTTCAAATGCTCATCTATCTGTCAAACTCTGGATCACCTTTTAAAAATACCTTTTGATGTTCAGTAAATTTATTCTCCATGATGTTATCCATACTCCTTTCCGTGTCTGGGCTCCTGAGGATTAAATTATGCTGTTTCTTTGAAGATCCCCACTTCCTGTACAGTGTGACTCTCCAATGAAAATTACAGGACTGATATATATTTTGAAGTATTTCATTTTTTGCAAAACAGCACATGCTTTGCAGTTGTTTTGTTCCTTGTCGCCGCTTTTTCCCTGGTAGTTGTGGGTATTAAAAAAACAAACAAACAAAAAAAAAACACAAGCTCGTGAAAACAGCAGCAAAACACTCGGATATGCTTTGGTTTTAATTTGCCGTGTGTTCTGTGATAGTGTTTCGGAAAGATGCTTTCTTGGCTGTCCACTACGGAAACAGTATTTTCAGTCTCTGTTATTGCCTGTCTACCGAGAAAAGGGATTTAAATCTTCTCCTTCATCGTGGTGTCATAAATTTCCACCATGGTTTTGAGTTGTGTTGCCACCTACTGCTCCACACTCCTGCCTGGCTCAGGAGTGCACAAATATTTGGTGATGATCTAGACAAACAGATCAACACACACACACAAGACCATACACACAACCACCATTTTTCTTTTCTTTTTTCTTTTTCTTTTTTTTTTTTTTTTTTTTGGCTAGGTGCTTTTGCAGTGTCCTTGTTAATGCAAGTCTGGGTGTCCAACACACATGCCTGACGCACAGTGGGGACCACACAAATAGAAATGTTGGAGTATGGAGCAGGGAAAGTTTTATGGCAGGGCCTTGCAAGAGACAGGACGCTTGTGCCCCCCAAATAGCCTGAACTCCCTGAACCAAAATTGCAAAAGATTTTCAAAGGCAAGGTGAGGGAGGAGTAGGGTTGGTTGTTGCCAGCTTCTTGGTGCAGAAATCCTTTGTTCTCAGAGCTGCCCACAGAGGTCAGGTCCAGATGCTCCTGTAACATCCAAGAAGCTGTTATACTTGGGAGAGGAGCTAAAGCAGAGGATATGGGGGAAGGGCCTGCCCCCCCTCCCCCCCCACCCCGGACCAAGGTCCTATAGGGTCCTTCTGGGTTACAGCTTTCCCTTAAAAAAAGAGTCTGGGCTCTCCTAGTTAACATAGAGCATTCACCTGCCTTGTGCATTGGCATTTATTTATATAAAAATAAAATTTTCAATAGCAGCGATGTATGTCATCTGAAGTAATACTGTCTTGACGTCAGAAAGCTGTCGTTTATAGAATTTTCTTTCTGTAACTGAGGAAAGTGACATAGACATATCTATTGGTAACCACCCTCGGAGAAAATGGGCTCAGCTGGTGGAGGTTTCTGTGCCGGCCTCCGTGTTCTGGTTTTGGTCAGGCCTCTGGCTTTCCTAGCCCACAAAGTCGGGTGTTGGGCCCGAGGCTCTGTCTGACTGTCCCCTCCCTGGATCCTGGGAAACTGCAGAAGCACCTCTGCGAGGCCTGCGAGGCCCACACCTTCAGGAAGCCCTGTATTGAATTGATGGGGAGCGTGGGGGGCACGTCAGAGAGGAGGCAGTGGCCCCTGATCTCCCTCCCAGGTGCTGAATGTTGAATAACCATCCTACCTCCCGGTGACCTGTGTGCTTAACTATTCTTTTTTTTGTTTCGCTGGAGTCCTATAACCCCAGGCCTGGCTTAATTCTGTCTCTTCCACAACTTGGAAGCACGGTCAGCCTAAACAGAAGTACTTGAATTGTTCTTGAGTTGAGATTTTTCTGCACCTATTTTTTTTTCTAAATAAGACTATAAAGTTTTTGCTGTTTTACTGTTGAATTTTTTTCTGTCTCCCATAGGACTTCAGTCTTCAGATGGTATAATCTTAACACATGTGCACGCACGCACACACACACATAGGACAGAAAACACAACACAGCACATGCTCACCCTCTCCTCCTCTACGGTGATGTAATAACTTTGGCGTTTTATTGTCAAGAAATGTGTTTCTGTACTCCCTTTATTAATTGCAGATTATCCGTATATCCATGAAGGTCTTCTGCATTCAGATAACACACGTTACGAGGGAAAGGTGAGAGATTCAAGGAGGTGTTTTCAGGATTGGGTGAAGGTTTGACTCTCAGAACGAAGACGATTACTTATGAGAACGACATATGGGAATTGAATCCCAAGAGAAAAGGACTTTTATTTTTTTATTTTATTTTATTTTTTTTACGCTTTATTGAAGTGGCCTTCGTTTCCAAGGTTGTGGTAATTTCTGCTGTAAAAGGGACCCAGTCACACACATACACACACACACACACACACACACACACACACACATTCTCTTTCAGATTCTTTTCCCACGTGGAAAGGACTTTCAGACAAGGACCAGAGGAACTCATTCTGGAGCTTCCGAAATTCCTCATCTCTCTTCTTCAGGATAAATCTTTATACCAGATTGAAATGTCAGTGTGTCAAAATACACCTGTGCTTTGATCACACAGAATGTGGGACACCAGCTCTCTGGTAGTTGCCGTTTAGAGTGTCACCAAACCCCCATCCTGTGACCCACATGGGGTTACCTCCAACCCCTCCCTTCCTCCCTGCAGTTGCCTTGGTGGAATCCCCAGCCCTGGGATTCCTGGAACTTTCCTCTGAGGTCGGTTCTGTGCTTCCCCCTCTGATCCTAGACGTCTCCCCTGTGCTGTGATGCTTGTTCTACTATCAGCCAGCTTCTACCCCCCTTGCAGTCTTTTTTGGTTTTTGTTTATGTTTTAAGGCCATACCTGTGGCATATGGAGGTTCCCAGGCTCAGGGTCAAATGGGAGCTGTAGCTGCTGGCCTACACCACAGCCACAGCAATGCCTGATCCTTAACCCACTGAGCGAAGCCAGGGATCAAACCTGCATCCTCATGGATACTAGTTCTTAACCCGCTGAGCCACAGTGGGAACTCCCTCCTCTGAAGTCTTGACTTCACCTCCTGGTCCTTACTCGGCCTGACCCTGGCTGCTGCCCTTATGAGAGGACATCACCCCTTTTCCCACCCTCCATGTGGGGCCCCGATCCTCCTGACTCTCAGGTCCTTGCTCTTCTGCCCCCGCTCCTGGAGGCTGACATCCATCACGTTCTGTCTCTGATCTCTGGAGCTGTCATGTATGTACTGGTCGTGTCTCCTCACTCTTTGCATGTTTGGGCACCTGGCTGGCCATCTTCTGCTCCACGTTCAGTAGTTGTGAGGGCTCCATGGCTAATTACAGCTGAAGGTGGGTGACTAGCAGTCCCATTTGCCCAGGACTTGGGGGTGGGACTTTCCTTGATGAGGGCTTTCAGTTTGATTTTTTCTTTCTTTCTTGGCTGCATCTGTGGCATATGGACGTTCCTGGGAAAGGGATCGAATCCGAACCACAGCTGCAGCCTACAGACCAGCACCATAGCTGCAGCAATGCCAGAGCCTTAACCCACTGCACTGGGCTGGGGATTGAACCTGCATCTCCACAGAGACAAGTTGGATTATTAACTCACTGTACCACAGTGGGAACTCTGGGCTTTCAATTTTTAAATCATAGTCTGCCTGGGGCTGGGGCCTTTCCCAGGACTCGGGACTTTTCGTGCTCACACTGGGAGAAGTGGGCCACCGTGAATCACTATTCCAGACCTTGTTAGTGGTAGGAATTGCTCCTGACCTTGAATCCATGGGTTCCCCTCCACTGGCCAGAAACTCCTATCCTTCTAGCTCATCTGACAGATTCTCCCTGCTATCTTCAGAGTTAGGTCTTTCTGTGCCTCAGCAGTAATAAACCCGACTAGTTTCCATGAGGATGCGGATTCAATCCCTGGCCCTGCTTGGGGTTAAGGATCCAGCGTTCCCACAAGCTGTGGTGTAGGTCAAAGACGTGGTTTCGGATCCCACATTGCTGCACCCGTGGCTGTGGTGTACGCCTGCAGCTGCAGCTCTGATTCGACCCCTGGCCTGGGGACTTCCATATGCCACAGGTTTGGCCCAAAAAAGCAAAAACAAAACAAAACAACAACAAAACCGAAAGCAGAGGTAGGTCTTTCCAGGTCCATCTCCAGGTGTGGTCTCTGCTTTCACCCTGCATTTCCGTCACTCCCCGCCTCTGCTCTTCTAGTTCCCTGACCAGCTTTTCACCTGCACACTTAGCAATCCACTGAAACGCATCCCAGCTGCCATCCTGGCACATCCCAACCCTGAGGGATCTGGCAGCTCACGGTCCCTGGGTCCCTGATCCTGTTCCTGGACTGCCAGGTTTTGCCAGAGAAAGTCCCACAGATGCTGCTGTGAAGTCTGGTCCCTGCCTTCAGCACTGCCTGGAGATGCAGCAGTTTCCTCATCAACACGCTCACTCCCCAGGGTGCCTATTTTCCAAGTTCTCTCAACCCTTCTCAAATCTCCATTTGCATTGTCAGCCCCATCCCTCCTGCTTGCTCCTCACTGTCAGCAGATGCTCTTTTCACGGCCAGTAAAACAGTCATGTGAAGGCCCTTCTTTTCCCACTGCCCCTTTGTAAATCTGCTTGCTCCTGGATCCCATTCTCATTTTTCTGTTTATACTGCCAGAGGCATCCACCCCCCTCACTTTGTAAAAATCATTTTTTTCTGCAGCCATCCTCTCCCTCTTCCCATTTCAGCCTCTGTCCTGGTGTTTCTGTCTCATGAAGATTTATGAATGCTCAGGTGGCTCCTATCTTAAAGCAGAAACAAAATAGAACAAGCACCATGAAACCCAAGCCTTCCCCAGTATCTCCTCTCTTAGCCGCCACTTTCTCTTGCCTTCTCTGTGATGAGACTTTTGGAGAGGATGTTCTACTTTCTGGCTTGTAGGAGTCATCACGGCTGCACAATAAATGACCATAAACTTTGTGGCTTAAAAGGATACACATTTCTTATCTCAGAGTTTTCATGGGTTAGGAATCCAGGCATAGCTCATCAGGCTGCAAGCCACAGGGCACCGGGGCTGTGGTCTCATCAGAGGCTCAACCGGGGAAGAATCTGTTGCTAAGCTCACTGAGGTTGTTGGCACAAAGCCTTTACTCGCAGTGGTGGGACCTAGGTCACCCTCGGTTCCCAGAGGTCACTGAACTTCTGTGACAAAAGGGGGTTTCACTTACTGCATGGCAGCTTCCTTCCTCCCAGATGGTGAGGGAGGGCGAGAGGGCCACTCCAGCAAGATGGAATCACGGGAGTGCTACCCCAACCAACACCTTTGCCTCACTTTCTTGGTTAGAAGTGAGTCCCAGATCCTGCCCACACTCAGAGGAAGGAATTAAACTGAGGGGTGAGCAGTGGGAGATGAGATTGCTGAGGGTCACCTTAGTCTGTCCACCACATCTCAGGCTGCTCATTTCCATTCACTCCTTAAACCAATATGTTCTTTTTTATTTGTTAAAAAAAAAAAATCCCTACCACTTTATTGAAACTGATCTCAGAGGCAGAATTAGCTACAGAATGTGGTCTCAGGGCAAAATAACAGGGTGGGGCTCCTTGTTCAAAAATTATTAAGTTCAGGATGGCGACAGCAATGCATTCAACCCTGTGTGTGGCCCTTCGGCGCGGGGGGACTGCAGAGGTCCCCAGCTGTGAGGCCAGCCTTGCAGGGAGGCCACCTTCCCTGTTATTAAATCCAGAAGGTGCCTCTTTGGGCTCTTTCTCACTTGACCTCTCAGCAGTTGCACTTGACTGTTTGCCACTGCTGAGAGAGCGCCTTGCCTTCTAGAATGTTCTCACATCCTTGCTGTGCTTCTGAGACCTTGTGCTCTCCCTGTTTCCCTTCGCTTTCCACATCCTCCTCTTCCATCTCCTCTGCAGCATCCTCCTCTTTATGTACCCTTTTTTTGTTTTGTTTTGTTTTTTTGTCTTTTTGCCATATCTTGGGCCACTCCCACGGCATATGGAGGTTCCCAGGCTAGGGGTCTAATCGGAGCTGTAGCTGCCGCCCTACGCCAGAGCCACAGCAACGTGGGATCCGAGCCACATCTGCGACTTACACCACAGCTCACGGCAACGCCAGATCGTTAACCCACTGAGCAACCTCATGGTTCCTAGTCGGATTCGTTAACCACTGCGCCACGACAGGAACTCCTATGTACCCTTTTGTATTTGGGAGTTTGGCGGGGCACCTTTGTCACCCTATGAGGAATAGCAGTTTCCATAACCTCGGTTGCTTGTGGATTTGGCGTTCCCAAGTCTTGGTATCTAGCCCGTGTTGACTCCCAGCTCAGGCACTCACGTCCAGGGCTTCCTCTGTGGTATTTGCTCTCTGGTGTGCTTTATGGGCATCTAAATGCAGGGTGTCTCATGGTGACCTTGTCTGCTCTGACCCAACAAGCTTGTTTCTTGAGAGTCTTCCATTGTGGCGAATGGCTCTGCTCTCTGCCAGGCGAGTTGGGATTTCTGGTTGTGCTCGCCTCCTGTCTTGAGTCCCCTCTTCCTGCTGATCAATCTTGCTTGCACTCAGGGTCTTTGTCTCCACAGGGCTGTGAAGGGCTGGTCCTGGACTGTATGGACGATCTTTCTGTCCACAGAGTCACCTGGGCTTCCTCTGTGACACCCAGTGTGCTTCATTGCCCCTCCTGTGCCAAGCATCTGCTTTCCCCCTTAGAGTATGAGCCTTCTGAGAGCAGGGACTTGGTGGGTTTTTGTTTGGTTGGTTTTTGGCTGCGTTTGTGTCATGTGGGAATCCCGGGGCCAGGGGTCGAATCTGTGCCATGGTAGTGAGCTGACTCACAGCTGTGGCCATGCTGGATCTTTAATCTGCTGCCCCACAAGAGAACTCCAGGACGTGGCTTTGTTCACTGCTTTATCCTCATTTTTGGAAAGTCAGGCACCTGCTACACCCTCAATAAATAATGTGTTTTAATGAAAGAGTTTTTTATTTCCAACCTGATTTTTTTGTTTTATTTATTTATTTTTTAACGGCTGCCCTGCTGCATTTGGAGGTTCCTAGGCCAGGGGTCAAGTCGGAGCTGCCGCTGCCGGCCTACACCATAGCCACAGCAGCACCAGATCTGAGCTGCATCTGTGACCTATGCCCCAGTTTGCGGCAACACTTGATCCTTAACCCACTGAGTGAGACTAGGGATCAAACCCACGTCCTCATAGAGATAGAGTTGGGTTTTCAACCCACTTAAACGCATTGAGCCGCAGTGGGAACTCCCCAACCTCATTTTTTCAAGTGTGACTGTTATGTTCCTTTGTAGATACTGTATGTTTTGGAAAAACAGGACAACACTGTAGAAGAATTCCTGTTTTGGAGATGCTAGGAATATCTGTAACATAGTTGGAACCTTTTGATTGGATTGTTGTTGATTAGTAATTAAAGTTGTAACAGGCACCAATGGGGTGTTTTCTTATTTCTCTTGAGTTCTGGCGGTGCTAATTTGGGGGCGAGCATGCGTCATTGGGTTTGCAGAATTCAAAGAATTGCTTTGTGTAACTCGGTAGAAGGAAGTAGAAACAGATAGCGATAGCTGTGAAGATAAGTATGCCTCAGCCACTATCACTGAGTCTCGCTTGCTCTTACCCCAGATGTGTTTTGATAATTTTTATGTTTGTTTTTTTTAACCAACCAGTGGAGAGGTAATTGTGGTTTAGAGATCTCCAGCGATGATTTTCCAAGATCCTCTTTTCCTTGCAGTGTCTGCTTTTAAAAAATATGTTACTAGAATGCCAAAATACATTAAGTAGTTGGGGGCCTGATTAATTTAGAGACTAAACGTGGGCCAGAAGAGGAAGGATTCCATCCAGTGTGAAGACTGCCAATTTATCAAAGGTCTTAGAGAAGTCGCCCTTTAAGCAAGAAGTCAGTTACAAGCCAACAAGATAATACATTGCTTTACTTGTGAAAGACACCCTTAATTTTATAGCCTAGTGGTCCTCAAACCTTTTGATTTTAAGATCCCTTTATGTTGTTAAAAGTTTTGGGTTTCAGGATCCCTTTATGCTGTTAAAAGGTATTTGAGGACCTTCAAAGCCCCCCCCCCTTGTTATAATATCTTTTTTTTTTTTTTGGCTTTTTGGCTTTTTGCCTTTTCTAGGGCCGCTCCCGCGACATACGGAGGTTCCCAGGCTAGGGGTCGAATCGGAGCTGTAGCCGCCAGCCTACGCCAGAGCCACAGCAACGCGGGATCCGAGCCGTATCTGCAACCTACCCGACAGGTCACGGCAACGCTGGATCGTTAACCCACTGAGCAAGGCCAGGGATGGAACCTGCAAGCTCATGGTTCCTAGTCGGATTCGTTAACCACTGAGCCAGACGGGAACTCCCTATATTATCTATTAATTATTTACTGTGTTAGGACTTAAATGAGACATTTTAAAAAGTCACTTAAAATGGCAAAGATAGCAATAAGTGCATTACATATTAGCTAAAGACCATTTGTGTTGAAAAATGTATTTTCCAGAAATGGAAAAAAATAGTGAGAGGAACATTATTTCGCATTGGCATACATTTCTTTAATGATTTTTTTTAATGAAAAATAGCTTTTTTCCAGAATTTAAAAAAAAACTAGTGAGACTGGTTGGCATTATTTTACATTTTTGCAAAGCTATTTCATAACCAGCTTTAATAGAAAACAACTGGGTTCTCCTCTTTGTTTCTACATTCAGTCTGATGATGGGTTGTTTTGGTCAAAGTACATGCAGAAAATCCAGTCTCACACAGAGCTGTAAAGGTAGGTGTACTGAAACTGTTTTCAAAGAATTCTGGATGGTGCAGTGTGGATTCTGAAACCACAGCAATGATCTTTCCTTACTCCGTCACAGTAAAAATTCATTCAGTTATCTTCATTTTGAATAGAACAGAAGAGGGATGGGTGAACCCGTTATAATACACCTGTGTAATGCATATTATGCAGCCATATTTTAAGAATATTTTATCACAGATGAAATGCTTCCAAATGTAATAAACTATCTTGTATGATCCTCATTTTTGCTAAAAAAATGAAAAGAGGTGTGTGTTTGTATTATCTGAAAAAAATATCAAAATATGGATGTTGAGTGATACATTCACAGAAGGTATTTTATTTTCGTTATGCTTTTCTGATTTTCCAAATTTTCTGTGATCACACTGCTTCTGTAACCAGCCAGGTGGGGAGTTTTTTTTTTTTTTTTTTTAAATAGAGAAATAAGCATATCTGTTAAGTCTTTTCCCCCCATCTGTAGATCATCTTTCACATGAAAACCCCAGTTTTTATAGTGGGAGTGGTAATAACAAAGATCCCTTCCCCCCACTCAAGTTTTTGTTTATGTAACACACCCTTTTTTTTTTTTTTTTTTGTCTTTTTAGGGCTGCACCTGCAGCATATTGGAGGTTCCCAGGCTAGGGGGTGAATTGGAGCTACCGCTGCTGACCTATGCCAGAGCCACAGCAACTCGGGATCTGAGCCGAGTCTGTGACCCACACCACAGCTCATGGCAACGCCGGATCCTTAACCCACAGAGTGAGGCCAGAGATCAAACCTGCTTCCTATGGATAGTAGTTGGGTTCCTTACCACTGAGCCACAGTAGAAACTCTTAACACACACAAATGTAACTTTTCTGTGGCTGTTTTCAACTGCAGAACTTTTCAGACTCTTATAGTAAGTAATGATTTCTTAGAGAAACTTTATTCAAAACTCATTCAAAAAAATATTGATTGTTGAACTTTATAGCAGGGACGTGATTTGCTTTTCCTCTTTTTTGCTGCACCTCAGGCAAGCATGAATTCGCTGCGTCCTCATGGATTCTAGTCAGGTTCGTTACAGCTGAGCCACAACAGGAACACCCAAGTGTGGATTCTTATCTGAGTAAAATAGCAAAAGGATCTTATCCTACAGTGATGATAATGGAGCTCCTCTCAGAGTTGAGAAAGAGCCTGGAAATTAGCACGGTTAACCTCTCAGTTATTGCAGTGACTGCCTCTGAGTCCTTGTTGTCCAGGGGCGTGGCATTTCTCTTCACAGTTTTATGGCTGGAAGTTGAAGTGTCTGCTGAGAGATCCAAAGGGCACCTCACCTCTGGGATTAGCTTCCTGCTTCCCCCCGGATTTAGAAAGAGCGTTTGCTCGCTGTTCTGTTGCTCACGTAGTTCCCATCCCAGAGTATGGCTGCTTTAAAGCTTTTGTCCTCTGTCTGGGGACAGGAACCCAAATCTGCTGATGGTCTATTTTCCTGAAAATGGAGGATTGCATTGTGTTGCTACTTCTTTGTTTTATGTTCTTCATGATATGATTAGGTGATTATTGAGGAGCCTACATAAACTGCAAAGTACCCACGAAGCAGGAAATTAGCAGTTCCGAGTTCTGTACTTATCTGAAAGATACAAACAATGTTCCTTGGACATTTCCAGCTGAACATACAGCTCTGTGGCAATGTTTGCAACCTCTCCCAAGACTGTTTACATCGGCAAAGCTCACTTTGAGGAATAAACTGTGATGGGAAACTGCTAATCGCTCATCTTAATAATATTTAACATTAAGAGATCTACTAAGAGTTCCCTTATGGTGCAGTGGGTTAAGGACCTGGCATTGTCACTGCCATGGCTTGTCCCTGCTGTGGCACGGATTCAGTCCCTGGCCCAGAAATTCCCACCTGCTGTGGGCATGTCAAAAAAAAAAAAATAGCATTCTAGCTTTTGCTTAAAACAACTGAGAATATGCTACTTGGGGTGTCCATAATGGTTAAAGTCATTAAGTTTGGAAATGTTCTAATTTAATTTTAGTCAGATTTTATGCGTTGAGCTGAGCATTTTGGAGGCAAAGAAATACACTCCAGACATATCTAGTGGTTTCTTCCATGTATAATTGAAACCCCTCTTTGAATTTAATTATTTCTTGGATCTGTCATCATCTTTTTTTTTTTTTCCCCTTAAGTCCCATTTTATTACTGAGGGCATACAGATCGCTTTCCCCTTCCCTTGGATGGTAGATATGCCTCTTCCAGCTTTCTCTTCTGCCGTACTTTCCACGTTGGTTAAAGTGTTTGTAGAGATAGCTGATGCGTTTGTTAAGGTTGTGCAGGTCATTAGTGAACATCCGATTTCCAACCCTTCTCTTCTTTCGGATGCAATGCTGCAGTTCATTCCCCTTCCAGCCTCGAAGCCATATGGGGCCCTTGATCAGTTCTTTGGGGTGTTTTTCAAGGTTTCCCAGGATCCCGATGATACCATATACTGCAAACATGGCCCTCTTCTTGTTCCAATGATCAACTGCTTTGCTGGGGGGGGGGTAGTGACCCTTAAGTGGAGCAATCTAGGAATACCCAGAGAAAAGCTTCTATAGGCTGAGGGCACCTGGCCCCACAGGCCCCGCCTACCACCCAAGAAAGGCTCCCTGCCATTGCTCTCGTCTCTCTCCTACAACAGGAGAGCACAGGAGGGAGGGCCAGATATGGCCTTCAAGGAGATAACAAGAACTGTCCCCGCTGGGCTCACATTGGTACTCTGTGGATGCAGCCTTCTTGGGCTTTACCCAGGTAGCACCCTGTCATCATCTTTTATGTAATAGACTAGACTTGGAAGGAATCACAGATTCTAAGTAGGGAATGGGGACTGTTACTATTATTGCATTACCACAATCATAAACTGCAGGAGCATTTAGAATGTAATCTGAAATCCTTGCCATAATACAGAAAATAGGCTTCATGGGAACAGGAGCTTTCATTCCTTTGCTGCTAATCCCACACGACTGAGAACACTGCCAGGCACTTCATAGAAGTGGAATAAATACCTGACCCGTTAATGGAAGAATGCACTCAGTGGATTCCCTCTGTGGACTACTGTAAACAGCATGCATTTGCTCACCAGAAGTTGCACCTCCCTCGAAAGACAGGGAGTGAACGTGAAAGGCTTGCTGTGGGTAGCTTGACTCACACTGCACCAGGCACCTCACCTGACCTACAGCTGATGGTCTGATGTTTAGAACAGAATTCCAGTGGGATGGCCAGATAGTTGGTTATTTTTGCTCATGTTTGTCGGTGGCTCCTAGAATTGTAATGCACTCCACGGGTAGAGATAATAGGGGCTCAAAGAGTTGCAGGGAGGTGGATGGGAAGCTGTTTCGAATTTCTAATTTGTAAGTATTGGGACTTTGGCATGCTTGGATGAGATTTTGGGTTTTTTTTTTTTCATTTTTTAAAGTTTATTTTTATGTGTCCCCACCCCCACCCCTGCTCCCCACGGCATGTGGAAGTTCCCCCACCAGGGATTGAACCTGAGCTGCAGCTGCAGTAGTGCTGGATCCTTTAACCCACTGCACTGGGCCAGGGATGGAACCTATGCCTCCACAGCAACCTGAACTGTATTCGAATTCTTAACCCGCTGGTCCTGGATGAGATTTTTTTAATAATGGCGTCAAAGTCATATGAACAACCTTGATTAACGTTCTGGTTGAAAATAATTGGTGTTTTCAGACGTTTGTCAGAGGCTCAATCAGATTGGATAGCAGAGTTTATCCAGGTACCTAAACAGTTTGCATCATACCTTCTCCTTCTTGGGGACCTGCCAACCTCTGTCCTACCTGATCGTGTCTGATCGTGTCATAGGGAAACCACATCTGGGTTCAGAGCGCTGGGTTACCTGCTCCGCCTATCTGCTCAGCCTTACTTCCTGCCACCTACTGATGAGTCCTTGCTTCAGTCAGGCTGGTCTCTCCCTTGTTTCTCTGTCTGTGGGTCATTGGTTCCTTCAAAGACCCTGCTTGGTCCCTGCTGACTCTGCCTGGCCAAACCCTTCTTTCGAGACTGGGTGCAGTGGAGTTTCACACTCTGACTAATCACTTTTCCCCACGCTGTACAATTTAGTTCTCAATCAAGATGGAGTGTCGTGTGATAGTAATGTTATTTATCTTGGTTTAGTTTTTACAAAAAGACTAAATACTCTTAAAAGGGATGCTTGTTCTTCTTTCATATCCCCTAAGCCTGGGATGGGTATTTGTCCCAAATGGAAAAAAATAAAAGAAAAAGTAGGAAATCCGGAATGCCGGTGGGACAGACTTTATGTCAGAACACTCCGCTTACCGGGTCTGAGGATGTGAGCTCACATTGTTTAATTGTCTGGATCAAGCCACAGAGGGGAGCCATGTGTTAAGAAGTCCTGGCCTGCCAGCTGAAATAAGATTGTGCAGCCAGGGGTTGGGGGTTTATAAACATGAAGATGGTGTGAAAATTGAATGAGCTAGAATTTTTCAGCTTGGGAGGGAGAGGATATTGACTTTTTTTTTTTTTTAATAGAAGTATAGTTGATTTACAATGTTATGCCAATTTCTGCTGTACAGCAAAGTGACCCAGTCATACAAATCTATACATGAAGTTTTAAACTAACGTGATTCTCATTACATTTAAAGAATGATTTTTAACCAGTTCCTTCAACACACCACACCACACCACACCACAATACTTCCCTGATGGCCAAATGAGACGCTGTGGGCTAAAAGGATTTCAGTCAGTAAAACTGATTGAAATCGTTTGTGGGAACCTTTTTAGTTGCCTTTTTTTTAGGGCTGCACCCATGGCATCTGGAGGTTCCCAGGCTAGGGTCTGATCGGAGCTATAGCTGCAGGCCTACACCACAGCCACAGCAATGTGGGGTCCAAGCTGCGTCTACGACCTACACCACAGCTCACAGCAAGGCCAGATCCTTAACCCACTGAAGTAGGCCAGGGATCGAACCTGAAACCTCATGGTTTCTGGTTGGATTTGTTTCTGCTGTGCCATGATGGGAACTCCTTTTTTTTTTTTAAAAAAAAAAAAAAAAAAAAGACTAGGGTAATTTAATCTCCCTGGTGTTCTTTAAGAATAGGGTAACTTAAATCTCCCTGGAAGCTCCTGAAGGGCAGGTCCGCCAGTGTTGTTTGCCACCTGTCCTGGTACTCAGTGCTGGCACAAGAGATACTCAGGGATGGAGGGATGGCTCTTGCCATCTGGACCAGCCTTTCCTCTTTACATGGTGGTGTACTGCCCAGACCCCAGTGGAGGTGTGGCTGATGATGATGGATGCTCCTTTAGTGCTTCTCTGCTGGAGCTGGACAGGTGCGTTTTTCCTTTTGAAGTTCCGCGGATGATTCTGATGGGGAAGGGAGGGTTGGAAACCACAGCAGTACAGTGTCTGAAGAAAAATGGGGGGTAACTAAAGTTAATTGGTCCACATGGAAATAAACAAAAGCACCTTACCCTTGGGTGGGGGTGGGGTGGGGTTATTTTGCTACTCTTGAGTTGGACCCACTCACCTCAGTAGTTGATTCCTGCCCCACCCCCAGCACACACACATCTGCTACTTTGGACTTTTGTTCAGGCTTAGCTTCTGGCAGCCAGTAAGAATTCAACTAGTAAGAAGCTCTTTGGGCACATTTTTATTCTACGTGTCAGAATGTATTACTAAAGTGTGGATGTGTTTTTGAAACTTCAGCAGCACAGTGCAGGTGGTCTCTAGCCTCACCAACTAGATTTGGAGTCTTCCTGCTCCTGCCCTACCCCCACCTCGAATTTCTGGTGCTCCCTGTCCTGGACACCTGCGCCGCTGTGAGCACCTTAGATTGAGTTCAGAATGGCAGGAAGGAATGCGTTTGAGAACATCGGGGTCAGGAGAGCGGTTGGTCATTGGCCTCTCCGTTCAGTTATCTTTCTGGACAATCCTGGAAATTTCCATCCAATTTTGGTTATTTTTCTGGACGTGTAATAATTCAAGGGCTACTTGGTGAAGCAGTAACTTTGAATATGTTACGCGTTTTGGCATCTCTAGGAAGGTCAAGCAGTTATTTACTTTTTCCACCGCAGGGCGAAACAGGAGAAAGTTGAGTGCGCATGCGTGTGCTTCCGCACACCTGGACCGCGGGGAGGAGAGCAGTTTGGTCCGTGTGATGGACCCCATAGCACAGAGATGACTTCCTGGAGGGGCGGGTGAGGGCAGTGTGAGGGCGCTGGGGCTCAGAGAGGCAAGCTGGGAGAGATTCGGAGGGGATTACCTGGACTTGAGGGAGCATGGATCCAAACGGGAATTTAGTCTTTTTCTAAAAACTTTAAAAAATGATTTTCTTGGCTCCAGAACAGGAAGAGCCGTGCCTCAGTTGTTTCCTGCTGGTGATGATCTGTCTCGCAGGGGGTGAAACATCGTCACTCAGCAGTGAAGAGCTCGGACTCTGGCAGCAGAGCCACTGGGCTGATGTGCTTCTGCCAGCTGCATGACCTCGAACCAGCTGCTGATCTCCCTGTGCTCAGCTCTTCTTTCAGTAGGATAGTCATGCTTGCCTCATAGAACTGTCTGGGAGGGTATATGAGATGAAATCACACTGAGTTCACAGTGGTACTTGGGAGTTCCCTGGTGGTTCAGTGGGTTAGGGATCTGGCATAGTCACTGTGAGACCAAATAAATGTTAACAAGAAGGAAGACAAGTCTTTTTTTGGCCTTGGGTATGCTGTGGCTTGATGTGGGGTCTCAGTTCCCAGACCAGGGATTGAACCTGAGCCTCAGTGATGAAAGCCCCACTGAGTCCTAACCACTAGACCACCAGGGAACTCCGGGGGACTAGTATTTCTAAGGATTACCTGGGAACAAATTATGATTGATAACAGGGTTTCTATTGCAAATTTCAAGTTATATTTCAAAACTCCCCTTTAATGAATAGATTGCAATGGAGCCCAGAGCCAGCCACAGGGTGGATATTTAGTGGCGAAAAATAGGAAGTAGAAATTAATTTTGCCCAAGACCAGTGAATACTTTTTTGCCCATGACCAATTTAGGACAAATAAAAAATGTTTACGAGCTGCTTTTTTTCTCCCTGTAAAATGGACTGGGATGCTGAAGAACTTTGGAAGTGAGAATTGAACATGTGGTAGTTCTAAGCCTTGGCGATCCAGTGGTGTACAGAAGAGAAGTGTTCCCCATCCTCAGGTGGCTTCATCTCTGGACTGGAGATGATCAAAAAACAGGTCCTCAGCAATTAAGTAAACAGTTCAAGACTGCAGAAGCCGGGGATAGAGACTGACGGTGGAAGGGACCCAAGTTAGATGGAGTGACCTGGTCAGGTGATGTTTGAGTGGACATGAGAGGATGAGCCAGTGGAAGGGAGAGATTTGGGATGGGGCTGGGTCGGGAGGGGGGCTTGGTGTACACACACAGGCTGGGTAAGAGATGAAGGAAGGCCAGCAGCACTGGAGGGTGGGGACCACAGTTGGGAGAGATGGAGGTGAGGTGAGATGTGAAAAGTAGGCTGGGGGCAGATCAGGCAGGGAGTGAGGGCCATAGTCAGGGGTTTAGAGACACTATGGGGGAGTGACCTGACCTAATTTGTATTTTATGAAGTCCCACGGGAGGAAGATGAGTGCTTTTTTTTTGGCTGTGCCCACATCATGCAGAAATTCCTGGGCCAGGATGAAACCTGAGTCACAGCTGTGACCTGAACCACAACAGTGACAATGCTGCATCCTTAATCACTAGGCCACCAGGGAACTCTGGAATATCAATTCTTAGTACCGGCTTCCTGCTTTTTTCTGTCTGATAATGAATAATGAAAAAAATACTGGGACTGTGTTTTTAGCCATGAAACTGTTGGTATATGGGGGTATTTGAGAAGCTGTGATGACAAGGCGGCCTTTTAATTTTCACCCTGAAATGATGTGGCAGCTGAAATGTGAGGCCAGGCTGGTGACCCGCATCCCATCCTGCAGGTGCTGGACAAGAAGAGCACATAGTAGGTGGCCAGCCCAGCTGGAGGCTGGCACAGCTTGTCAGGAGCAGAATTCTCATTCCTCGGGGCGGAGACTAATGAGAATACAGTGACCCCGGTGATGGCTGGCAAGCCGAATGCTGACTGGTATATATCTTGTCAGTCACAGCATCCAGGCTGAGCCAGGAAGAATCCAGAAAACTCCCTGATTGATCAGCACTTACAGTCTTGTGTGGTTTTGGGGAGAGTCACCATGGACTACGTGATTGTAAATTTCCGGTATCAAATTGCTGATGGGGAAATCACGCGGTTCTGATGACAGAGGAGGACCCTTTGGAAGGGCATTTGAAAGCACTCGGTATTGATGCCCTCGTGCCCCTTTTTATACGGAGTATCGCGAGAACGCTGCTGTGCTTTCTTAGCGCTTTGCGTTACTACCCTGCCTGCCAACCTCCGAGTGTGGAAAGTCCCAAGACTCGGGCGGTGAGGAGCACAGACTTTCATCTGGATTTCCTCTGCTCATAGATCTTCCTAGGAGTCACCCTATTATTTTGTATTACAGCTTCAGATGAGCAAAAAGTGAATTTCTTGCTTTCTGCTTTCTCTTTTTTGGGAGGAATGGGGGAGTGTTTGTGGCTTTGAAAGACCTGGCTCTTTTGGAGCCCAGTGCTCTGTGTGTGTGTGTGTGTGTGTGTGTGTGTGTGTGTGTGTGTGTGTATATAAAAGGAAGTCTGCAGGTTGAGATTAGACTGCCCTGGTTAGTGAGGATCTCTCATCTCCTGGTCTGGGGTTCTCAGGAAACTGACTCCAGAGGTCATGGGTCATTTTCTGAAGGCACATTGCCTATTGTGGCCCAGGCATTTTTCTTTTCTTTTCTTTTTTTACAGCCTCACCTGCGGCATATGGAAGTTCCCAGGCTAGGGGCCAAATCAGAGCTGCAGCTGCCAGTCTATACCACAACCACAGGAACACCAGATCCGAGCCACATCTGCAACCTACACCACAGCTTACAGCAACGTCAGATCCTTAATCCACATCCGCATGGATACTAATCTGGTTCTTAACCCTCTGAGCCACTACGGGAACTCTGGACCTGGCATTTCTTTCTTTCTTTCTTTCTTTTTTTTGTCTTTTCGTCTCTTTAGGGTCGCACCCACGGCATATGGAGGTTCCCAGGCTAGGGGTCTAATCGGAGCTACAGCTGCTGGCCTACACAGAGCCTCAACAACACCAGATCCGAGCTGCGTCTGTGACCCACACCACAGCTCACGGCAACACCGGATCCTTAACCCACTGAGTGAGGCCAGGAATCGAACCCCCAACCTCATGGTTCCTAGTCAGATGTTTCCACTGCGCCACGATGGGAACTCATGGACCTGACATTTCTGATGCTTGGACCTGTGCCCTTTGACAAAGCATGTTTATTAGTTTAACTGTAAAGAAAACGGTCAGTAACAGATGTAATGAGGAAATAAATAATGTTGAATTATTCCAAGCTACTGGGTTGAATCTTTTTAAATCAGCAGTGAACCATTTTGAGAGAAAACAAAATTTGTTTCTTACTGGTGAGGTGAAAACGGAACATATTGTAAAAAGTGAGAATGAGGCAAAATAAAACTAGATTAAAGACAAGTAAGGGAGTTCCTGTTGTGGCTCAGAGGAAATGAATCTGACTAGCATCCATGAGGATGCAGGTTCGATCCCTGGCCTCGCTCAGTGGGTTAAGGATCTGGCATTGCCATGAGCTGTGGTGTAGGTCACAGATGTCGCTCAGATCTGGGGTTGCTGTGGCTGTGACGTAGGCCAGCACCTACAGCTCTGATTCGACCCCTTGCTTGAGTGCCTCCATATGCCCTGGGTGCAGCCCTAAAAAGACAAATAAGATTGTTAGTCTAGGATTCTTTCCAGTTTTGTTTTATAACCAGGTGTTAAATTAGAATGGCAATGGCAGTGATGTTTAATGATACTAAATTTGTAATGTCATCAGCACCTAATTAAAATAATGGATGTATTAGTTAGATAATACATTAGATAATATCTAACATGCTTTTATTCGATAATATTATTTAATCTGGTGGGTAGTTTCATAATTTTTTCCCCTAAAGGTAAAAAGAAGCTGTATCTCTTCAGATTATTAAATAGTTGTATAAAGCAATGGTCTACTTCCTGGACATTCATAAATTCAAATTATGTCCTTTAGATTTATGGACTTTCCAAGTTGTGCTTATTCTGGGTGGTATTCCCCTTTGGTTTGGCAAACTAATGACTTCTTAATACTTGGAAAGTAGTTTATATAATTAGCCGTAGCTTTAGAGGGCAAAACAAAGAGCTGAAGTGCTAAATATGAATCTGAGCAGGCATTGTTGTCCACTGTTGCCATGACAACGAACAGTTGAAGTCTAACTTGTGTAACTAACCTGTCGCACCCCAAGGGCACATACTCACACAGTTCATCTCTATTTGTCTCAAAAATGACCCGATTCAGCAATTAGGTGATAGTGTCTTATCAACATGTCTTTCATCGACTTGGTTCAATTAACTTGGTTGATGTGCTTTGGTTCTTTCCATCGAAGGGCCCGTCACTGCTTCTGCTGACCCACTTTCTGGGGTAGGGAAGTGGAGGGGGTGGCATTTGCCAACTAAGGTAGACAGACAGGAAAGCCAGGGAGAATGTGCCCCTCTTTTGAAAAGTTCTGTCGACACTTATTAACGACTCTCGCCTGGTACTTCCTGTTTCCAAAACAGACTGAATGCAATGCTACCCTCCATTGTGAGATGGTTTTATTGCCTTCAGCAGAATTCCTGGCATATTTGAGGCCCTGCCCCTCTCGTTCCTGCCAGATCCCCAAGTCACAACTGGCCCTGTTACTCTCCTGCCTTCATTCTGCCCCTGGTCAAGGCCTTTTTGGGTAAATAAAGCTTAACCCGGGTGATTGTTCTAAAGCCCTTGTGCTGCAGCATTTGAGTCCCAGCCTTCACGGCTCTCTGCCTGGCATTGTCTTGGCTTCACATGAAGCCTGACAACTTGGCACCGCCGGACAAACACTGGACACCTCCCTCCCTTCCCTTAGTAAATATACTCATGATAAGTCTTATATACTCTGCCTCCAGTGCTGATGACATAGGTCCTGTTTCCTCAGGTCAGTGAAAGGTTTTCGTGGGAGAGGTGTTTGAAGAGTGGGGCAGGGAGGGTGGAAGAGAAAAAAGACACAGTTTCTGCCTCGGAAAAAAGAAGTTTCTGACTTTGAACAGGTGAAGCCTGCTTATGTGAAATCTTAGGTGACCCGGAATGATGGCAGCTGGGATTCTGGGCTGGGGTGGTGATGAGTTCTTGTCACAGGCATTCTTCCCAACTGCACCCCGAGAGGGAAAGATAAGGAACCTGGGGCTCAGCAGGCAACCTCCCACTCAGGTTTTGAAGTGAGTTAGCTTAGGTGCAAATTCGCGCCTTCCCATAACGAAGAGTGCGCCTGCTTTTGTGTTGTTCAACTTAGGTCATCCCGCTAATACATGGCAGAGCTGGGTGTGACTCTCTCAGTCGTGAAAGCCTAGCCCTTTCTACTGTCTGATACCACCTTTAGTGTTGCTGTGTCTCTTTTTACCAGGAAGAAAAATAGACCAGTTCTCAAGTTTTCTCCCTTACCGTGTTTCTGCCTAGTTTCCCATGTAGTGGGCGTCAGTGACCTTTGACTGTTGGGTTGCAGGTATCTGACTGGAGAACTTCCTCTTACTCATTGTGAACTCGGGTTGAGTGTGTGGAATTTTGTTCTGCTTCTTAAAACCATATGCAAATCAAATTACTGCTTTGGTTTTAAGAATCTGTGTTACACTGTAGTTTAAAAAAATAGGCAAATGACATTAAATTTCATTTTAAATATTGTCTTTTTTTTTCTTTTTTTTTTGCTTCTTAGGGCCCAGGCTAGGAGGCACATGGAGGTTCCCAGGCTAGGGGTCAAATCGGAGCTGTAGTTGCTGGCCTACACAACAGCCACAACAACGTCAGATCTGAGCCTCATCTGCAACCTACACCACAGCTCATGGCAATTCCAGATCCTTAACCAACTGAGTGGGGCCAGGGATTGAACCTGCTTCCTCATGAATGATAGATTCTTTTCCACTGAGCTGCAGTGGGAACTCCTTGTTTTAAATATTGTTGTATTTGTGGATAGAGAAACTATTTGTGGATAGAGAAACTATTGAAAATGCTTTAAAAAAAATCTTTTTAAAGGAGTTCCCTTGTAATGCAGCGGGTGAAAGATCTGGTATTACCACTGCAGTGGCTCTGGTCGCTGCTGTGGCATTGGTTTGAGCGCTGGCCTAAGAGCTTCCATATGCTGTGGACATAGCCAAAAATCAAACCAAAACAACAACAACAACTTTAAAAAAACACTTTAAGGAGTTCCCTGGTGGCCTAGAGGTAAAGGGTCTGGTGTTGTCTCTGCAGCAGGTGGGATCACTGCTTTAGCATGTGTTCGATCCCTGGCCTGGGAACTTCCACATTCTGCAGGTGCAATGAAAAAAAAAAAGACACTTCAATAAGGGGAGAAAATACTTCCTCAGTCATCTCTCTCCCACATGTTCCATCATCCCTGGGAAGAAGGTTTACTGAGCTTTGAACAAACAAGTTCTGTAAGTGATCTTTAATTTGTATTCCTTTATTCACACCTAGCTAGAAGGATCTGAGGGTATTCTTTGACAATTGGAGTAAGGATATTTTAATAACTAGGCAGAGGAGAAGATGATGGCTTTAGGGTCAGTAGTAGGAACTGAGATAAACTTAAAAGCTCATGGTTTTTAAGTGCTTCCCACCAGCTGCTCAGCCAATTTTCAGTTCGGACTTTCGAGGTGCCTTCCTTCATACTCGGAGTCCTGCCAAGTTATTGTGGCAAGTTTAAGTAAATGAATTAGGACAGGATTTTCCAAGCTGCATCCATTAAGGGGTCACACAATCAATTTAGTGGGTCACAACAGGAATTACCAAAAAGAAATAGCGAAAAGTAATGACAATGTATCTATCTAGCACAAGTTCACTGCAGCTGATTTCAGTATGCAGGTATTGTTGGGTCCCTGTGCGTGAAGAGGATTACAGACAGAAAAATTCGAAAGCCATTGATCCAAGGTATTTCAGGAAGTTTATCAGCTTTAGAGCCAGTAAATGTGCAGAGAAGAACAGTGCTTTAAATGAGTCCTTGACATTGGCTTTTGTAAATGGCTAACAGAATGAAACTTAGGAACACACAGTGGTAACAAAATTTTTTTTTTCCCAGAGCTAATATCTATTTTATAAGTGGAAAATAAGGTTTGTGACTTGAGCCCTGAAGCTTCATGGAGAAAATTATGAAAATAAAGTTGATAGGGCCCTTCTTAATTTCACACATACTGTCGTGTTTAGATTTTGTTCTAGAGACTCAAGTTAAAAATCTAAAATTGGACTCCTAAATACTTGGACACTTACTCAGTTTGACATTTGTAAGATTATAAACTACAGGAAGGAGGTTTTGTTCTTTGAATTGCCTTGAAAACTTTTGAAGAGAATTATCTCATTGTTCATGGCCCTTTGACTACATTTTACTTTTGAATACTAATTTTAAATAAGTAAAACTATCCTCTCTTAATTAAGCTTTTCAGATTTTTTTTTTTAAGGCATAAGGGAAGTAGTTAGCTATCATGATAAATCTGCAGTTTCTTGTTAGAGAATTATTTTCTAACTGTTCTTCCGGAAGCAATTAATGATTTCCTTTATAACCAGCTGTGAGGAGAGGACAACTTTTCATTGTGAATGTGTTGACATGTCCTTTGTCCTTGGCCTTTTCATTTAATTAAATTAACCAGTAGCTCCTCTTGTGTGTGGAGTTGAAAACAGACAGTGTTCTCAACTTTTGGACAAGAGCTGTGAGAGAAGTCAGAAGCCGATGATGGGAAGTTTCTGGATGCCGAGTTCTTGAGTAATGAATCCTATTGCAGCAAAAGAAGTGAAACCATTTCAAACTTAGGTAACTTGAGCGAGCAAGAGCAGCAGCGGTCTCCATTTCGGGTGGAACTGGGGTCGGGCAGGGCATTTGGTGTTACCAGCCCATCCTGTTCTTTTACTTAATCAGTATTGCTGCTGTTGATGTGTCAAGACTTGGGGAAAACATAGAACAAATAGTATTTTTGGTTAGCAACAGGGTTTGATGGAGATGCCAGAGTGAGTAGCCTGATGGAGGTACTGAGGGCAAAAGACCTAATTCCTGTTGGCTGGAGACCTGGGTGCTGTCAACACAGTGATAAGTGGTTTGAGTTCTACATACGTGGATGGCTGGAGGAACCAGTGATGGTTAAGGCTTTCTTTTAAGAAAGGAAGAATTTCCTTGAGGATCTAGGCTACCAAGTAAACATGAGAGTACTGCAGGCATCATAAATTGTGCTTAAAACAATTTGTGTTTGAACATAAGCATCCTTAAAACCTCTTGTTTGAATGAGGAGGAAAACTTTTATTTCGCTTCCGTAGGATCTGGATTGTGGAGGATGTATCTCTTCATCACTCAAGTGATTCTCTCAGGCTTCTGTGGGAATATGTAAATTTTTGAAACCTTGATTATTTTCCAATTAACAGTGAGCTCCCTCCCATTTCAGTGATGATGAAAGCTCCGATGCGTTTCAGGCCTTGTGGCACCTGACACCTGCTGGTTGAAAAGCAGGCACCTTGTTTCTAGGTTTTTTGTTTTTTCTCTGCTCCTTGTTTGCCACATAGGTTGCTGTCATTTCACCCCAATTCTTATTTTGAGAGTTTTCCTCCACCTGTGACTGTACCTGGAGAAACTCAGGGCTCTTTTTTGTTTTCCTGGGACTGCAAGACAGCCTGTGGGAAAAGTGAAGGCTTGGTGTCTTAAATTGACAGGCCTCTGGAGGGAACTGAATGCATGTGTGGGGTTCAAGCAGAGAAAGGGAAGAGTCAGTTTAGTTGACTCCCAACGCGGAGCCCACGCCTCCTACAAATGCGTATACGTTTGAACTTTTGCCAAAAATCCCCTTAGTTTAAAAAGGGAGCTTTTTGTGTACAAGGGAAAGCTCAAGGCTGAAAGGGTTTCCATTAAAAAGTCCCTGGTCTTTGTTGCTTGTGTTGCTTTCGTTCCTGATGCTGTGAGCACTGAATATGTCTCAGAAATTAGCATTGCTCTAGTTTCCCTTTCAGCTCTGAAGCCTAGGTGGGGAGCAGTTGGCCTCACCCCGAGGAGCCCCAGGAGCCCCTTGGAGGGAGGTTGGCGTGTCTTTGAGGACAGTTGAATTGAGGATGTGTCCTAGCGGTTTGGGCTGCCATATCAAACTATCATAGACTTGGGTGGGTTAAACAACAGACGTTCATTTCTCACGGTTCCCTTATTGGAAGTCTGAGATCAGGGTGCTGGCTGAGTGGATTCCTGGGGAAGAGGCTCTTCTTGGCTTAGGGACAGCAGCCTTCTTACTGTGTCCTTGTGTGGTGGCGGGGGCGGGGAGTGCCAGCTCTGGTGTTTCTTCCTTCTAAAGGACACTAATCCCATCCTGGGGGCCCCACCCTTATGACCTGGTCTAATCCTAGCCATCTCACAAAGGGCCCACCCACCTCCATGTACTGTCACATTGGGGGATGGGGCTTCAACCTACAGAGTTTGGGAGGACACATTCCACCCACAACCGTCTATGTGTGGCAGAGTGACGATCTCCCTAACAGCCACTGGCCCACCCCGATGCTGCGGCCACCCTTTCCCAGAATCCTTTGTTGGTCTGGTGATCACATGACACAGCTCTGTCCAATGAGGTGTGGGAAGGGGGCTTCTGGGCGTGGCCTCCCTTCCTGGTAAAGAGACCTGGGTGGGCGGGGGCGGGGACGAGAGATGCTTTCCTCATCTGCCTTTCCTCTTGGAGGTGCTGGGGCTGCTGAGGCCGAGCAATGAGAAAGCCTGCTGATCCCTGACACAGCCTTGCACAGCCTGACACCACCCTCGTGTGAGAGGTGACAGTGAGCCCTCGTGGTTGCAGCTGCTTTTAGGCACGGGTTTCCTGGAGCCAGAGCCTCCTCCCTGATGGAGTCACAGGGCAGAACGTTCACCTTTGGTAGCGGGAAGGAGGAGCAATCAGAGGAAGACCTTATCCCTGAGACCAGCCAGGCTTCCCACCTTCAAAGTGTACATGTCACACCCTGGGTGGTGGGCCTGTCCTCTCCACCAGCCCAAGTCCTGGGCGACAAGGGACCACACCTCCCTCCTCCCTAGCACTTTAGGGTCTAACCCGAGGCTCGCACGTAGGAAGGACACTCTTCATTAAGAGATGGACACTCCTGGTTCTGGTCGGTCTGACAATAGTTGGCTTCATAATGCTGTCTTGATTCTAGTGTTCTCCTTACTGGCTGTTTGTTGTTCAGGGAAAGTCCCCAGAGTCTCCAGAAGAGGGATAAGTGGGAATAACAGACTTGAATTCGGGGGACTTGGGCTGTGCCAGTAGCTGCTCTCTGGGGTTTAGTTAGAGCCAGACAATCCCCCAGACACCAGGATGGGCGCGTGTCCCAATCCTCATGGCAGTTTCTCACTGTGGAAGTAGAAGCCAAGTAAGAGTCAACTCATGTTCTTGTAATTATGAAACATGTTCACCATTCAGAAAAACACCATCGTGTCTGTCACGAAGACCTCTTTCAGAGTTAAAAATGACGTTTTCCAGACAAATTCTGACTGTGCCCTATTTCAGGAGTGAAATAGTTAAGTGAGTGGGGGTCAGAGCACCTTTTTTTTTTTTTTTTTTCATAGAAATAACCCAATTTGGCCCATAGTATGGCTGAGATATAGCACATGTGAGATGAAAAGTTGTAAAATGTAGGATATCTGCCTGTCATTTTACCAGTAGGGGAAGCAGACCCAGGGAAGTAATGAGTCAGGATTTAGGTTTGGGGACCTTTTCTTTCCTTTTTTGCTTTTTAGGGCTGTATCCATGGCATACAGAAGTTCCCAGGCTAGGGGTCTAATCGGAGCTACAGCTGCCGGCCTACACCACAGCCACAGCAATGCAGGGTCCAAGCCGCATATGTGACCTACACCACAACTCACAGCAACCCTGGATCTTTAATCCACTGAGTGAGGGCAGGGATCAAACCTATATCCTCATGGATGCTAGTCAGGTTCATTTCCCCTGAGCCGCAGTGGGAACTCCTGGGGACCTTTTTTTTTGAGGTTCTTTTTTCTCTACCTCATCTTGCTAGTGACTTATTAAGACAAAAGAGCCTTGAATCCCATTAGTCAGCAGCCACCAGGGAGGAACGTATAATTGTAGAGATTTGGTTCATTGAGCTTCTGCAGCAGGGCCAGTGGAACCTGGAAGAACATTGGGATTCTCTTGGAAAAGCAGAGTTGGGTTTGCACTTGAAGGTGGGGTGAGAGAGATGGGACCAGACCTGGGGTGGATGTGGTCAAGAAGCGGGCACAACCCAGTGATCGGGTATCTTAATTTTTATATGGGAGGTGGAGCTTCAAGTGGGGTTAGAGTGTCACTTGGTGAAGAATCAGCAGTCACAGGTTAGTGAGAAAAAGGGAACGTCCGTTCACTTTTGTGAGGTGCTAAGCTTTTCTGTCCTGATGGCATAGTGGGGTCGGTTGTCAGGAAGGCCTGTCTCTACTTCTCTACTGTGAGCAGGACTGGTTTTCACTTTTCCAATAGTTTCTTTGATTTAATCCTGAATACTCATGCTTGAGGAGGGGAGAGGAGGTCTTAATAGGAAAAGGGTGAGATGGTAAAGGGAGAGTTTTTAGAGCATGGCTGAAGTCACTGTGAGCAGTCACTGCTTTTTTGTTTTTTTGAGGTTTTTTTTTTTGCCATTTCTTGGGCTGCTCCCGTGGCATATGGAGGTTCCCAGGCTAGGGGTTAAATTGGAGCTGTAGCCACCGGCCTACGCCACAGCCATAGCAACGCAGGATCCAAGCCGCATCTGTGACCTACACCACAGCTCACGGCAATGCCGGATCCTTAGCCCACTGAGCAAGGCCAGGAATCAAACCTGCAACCTCATGGTTCCTAGTCGGATTCATTAACCACTGCGCCACGACGGGAACATCAGTCACTAGTTTTTAACATTGTAGTTGCTGGAGTTCCCGTCGTGGCGCAGTGGTTAACGAATCCGACTAGGAACCATGAGGTTGCGGGTTCGGTCCCTGCCCTTGCTCAGTGGGTTGACGATCCGGCGTTGCTGTGAGCTGTGGTGTAGGTTGCAGACTCGGCTCAGATCCTGCATTGCTGTGGCTTTGGCGTGGGCCGGTGGCTGCAGCTCTGATTAGACCCCTAGCCTGGGAACCTCCATATGCTGCAGGAGCTGCCCAAGAAATGGCAAAAAGACAAAAAAAAAAAATTGTAGTTGCTCAAGGTTAGTATCTCAGGTTTAAAGAAAAAGACGGGGAGTTCCCGCTGTGGTGCAATGGGATCTGTGGCATCTTGGGAGCGCTGGGATGCAGGTTCCATCCCTGGCTGACTCAGTGGGTTGGGGGTCCAGCATTGCTGTAGCTGCAGCTAGGTTGCAACTTCTGTTCAGATCTGATTCCTGGCTTGGGAACTCCATATGCCACAGAGCAGCCAAGAAAGAAAAAAAAAAAAAAGCAAATGAGTAGCCTTCTCTATGCCCTAAGAGGCTTTTTTTTTTTTTTTTTTTTTTTATCACCACAGTGACTTTGTACTTTTCTGGAATTTGGCAGGCTGTAGAAGCAGATGGAAGCTGGATGCTGTTATTGAAGGATACTTATAATTTAAGCACATTATCATCTGCAACGATGCCATCTAGTCATTGATCAAGGGTAACGCTAATAGCGGCGTTAGTGCCAGTGCCAAAAACACCCCCCCAAGAGAGTAGGAAATGTAGAACATGAATTTAGGAATTCGATATAGTTCGGTATAGGAGTCAGAAGTGAGAGAGACAGGAAGGCCTCGAGGAGTGAGGGCCAGAGGCAGACCCTGGTGTTAGAGCAGGTTCGCCCACTTTCTCCGTGAATTCAGCCGTCTCATCTTCCTGGGCCTCGATCGCCTCCTCTCTGATGCTGAGGAAGTTGAGCAGATGGTCTCTGTGTGCTTAAGTGTCTCTGATTAAGTCCTCCTGAAGATAGTCGTCTTTTCTGAAAATATTTATTTGGTTTCCCAGTTGGACCAGGTCATGCCTTTTATGGAATTAATATTCCCCTCTTGAAGACAGGAACATTTGAGGGCTTTGAAAGCTAGTCCAGCAGGAAGTTTTTTCTGGTCTGTGTCGTTTCCTTCCTCTCGGGGGTGCCTGGGCCTCAACCCACCATCTTCCCATCCAGCCCCTTTGTAGTTTCCTGAAATGAATGACTGAGGTTTTCTGCCTCAGAAAATCACATACGGTAAACGCACCAAGGGAGGTGCCTTTATTCAGAAACTTGGCCGTTTTGAAATAAGGACTGGTGATGTGTGTTTGCCAGTTTGAATTTTAAGACTAGGAAATGGCATGATATACAAATTTCAGTATTTATGTTACATGCAGATTTTGAATGCAGAAACCCGAAAAGTAAAAGAAATTAATCGGAAGTCACGTCACATCAAAGACACTGGACCAAGGGGTTTGTAAAGGGTGTTTATGGCGTTGCCAGTAGCAGCCTCCCTCTGGCTGGTGATAGGAAGGCCTCCTACATTTAATCAGTATCCCCCCCCCCCCCGCCCCCATCAATAACTTTGTAACAGAAGCGAAAACACTGTGAAGACACAGGATGGGTGGGATGTGTCATGCTGTGGATGTAGGGGAAGGAGCACAGAGCGTCCTTGCACATATGTGTTATCCTAGAAAGATGTGGAACGTGGACTCCGGAGCCAGGTGTGCCAGCTGCCACGTATGAGCTTTGCAGCCTTAGGAAAGTTACCTAGCCTCTCTGGGCCTCAATGTCCCCATCTGTAGAATGGGGTGAATTTTACGTTATGTGACACATAGTAAACATGGAAACAGATTGCTGGCCCTGTCCCCAGGGCTTCTGACCCCATACCTCTCAGGTAAGGCATTTGCATTGAACAAGTTCCCTGGTGATGCTGGTCCAGCTGGTCCAGCACTCTGAATAAAATCGCACATCAAAGACATACTGTTTGGGAACCTGATATTTTTCTCTTTGATACGTCATGAATGTTTCCTCTTTCATTATTCTACTAATATTTTAAAGCTGCGTTGTATTGCATTATTAGATACTTAAGTGGTTTCTTTCTCTTTTTCACGATCATGCATCATACAGAAAAAAATCCTTTTACGTATGTTTTGTGCACACATCTGATTATCTCACTGGTGTAAATTCCTGGAAGTGGAATTACCAGATTCATGGGTGTGTACCTGTTAAAGCCTTTTGTCACAAACTGCCATCAGATTCTTCAGGCAGGAAGCAGCAAAAATGTATCTCCTTATGAGTAGTCTATGAGAGTAGACAGTGATTTTCTAAATAAAGGCGAGGAGGAGGAAAAAACTCGTTAACTTTACACAACTCATCTGTATTTGGGCTTTGGTGGGAGAGGGCAGGAAGAGGGTGGGTTTATAGAAAAGACAAAGAGATGTCTAGAGAAGCCAGGGGAGGAGCAATAGGGTTGAACTATGGCTCGATGTCAGGGTAGCTGAGGATTCAGACTTGAATGAATTACAATGTAGTATATACTCGCTGTAGGTGATTTTATGCAAAGAAGAACAGGGCTTTGTTTTTATTTATCAGATGTGGTATATGTGTGCCTCTTAGCTGGAATATCTAGGGGCCCTTGGATTGGGGGCGTGGATTTAATAAAGTCTGGTCCACTCGCCATCCTATGTGGACATCATTAGCTCTGCACCAGGCAGTTGAGACTCTTCTAGAGGGACCTGGAATGAAGTGGCTGCCTCTGGGGAAACACAGCCTGGCGATCAGAGAGGCCGCTCAGTGCAAACGTTATGCACCAGGAACAGGGATGAGTGAGGAGGGATGGGGGGCGGTGGAGGGGGGAATGCGTGGAATGTCAGGGGCGCCCTTGCTGCTCTGTCTGGCCCCGATGATGGGGCCAAAGTTCTGCCGCCTTGGGTTAGAAGCCCCTGCGCTTCTGACCAAATAGCAACAGATAAATAAGCCGAACTCTTGCACGTTATCGTCAAAACCAGGAAGGGCTCTCACGGGTTGTCTGGTCCAGCCGTCTCTCTTTACAGATAAGGAAGTTAAATAATTTATCGTTTTCAATTAAGCTTCACCTCGTAAAAGTTTTTTAAAATCAGATAGTCAAGCCTTGGGGCAGAACTGGCTGGGTTTTCTTTCCTTGGTCTGGGAGAGCCGAGCTTTTGAGACGTGAAGTAGCCGGATGGTGAACAGGAAAGCAGGTGCCAGGGGTGACCCTGGGCTCCCCCTGGGACCCTGAGATGATGTCATGTCAGACCTGGGCTGCTTGAGTCACAGGAACTTGTCCCTCTTCAGATCTGCACATGCCTCTATGGTCCCCAAAGGCTTCAAAGTAACCTTGGACATAGGGGGGCTCTTTTCTTGTGCGGGCCTCGTGTTTCCTAGACTTTACATGTACTAATTTTCTTAGTGCAAGTCCCCAAACACGGTTTTCTTGTTTTCCTCTTCATAAAGAAACACATATGACAAATGCTCCTCTTAAAAAACAGTACCTGCTCTGAACACACTGTGCCTTCTGCCACTGGGTGACACTGTCAGACCGCAGAACAGTCTTCCAGCTGCTGCAATGAAGGGTCCTTGAACTTCAGAGCCCATCACTGTCTCACATAGGAGAGCATGAAACTCTGACTCACTTAATGGTCATCCATCATGTTATTTGATAAGGGTAATTTATCAGCCTAAGGCGATTTTAAAGCCAGTGAGTTTAAGGTAATCAATTATTAAAGAATTCTGTTAATTGGACAGCCTTTCTGTTGCTTAGAGGTTTGTGCAGATTAATGGGCTGCATATTAATGAAGTTCTAATTACTTCATGCGAATATGCATGCAAGCCAGCGTCCTCAGATTTATTTCCCACTACACAACAGTCTGACTCATCTTTCTGAGGCTCACAACCAATATTAGGGACTTTGAGTGAGGGTTTATTTTGGGACGTCTTATGCAAAAGGCAGCATAATGTGCTGGTTTAGAGGTGTGAGCAGTGGTTATCTTTGGGTGGTAGAGTCATGACTGTTTTCCTCTTTTCAAAAATGTCATTACAGCATAGTTAATAAGTGGGACCATGAATTAGAATGTCTGGGTTTAAATCCAGATGCTGGGGATCATGGGGAAATTCCTTTATGTCTCTGAGCCTCGGTGCATTCTTCTTTAAAATGGGGCGAGAGCTGTGAGATTTAAATGAGGTGATGAATATAAAGTGTGTAGCTTAGTGTTTGGCTCATAATCAATACTTAGAGGAAAACAAATAGTCTACTGGTTTAGAAAAATGGGCCTTTGCTTCCCTGGACTGGTGTGTATCAGAAGAACCAGGAACTCGTTTCTCACTCATTCTGAGCTCCTTCCAGATCAGAGAAGGACAGTTTGTTCAAAGCGTGAAGTGACCTCTCCTCCGCTCCCCTGTGTCGACCCCCTTCTGCCAGTCTGAGCGCCACCCTGCACTTGTCACCAGGTCAGGCTGAGTCGAACAGTAGGGGGAAGTTGCACAGAGATGTTTCTGGGGACGAGAAATGAGAAGTCAGGCCTTCCCTTTGCAACTTTAATATGAGGGAGAAGCACGCTTGTAGGTTTCCTCTAAGCGGATGTGAGCATCCTTCGAGAAGGGTTAGCAGTGTCCTGTTGGGACAGAAGGTAGGAAACCGCAGGAGGAATCAGGAAAGGCCTCACGGGATGGGCTCCTGGGTTTGCATCCTCTGTGTCTTAAGCATTTGCCCCCTTCATTCAGTGCAGTTTTGTAGGGTGTCCGCGGGGTGACGCCAGTCAGGGTGCTGGGGACACTGCAGAGGATAAAGCCAGGCGTGCTGCCGTGGACTCAGCCATGGGCGCCAGTCAGTGGCCCCAGCTTTTGGTTAGTTCTTCTTTGTCAACTAGTTGCACTGGGACTGCTTCTGCTTGGAGTGGCACGTGGGTGAGGCCTCGTGCTGGGGGCGGGGGACGATTTCAGTCGGTCAGAGGCCTTTCCCTTCTGCAGGGACGCACGTCTGTCCTTCCAGGGGGACAGCGGGAAGACACCCGAGAAATTGACCTTGTGAAAGTGGCAAGTTCCCACGGGAAGGGAGCACCAAGTAAAACTGTACTCAGTACTCCCTGCTCAGAAGGGAGCAGGGGGAGGTGGCCCTGGGGGGTGGCCGTGGTGTATTTATTTACAAGAAGTTACGGAGAAATCAGAGCAATGTGGCTGTTGAGTTGTGCAGATAAAGACAAGCTCAGAGACTGGGCAATGACCAGGATTGTCACGGTGCCGGCAGGCTCCGCTCGGTGCTTTGGCTGTACCTGTCAGGGATTCGGTTTTCTCCCCTCCCCTCTCTCCTTCCCTGGTCCCCTCTGACCCATCTAAGTCCAAAATGGAAAGATGAGCAGAGGCCAAGATGGGTTCATCCATTAAACTTGGTCTAAACTAGGTAGTATCCATGTGGTGCCTGGTCATCCGTTTCTCACTTGATAGGACATTGATTAATGGAGAGTTAGATTAATGAATACATTTGTTGGAAGCCTTTAACTGTTCAATTTATTGATCATCTGCCACGTGGGCAGGTACTATGTGTGGTGAGTGCTTTCCATACGTTTTCTTTAATGCTTACGACAACCCTGCAAACGCAGGTGTGCGCGCTCTGATTTGCAGGCGAGGAAATCAAGACTCAGGTTCAGCAGGTCCTACAAAATCACGTGACTAGTCAGTAGCATAGCCAGGCTCCTCATCCAGGATGGCTGGACTGCAAACACGGTGGCATTACTTCTCATGCACTGCACAAGGTTTAAAATGGATGAAAAACAAAATTGTAATCATCTAACAGCCACTGCATGATCTCAAGATTGTAATTTTGACAGCCATGAAATATGTACTCTGTTTATGGAGGTATAATATACATGCCGAGAAGAGCAAACACCAAAAAAGTGAACTGATTGGCGAATTTTCAGAGCCAACGTGCTGTGTACCCAGAACCTGTGTCAGGAAACAGAACCTTACCAGCACCCCGGAACCCCCGCGCTCTCCTTCTGCTTGCTCTCTGCTCCCAAGATAACCATTATCCTAACATCTAACACCAGAGGCTTGTTTCTAAGGGTTTTGAACATCAGTACATGGAATGGTCCAGGATGGAATTTTGTGTCTGGCATTTTCTTTTTATCTTTTTTTCTTTTTTCTTTTTGCCATGCCCACTGCATGTGAAAGATCCTGGGCCAGGGATTGAACCTGTGCCACCGTGACAACATGGGATCCTTCACCCACTGTGCCACAAGGGAACTCCCAAGTGTCCAGCTTCTTTTGCTGAATGGTTGAGTCCTGCCGTTGTAGAAGCTGCCATCTGTCGGTTCTCAGTGCTCTGTAGTCTTTCCGTAGGAGTCTCCCAGCACAGTTTACTCCGCATCTGACTGTTAGTGGGCATTTGGGTGGCTTTCAGATTGGGGCTGTTAGGAATAGCACCCCTCTGAACGTTCTTTTAAAAACATGTGTGCGGTCTAAAGAAAATGTGTCTTTTCTGCCACCCACCCCCACATAAATGTGATTTTCCGCAAGATGTTTTCTGGCTGGGATTACAAAGTTATGGTGTTAGAAAGCTTCTAAAATCTATTTTGAGAGAGTGAGAAAGTCATCTTGCTAAAGCGAAACCAGTCGTGGCCTCTTCTGCCCCCTCCCGCGCTGCAATATCCCAGCCCAGAAGAGAGTGATACTGAAGGGCCTCTCTTTGGAATCAGACCCACGTTCAAATGCTGGTCCTGCCCTTGAGTAGTGTAACCTGGGGCAGTGATAGCCAGGTTATTTTTACTAACCATTATTTGCTGCCAGAGGTGGCATTTACCAAGGGCTTACTGTTTGCAGTCACTGCTTTGGGCATGCATTTCTCATTACTCTTCATGATCCTGTAAGATAATCTGCCCTCCTCCTTCTCCCTACCCCCCCCCCCCTTTCTTTTAAATTTTTTTCTTTTTACTGGTAAGGGAACTTAGCTCAAAGTCACACGGTAAATGAGAGAACTGGAATTGAGACCCAGTCGGTGTGATCTGGAGCCCTTATTCTTTTTTTTTTTTTTTCTGTCTTTTTGCCTTTTCTAAGGCCGCTTCTGTGGCACATGGAGGTTCCCAGGCTAGGGGTCGAATCGGAGCTGTAGCCACTGGCCTACACCAGAGCCACAGCAACGCCAGATCCCAGCCGCGTCTGCAACTTACACCACAGCTCACGGCAACGCCGGATCCTCAACCCACTGAGCAAGGCCAGGAATCGAACCCGCAACCCCATCGTTCCTAGTCGGATTTGTTAACCACTGAGCCACAACAGGAACTCCTGGAGCCCTTATTCTTTTTTTTGTTTGTTTGTTTTTGTCTTTTTTGCCATTTCTTGAACCGCTCCTGCGGCATATGGAGGTTCCCGGGCTAGGGGTCTAATCGGAGCTGTAGCCGCCAGCCTACGCCGGAGCCACAGCAACGCAGGATCCGAGCCGCGTCTGCGACCTACACCACAGCTCACGGCAATGCCAGAACCTTGACCCACTGAGCAAGGGCAGGGATCGAACCGGCAACCTCATGGTTCCTAGTCGGATTCGTTAACCACTGCGCCAGGACGGGAACTCCTGAAGCCCTTATTCTTGATGCTGCCTGAGCCACCTTTGGAGACCCCTAGGGAATCAAAACTCCTCCCTCACTGGACCTTCATGGGGAGAAGTTCATGTACAGCATCAGGAAGGTGCACAGTAGCTCCAGCATGTCATCTCTGATGCTTTCCATGTGTGCTTTTACCAGCAGTGCTGGGGGGCCCCTTTTCTGGGTGTCATCAGGAAAACAGACACCTGCAGATCTGCAGAGGCATCACCACCTCCTGGTTGGTCCTGCTCCACCCAGACCAGCTTCTCGCCAACACTGGCGTGCATCCCATCTTCCCCTTGTTTTTCTTGCCTTCTTTCCCATTTTCTCATTGTGAAATACATGCCTTAAATTTCTGTCAAGATGCATATTTGGGGGATGAAAAAACTGATGAGAGAACAAGTTTGGTATTTTCCCAAGCGCGTCACTCCTTGGCGTTTGTACAGCAGTGTCTTTTCGGCCAGTTTATTGATGGAGCGTCTGCGTTCCAGCCCCCGTGGGCCGGGCACAGTTGGGAAAGTCACGTTTCTGCGCTCCTGTGCCTTGCTCTGGTTGGGCGTCATTTGTCAGCTTTAGTTTGGGCTTGTGGCCACCAAGGTTCCTCTGGACACTTGTCTGGTGCCTTTGGGTACCAGGTGGTGCCACGGTCTCCTGGCACTGAGACTGAATTTTTAGGTTCGCCTCAGCTCAGGACTTTGTAATGAAGCCCTTTGCTATTGTGAGAAATTCCCATCTTAACTCCCTCTCTGCTCTCTGAAGCCTTCCTCCTTGTTTCTGGGGACCGTGGGTGCCGAGGGAGCGTGTTCGTGTCCAGGGACAGCTGTCCCCCTTCAGGTTGCCCGGGTCTGGACTTGGCCGGCCTGTCATCTTAAATGACGTCTTCAGAGCGTTGGTAGGAGGTGGCTGGAACCTCTCAGCCTGGGAAACAAATGCTTTTAAAAACTGCCTTGGTCCATGGAGACGATAAACAACAGGGCCTATTGCAGAGCACCGAGAGCTATATTCGGTGTCCTATGATAAACCGTAATGGAAAAGAATAATGTAAAAACCAATATGGATGTATATGTGTATAATGAATCACTTTGCTGTGCAACAGAAATTAGCACAACATTGTAAATCAGCTATACTTCAATTTAAAAAAAACTAGCCCGGAATTATTTTCAACTTTGCAGAAGTTGTAGCAGTTCAAATGTGTAATTGTTTCACTTTGGTTGGTTTTAGTACCTCTGTAAACTGTATACACAGACGAATTTCAGGGATTGTTTCCAAAAGGGTTCATTTACTAGTGCTTCTAGGTAAAATTTGATTTGACATATTGAGGTTAACATGAACTTCAGCAGAATCTCTAAATTCTGATTTGTATCTCCTAGAATTAGGTTTGGTGTTTTGTTTTGTTTTTAAATTTTATTGAAGTATAGTTGATTGGATTAGGTTTCATATTTTACTTCGTGATGTAGAAATATGTAAATGAGCTACTAGAGCCAAGACTAATGTGATGTTTCATTAGTCCATTTGTGGAATTTTTCTGTGGGGATGGTTATTCGCCGCTGGAAAGCCATCAACACAAAATACCCGGGACAGGCAGAGGCCTGGGCCCAGAGCTAACCTTTGAAAGGGGGGAAAAATGCAAAGTAAGGACCCAGAAGGCATCTGTAAGGATGGGAGTTCCTTCCTTTCTGGTAGTGGAGTCTCTTAATGATTTCCATTTGCTGGTTCACAAGAATTAAAGGCAGAATTCTCCCCAGGGCGAGGTTTTCAGCACATGGTATTCATGTCTGTCTGAAATGCAAATCCGGGTTGTTACTCAAGAGCTTGAAATCTTTCCGTGAATCCCCTCAACCTCAGAACAGCCTCTGTGGTCCTCACCGTCAGCCCTGTTTCCTGCTACACCCCCACCCCCACCACTGGAGCTGGAGCCTTTCAGAACTCTGGGTATGTGTGATAGACCTTTTTAGATTTTCTAGAATGTTCTTAAGGTTTGTAGCGTGAAGGGATCTTAGAACCAATGACTGTTACCAGCAAGAACATGACGGGGCTTCCATGGCCCTTTTCCAGCTCTACCTGTGAAGAAGCGCCAACTGGAGAGAGCGCCTTCATTTCAGCACCAGTGGATCATTTGGTGCAACTCTTATGTTTTTGAAGAACGCTCATGTTTTAAAGGCCCTGAGAGAGAGAGAGTTTTGCTTACAGGGTTTCCCAGACCTCTGAGTGAAAGAGAGACTGTGGCTGGTCATATAGCTTGACTAGTCGTAGCTTCCATTTGTTGAGTTTTCGGGGACATGCCAGGGATTTTAGCCTGTGTTACAACACCGCTCATTTTAGCAGGCAGGAGAACCCAGGGGCAGTGGTGTTAAGCTTTGTCCAGCATCTCAAGCTGGGTTTATTTCTCCTATACCGAACTGACACTCCTTTTCTTTCTTTGACTTGATAGTTTTAAAAAAAAAATTGCTTTGTGAATCAGTTCCTGGGCCTGTGAGTGTACATGACAAGAGTGTCTTCACTTTTATTTCTGGAAGAATGTTTCTTGGAGCAGCAGTAGCATCCACCCACAAAGCCCCTTCATTTCCAGACCTGTTTCTCTCTCCTCTCTCCTTGTGGGCTGTGGATTCTGGATGCTGAGTCTCTGCCTGCTCTGCCTCTAAGCGGCTGTGGGCTCCGGCCAGCTCAGGGGCTCCCTCTGCTGGTAGTTCCTGGACTTTGTCCCTTCACTTAAGGCCTGTTTCTGTTCATTGACACGTCCCAGGGATCTGAGGAATGTGAACAGAAACTGGACATGGTCTTTGCTGTAGGCGATGATGTGATGTCTGTACATATTGCTGGGATACCGAGGGTGAGGGGGCTTGGTGAGTACTAGGAAAAGGGAGCAAAGAGAAGCCCGTAGTTGTCCAGAGGTCCACCAAGGCCCAAGATGTGTCTGTACCCAGGTGAGCGGGCAGCTTGTGTGGCCTCTAATTGTGGGACTCTTGGAGTGGCGGAGGGTCGCAGGCAAAGTGAGAGACCGTGGCGGTCATACCACTAAGACCAAGGCAGCTGTGCAGGGTCTGAGCCTTCGTTGTCACCGCTCAGGTGTCTGGCAGGCTCTCAGCCCCAGTAGCCCCAGGACGGAGCTCCTGGCCTCTCTCCTGTCTGTGCTCACAGCCTCCCCACCTCGACAGCTCTGTCCTTCTCCCCACCCAGGCCAGAACCCTCCCAGCGATCTTCATCCCTCTGTGTGTGTCACACCACGTGCACAGGCCTTCAGGAGGTCCCAGCCCTGCCAGGCTGTCCTCCCCACTGCTGCCGTCTGGGCTAAGCTGACCTGGGACACTGGGACACTGACTCCACTCCTGCTCCTTCCTTGGCTGCCTTTGGTCTGTCCCAAACTCAGTAGTTAATCTTCTAAACAGTGAGTCAGAGCTTGTCACTTACCTGTTCAGATGCCAAATGGCTCCCTGTTGCCACTCAGGGCAAAGGCCAGAGTCCCCACACTGCCCATATCCCACAGGGTCTTGCATCTTATCCCCATGCCCCCTGCCCTAGTTCCCTCTCCATCCTCACCTTCTCTGCTTTGTCCTTTGTTACCTCCTTCCCTGTGTCTGGATGTCCCTCCCATCCACAGGGCTCCCCCGTCCCTGCTGCTACCTCGACCTTAGGAAAGAAGCAGGAATCTGGACTTGGCGAGGTAGAGGGAATGCCTGGTTTAGGGCAGAGTAGCAGCTCCTTTTATGGAAGCGTGTTGGCCTTCTTGGCTACTGATTAACGAGGGCGAAACTGCGGTTGGCTTTTAGAGCAGTTGGGGCTGCAGAGAGGTGCGTGTGGTGCATCTCAGGTTTCCACCAAGGAGCGCGTTTCTCCGCGGAGCACGTTTATAAAGTTGAGCTGTGATGGGGTCTCTGACTCACCACCTGCAAGGTTTGTGATTCTGCATTTGGGGAAGGCGACAGGCATTCTTATTCTTCTTTTTGTTTTTGGTTTTTGTTTTCTTAGGGCTACACCTGTGGCCTATGGAAGTTCCCAGGCTAGGGGTCGAATCGGAGCTGCAGCTGCTGGCCTATGCCACAGCCACAGCAACGCTGGATCCAAGCTGTTTCTGCCACCTAGGCCACAGCCCACAGCAATTCTGAATCCTTAACCCACTGAGCAGGATCAGGGATCAAACCCGAATCCTCATAGGCACTAGTTGACTGGGTTGGTAACCCGCTGAGCCACAGGCATTCTTTTTCTTAAAATATCAATGCAGGTAGCGTTGAAGGAATGGTTGGTGTATTTTGTCAGATGTGTAGATTATTGTTTGGTAATTTTGATCCTGAATCGTGTATTTAATACCTGAAGTGCATAAACAAACGATGCATCTACCGTTTTTCTGTTTTAGTTGCTTGAGTTATTCTTTGGGGCTTTATCTCTTTATTTTCACATTAATTTTCAAAATATTTTTCTATAAAAAATATGGAGCATCAGAGTTTGGTAGGCAAAACATGGGTTTTAAGATCAGAGGGCGATAGTGTTCATGGTTTTTACTTTGAGATTTACGCACTTGGCAAAGTGAGCCCGCTCGAGTTATTTAACTTTTGTTCCTCCATTTGTTGTCTGTGAAGTGAAGATTCTAGTTCTTCTGCTCGCAGGGCTGTCGCTAGGGTCAGATGTGGTCACATACCTGCAGGTGCCAGATCTAAAGGGTTAAGCAGTTGGTGGCTGCTCTGCGGGCCGTTCAGGGATTCAGGAAAACATCATAGACAACTTTGAAGCCAAAATCCTGCTTGTAGCTGACTGCCTCTGGACCCGTAGTATTTGTTTTTTACTTTTGCTTGAAAACACATCTTTATTCTTTCCCCCTGTGCACCCCCAGCCCCCCACCCCCATGCCAGAGTACACGAAAGCACATACTTGTGTCTCCTCCCTGCACCCCTGCCCCGTGTGTAAACACCCACGCCCTTACTTAGGTGTTTGCTCAGGGTGTTGATTTCCGGGGCGGAAATAAAGATAGAGCTTGTCTTCCATGCAGGAGCTCGTTCACAGACACTCTCGAGAGAGAGTCTTTGTCTGTCTCTACAGATTTAGTTGAGTCCAACCTTTGCTCAGCTTCTGACATATCCGGGCACTTGGCCGGATGCGGGGATTTAAAACTGGAGATGTGGTTTCAGCCGTTGGAGAGAACAGACAGATACCAGTGGTTGGCAGATGTGAGGATGCATTTTGTGCCAGAAGTGGCTCTGTACAGTCCTCCTGGGGCCCCAGGGCACAAAGGTGACCGTCCTTCCCCCCCTGCCCTAGCCTTGTCCCGGGACCCCCATTGCGTCTGGGGACATAGCGCCGGCCAGAGCATTAACACGCATGTGCTCTGCACTTTCCGGGGAAGGCCCGCCGTTCAAGTACTCTCCTACACTCAGGCCTTGCATCTGACTTGTGATTTGGAAAATAAAGTCATCCATGCAGGACGAGCAAGCATAAAACGGCCTTGATTATCTCAGAAGGGTTGTGTGTGACGGGGACAGGGAGCCAGGATGGAGTCAGCACCCAGGGACGTGCCCCAGGTCTGCTGCATTCGGATGCCTGCCAGACGACCAAGGGTTTCCAGTCTGCCACTCAGCCAGCCCTGTCCTCCGAGCTCTGCCACCAGGAGTTTGCTCTTCTGTCTCATGAAATAATTCGTATATACGTGGAATGTCCGCCGTGTCGCTGCCCTGGACAGCTGCAGGGGCGTATGAAAGGGGACATGAACCCTGCTTTCCAGGGGACAGACACACACACACACACACATACACACACGGATCATAGGAGCAACACCCGAAATTAAACAAGGGCACAGGACCCAGGGATCATCACGTGTTTCTCTCTTACTGATGGAGAGTCCCAGCCCAGAAAGACATCACATGGGGTGGTTCTGCTCTGTCCTCAGTGGAGCCTCCTCGTCCTTCAGAGCACAGGGCTTGGAGAGCCAGGCTCTGCTGCCAGGTTCACTCCTCCCCTGCTGCTTCCCAGGTGCTCTTCTAGCAGCTGGGGGATGGTGTGTGTGTGCAGATGCAATCTTGGCTCTCAGGAGCATCCGCCCTAGGTGGCCAGTTATAAATCAGTCAGGCTCCGGGTTGGATCAAGCCAGGAGTTCTGGGGTGGGGTTGCAGGTGTACACAGCGCGGTCAGGAGGTTGGGCTTCTCTGAGAAGGGGACATTGAAGGAAGAGCTGAAAGGCCACGCACTCGTGGGTGGGAGGGAGACTGGACCGTAGCCTGGTGGGAATAAAGAAGCCGACCTGCACCCAGGGAGCCATGGGCACTGATGCAGGGTCCGCAGTCTGCATGCTTCTAGAACGTGTGAATTTGGAGGCTGAAGGGAGCATGGAGGGCCTGGGTCTGCCCCCAGGTTCTCAAGGTGGGGTTAAGCCGGCATTGAGACGCGGTGGTGGCAGCACCTGATGACCTGAAGCTCCGGGGGTGACCTGTCAGGCCGTGGGACCCCGGCTTTCGTCGTCAGCAGCCCAGAAGGTCGCTGTTCCTCCTTCTCCCTGCTGCCCCTTTGCTCGGCCGGCGCGGCAGGGTTGAGGGGGACGTGTTGGCCTGGGCGGGCCGGGCCGCAGAGACCACAGTGGCTCGTCTTTGTCTTGCAGACAGCCCGCTGGAGGAGCCTGACCTGCAGGACGCTTACCTCTGCCCCAGGAGCATCATGGCCGAGCCCGACTACATAGACGATGACAATCCCGAGCTCATCAGGCCCCAGAAACTGGTCAATCCCGTCAAAACCTCCCGGAACCACCAAGATCTGCACAGAGAACTTCTTATGAATCAAAAAAGGTAAGCTTTTTTTCATACGTTTTCTCGAAGTGTAGTTGCGGTACAAGGTTGTGCTAATTCCTCCTGTACAGCAAAGTGATTCAGCTGTACCCACACATACTCCATGCTCTTTCGGCTTCTTTTCCCACGTGGATGATCACAGCGTGTCGGGTAGAGCCCCCTGTGCTCTCCAGCAAGTCTCCTTGGCCACTCACTCCATCGACCCCAGTGTGTGCGTGCACCACTCTCAAACCCCAAAGATGGTTTTTTTGAGCTGCCTTTTCCTTAGGGGGGCTTTTAAGGTAACGAGATTTCATTTTAATTACACTAACCAAGGCTTCAGAGAGTTTTTTGGTTTCTTGACCATACGGAAACATTTTAAAAATACTCTTTTTTTTTTTATGGTTTGTCATAGGCTGTTGAATATACTCCCTTGTGCTGTACAGCAGAACCTTGGGGGTTAACCCCTCATGTGCACTTGTGGACCCCAGCCTCCTGCTCCATCCCCCTTAGCAACCCCAAGTCTGTTCTCTGGGTCTGTGGGGCTGTTTTATAGACAGGTTCATTCATGTCATGTTTTAGATTCCACATATAAGTGATATCATAGGTGTTTGTTTCTTGACCATATTTAAAGCTTCCTTATTCCCTTAGCAGACTCAAGCCAGGGACACTGACTGTAGGCTCAGCTGATGCCACCAGGGTTACTCAGGGTTCTGTGGTCCCATGTCTCCTTATCTCTCTCTCTCTCTCTCTTTTTTTTTTTGGCTTTTTAGGGCTGCACCCTAAAGCTATATGGAAGTTCCTAGGTTAGGGGTCGAATCAGAGCTACAGCTGCCAGCCTACGCCACAGCCACACCAGATCCGAGCTGCATCTGCAACCTACACCACAGCTCACAGCCACACCAGATCCCCGACCTGCTGACCAAGGCCAGGGATTGAACTCACATCCTCTTGGATACTAGCTGGATTCGTTCCTGCTGTGCCACAATGGGAACTCCACAAGTCTCATTCTCAAGTGGATGCATGTTTTAAATTTTGTATGGAAGGGACTGGATTAAGGATGAAAGAGGGTGTCCTGGGTCAAAAAGAAATGAATACATTATTTCTTAGATTTGTGAAAATTCTGAATTTTCTCCATCACTTGGAGAAATGTGAGACTCAGATGCTGTCCTGTTCAACATGTGTAGAATGGCAGAGAGAAGTCTGTAGGACCACATCAGATGTAACAGTAGGTCAGGATCCTCTTTCTTGTGTTTGCGTTGGTTTTTACATTACATTTGTAGCATTTTAAATTATGACTATCATCCTTTTTTTTTTTTTAAGAGGAGCAAAACATTTACCCCCTATCAGCTTAGTAAAAACCATTTGTTAGTTTCATATGTCAGGCATCATTTTGGGTGTTGGGTTTGGTGTACTCTGTTTTTTGGGGTTTTTTTTGTTTGTTTGTTTGTTTGTTTTTTGCCATGTCCATGGCATACAAAAGTTCCTGGGGTGGGGGTCAAACCAGAGCCATAAGAGTGACAGCTTAAGATCCTTAACCCAATAAGCCACAAGAGACTAGGACTATATAAGGTCCTAAAATGGCCACAGAATTGGGAGGCGTCCTTCCTGGAAAACCATGCTTGCACTTTGGTGAGAAGACTGGGGTGGGGTGTGTGTATGTGTGTGTTAATAAACGCCAAGAGGAAATAGCTAGATGGTTTTCTTTCTTTCTCTCTCTTTTTCTTCCTTTCTCCCCCCCTCCCTTCCTCTCTTTCTCTCCTTTTTTTTTTTTTGCTTTTAAGGGTCGCATGTGCAGCATAAAGAAGTTCCCAGGCTAGGGGTCAAATCGGAGCTATAGCTGCTGGCCTACACCACAGCCACAGCAATGTGGGATCCGAGCCTCATCTGTGACCTATACTGCAGCTCATGGCAGTGCTGGATTCTTAACAGCTGAGCGGGGTCAGTAATTGAACCCACGTCCTCTTGGATGCTAGTCAGGTTCGTTATTGCTGAGCCACAGTGGGAACTCCAGCTGAATGGTTTTCTGAACGAGATGGTTTTCTGTCTTCACCTCTTGGGACTCAGTCCCCTTTTCTGTAAAATAGGAGTAAGAGACGTAGTTAATCTCTAAGAGATATTCTAGCTCAAACTGTTGTTGGTTTTTTTGGTTTGATTTTTTTCTATTATATCTAGGAAAAGGCTCCCTGTCAAAATAGAGGCAAAGGTAAACCAAAATTGGCAGAGGAGTTGCTCTTTGAAGTCGAGGCTATAGACAGTTCTGTAGAAATGGATTTAGTAGCCTGGGTCCTGTCGCTGTAAAACATTACAGTTTTGTGCAGTTGAACCTGTTCCAGATTACCCAGAGGAGGCCCGTTCTGTGAAAGTGGAGAAAAAGGGATTGGAGCTGGGAGAGGGAGACAGAGCTGAGATCCACACAGAAAAAGCTTCTGCGGAGCCTTGTTACCTTTGCTCTGTGTGGCCTTGAATTTGGCTCAAAGCCCTGTAGCATTTCAGAGTCGTTTGCATCTCTCCCTGGAGATGAGAGGATAAAAGTGGAGTCACTTCTTATCACCGCAGAGAAGAGCCTGTTCTCATAGCTTTTCTGAGATTGTGGCCTGCAATCTTTGAAGTATACCACGCATCTTTCAGACCCAGCTAAGTTTCAGGGTAAAAGTCATTAAATCTTGATCTGGTCACAGTTTGCCTCCAGGTCTAACTATTATGACTCTTTGTCTTAATAGTTCTTAGAGTCTTTAGGTGTCCCCGGTGGCATAAAAAGACAGATTGCAATAGGCATTCTTTTTTTGTAGGTAAAAGAGTAGTGTTCAAGAGATCTTAAAAAATAAGAATATTTCAAATATAATTTAGAGAGAGTCTTTCTTCTCTAAAAACAGTACTTTTGGAGTTCCCTGGTGGCCTGTTGGTTGAGGATGCATTGTCATTGCTATGGCCTGGGTTCGATCCCTGACCCAGGAACTTCTGCGTGCCATGGGTGCGGCCACAAAAAATAAATAAATAAAAATAAAAAGAGTTCTTTGGGGGCAAATATAGAATACCCAGCCATTCTCCATCTCTGCCATTGGTTCTTTGACTTGTGTGTTTCCCTTGACAGTTTCTGGGTCCCTGTGTTTGCAGTTGCCCTTCAGTTGGTGTGCTTTGCTAGACAAATAGTTCCTCAATGAATACTTATTGCTATACCACATGGAAAGAATATGGCAAGTTGAGGTAGAAATATTTGCATTTGATCTACACAGATAGATATGGCTCAGTCAGAAATGTAGAGGGAGGGGCAGGCCAGACCAGAAGATTCTAGGATTCAAGGTTAAGGGCTTGAAACCCAAAGGCAGCTCTCCTCCTCCCTCTAAGGAAAAAAAAAAAAAAAATCAGGCCAAAAGTTGTTAGGTTGGGTGGGCAGGGGAGGGGAGTGTGTGGGGATACTGGGCCTGCCTCTCCCTCTGCTCTTGGATAAGGAGGTGATTTGCCTCCTACTGTTTCAAGTGTGGAGTGGAGGTGGGGCAGGAGTGAACGTGGACCATTCCTCTCGGCCCCTGAATGCATTCAGTGGTTTATGTGACCTGGGAAACGGACCTTTAAATGTTGCCTGTACGTTTTCATCATTGTCGGAGGGAATATAAATTGTCGCGGCCTGTTTGGAAAGCAGTTTGGCAGCAGGCTTCCCAATCCAATGCGTGCAGATGCTTAGCCAGCAGTTCCGCTTCTGTGAACGCAGCCAGCAGAAGTACTCGTATAGGACAAATGTAAGTGAACAGGAAAGTTCTCGCCTCATTGCGTTCAGCAGGGAGCCGTAGCAAACAACCTAAGTGTCTTTCATCATGGGCTCGGCAGAAATTTGGCAGTGCTGTACTCTGATGTCCTGTGCAGACGTTAAGTGAGGCAGAGCCCTATTCATAAAGGTATAGAGGGGAGTTCCCATCGTGGCTCAGCAGTTAAGGAATCTGATGAGGATCCATGAAGATGCAGGTTCGATCCCTGGCCTCACGCGGTATGTTAAGGATCTGACGTTGCCGTGAGCTGGGGTATAGGTCAGAGACTCGGCTTGGATCTGGCGTTGCTGTGGCTATGGTGGAGGCTGGAGGCTATAGCTTGGATTCAACCCCTAGACTGGGAACCTCTATCTGCTGTGGGTGCAGCCCTAAAAAAATAAAAAAATAAGTAAATAAATAAAATAAAGGTATAGATAATACTGAGGAGCACAGGCTAAACTGCGTTATCTATGGGTGCAGGAACGGGGAGCCATCCATGGGCGCAGGTACAATTTTGGGGGCCACGGTTCATGTAGAACACAGCGCAAGTGGCGCGTCCAAGATATGTATAACAGAGTTGGCGTGTGCTTTGACTTTTTATTTTGCATGTGTGTATATATCGCCTAATCTTTTTTTTTTTTTTTATTGCAAAGAGCACTTACTAATTTAAAAAATCAACTTGGCCCACTGTAATGGTCGGAGGAAGTGTTTTGGGAATAACTGTTGTCTTGAGTGGTGCAAAGCCTCCAGGCCTTGAGCAACTGTCAATCATAAAGAGTCTGGAAGTTCCTGTTGATTGTGTATTGATTAGAGAAAATCAGCTGTTGTCATACCAAGACTGATGCTGTCATTTTTATGAAATTTGGAGCTCTTTTCTGTCTGCCTACACTCGCTCTGCAATCTGGTCCAGTTTTAGACTCGGAGAATCACACAGGCAGTGATTCTTTTTCACAAAGGCAGTGCTTGACTTTTTCCAGTTAAGTGAGCTGCTTGATAAAATATTAACAGAATTTGTATGACTTCTTGACTATTCTAAGTACAGAACATTTATCATGTAAGTACCATTTTCCTGAGTTTCATGTTACTAAATATTTTATCTTACTGCACCATTGTGTAAAATCTTTGAACAGAAAATGAATACCGTGTATTAGTTAAACCCACTCACACATCGCCGTAGAACGCCGGCTTAATGCATCATACATCAGAGTTTGTTCAACAGCTCTTGGATAATCCAGAAGAACTTAATAACCCTTGACGTTAATTTTGCTAGTGAAATATAGTACGAAATTTAAATTATGCAGGTAGCTAAATTCTTAATCCTAAAATTTAAATCCCTTGGCTCTGTTTGTAGTGTCACACTAAGACTTTTAATAGTCATGAAGCTGAGTAGATCTTCACGCAGGTTATTTACAAACAAGTTTTCCTGTGTTCAGTGACACGTCTATTTGAGCGAAGTACCAGAAGCAAGTTTTTTTTAATTGCACTGAAAAAAGATTTAATTTTTGTAGTAGTCTGTCTATACTTCTGTCTTCTTCATACAACCAGTAACTGAAACAAATTATAATTAACTGAAACAATTATAAAACATTGATTTTTTTTGTTGTTGCACTGGAAATTTGGCTAAATTAATTTTTCTTTTTCTTTTTTCCTGGCTGTTCCCACAGCATGTGAAAGTTCCCAGGCCAGGGATCAAACCCACACCGCAGCAGTAACAACACTGGATCCATAACCCACTGAGCTGCCTAATTTTTGTTTTTAGACCAAAAGTTCTGCTAATGAAGATTGGGAAAGTGGAGACGTGTTTTATTATTTTGATAATATTTTATCTTCAGTGATGGGATAGCCTGATCTTTAACTTTGAAATATCATTTATTGTGATTTCTTAAAAAACCAAGGTAGATAGAGATATCAGAATTATATATATATATATATATATATAACTAGATAGATGAGGAAGTGTGACCTTGCGGATTAGTTTACAGATGTGATAGGGCGAACTTGAGAGAGACTGAGGCAAGGGTGTTGTTGGGATCCTTAGAACCAGAGAACTTTTCGGGAATAATTTGATCGATTGATTATTCACACGACTCCTAGTTGATGAGTCGCATCAAGTTGATCGAAGTGTTTGGAGAACAACCACGGGGGTCTACGTGCGTGGTCTGCAGACGCACAGGCGTCATCTGCAAGGCCCGCAAGTGTGCATGGAGGTGCCCCGGCCACCTCAGCTCAGAGAGGTACGCGTTCCTGTTCAGGCCGCGCATGCGCATGGACGTGGGCATGCACTCGTGCTGTCACTTAACGCTCTGTGCCGTGCATTGTTTCATTTTTATCTTAAATGCCCATCGTCTTCGAGTTGAGATGATTAAGGGGCCACGGAGACTAGTGAGAGAAAGGGGGGAAGACCGTGAAGAGGAGGAGACCAGCCAGGCCAGCACCAGGGAGCCTGGACTGAAGGAATCCTAAGGAATTGGCGGAGGAAACAGCGACACGGGAGTGCTAGCTGACCATTCACACAGGCAGAAATCCCGCCGGAGAAAAATGCCAGTGTAATGCCCTTCCCGGACCTGCTTCAGACGTTTCAGATGAGGGCTGCCAGGAAATAGCCCGAGTTTTGGTTTTGTCCCCCCCCCAACTTCTCTCCCCGAAATGTCGAGCTTCCCTGCAGCCTGACCTCCGTGCCCCATTAGCAGTTGAACTTCGGGTCTGAAATGGTTTCAGGGCACTGGCCTGGGAGTCCGGATGTGAGGCCTCCATGGCTGTACCCGCCCCCGACTGCGCCCCCCCCCCCCACCACACCCCGGCCTCAGCAGTGATAAAACCACGGACGCGCCTTCAGATGTGCAGGAACCAGCTCCCAAGTCCTTGAAAGCAAGGGTTGCCAGAGGCTTCTGGGGCCATTTTGTTCAGTTTGTGTGCTAGCTTATTTGGAGGCTGCATCACTAGATCACTTGGGATCAGGGGCTCGGTCTTGGGACGCTGCCCCTGAAACCCCAGGTGGAGGCGCCTTTCTCTCCATCGTGGGTGATGGTCACACCCACTGCATGAGTGTGTCCTTCCCCACCCCGAACCGCCCTCACTAACCTCCCTCACATGGCCTGGTATGTGGCATACAGTAGGTGCTCAATATGTTTTTATCGAGCGATGACTTTTGCTTAGTCTTAGAAGATGCTCTTGCCCTTTTTTTCATGCTGGTGAGTTTCTGAGGCCCCCCCAATGTTGACTGTCAGCTGGTGGTAGGTGTCCTGGTTATGCTGGGTCTCCACACCCCTTTTCCACGGTCAAGGCCTGAAATTTCTGTTCATAAAAGATGCAGCCATTAGACTGAGACTTTTTCATCTTGTCAATGCTTTCTTTGCAGGGGTCTTGCCCCTCAGAATAAGCCTGAACTGCAGAAAGTGATGGAAAAGAGAAAACGAGATCAAGTCATAAAGCAGAAGGAAGAGGAAGCACAAAAGAAGAAATCTGACCTGGAAATAGAACTATTAAAGCGGCAGCAGAAGTTGGAGCAGGTGCGGGTGAAAGGTGTTTTTGTTTTTTTGGGTTTTTTTTTTTTTTTTTCGTTTTTTAAATTAAGATGTGTTTGACTTACAATATTGTATAAGTGTAAGGGGTAACAGTCTATTGATTTGGTGCATGTGATTGCCCTTGTAGCATTCGCTAGCACCTCTCTCACATCCTCTGATTACCATTTCTTCCAGTGGTGGGAACAGTTAAGATGTACTCTCTTAGCATCTTTCAGGTTTAAATCGTTTTGTTGTCTACAGTCTCCGTATTGCGTATTAGATCTCCAGGACTTATTTACTAGATGCAAGTATGTGTCCTTAATAGCATCTTTCCTGTCCCCCAGCCCCAGGCCCTTCTAGTCACCATTTTGCTCTCAGCTTTTACGATTTCAGTGTTTTGAGATCCCCATATATAAGAGAGGTCATGCAGTACTTGTCTTTCCTTGACTTATCTTGTCCTGAGAAATAAGGATGTTGGAACCAGCAGAATTTCCCAGGCATGTCAGATGTAAATATCTATATACCGTGAAAGGGGAATCTGAGATAGATGTCTGCAGGTGGACTGAAATAATTTCAAGGTAAAGAGAAGCACTCTGTTGAGGACCTGGAAGAGAGCAGGAATCCAAGCCCAAACCAGGGAACATCACTGAATTCACAGCTCAGTGCCGGAAGCTCAAGCAATTGAATGAAATTCAGCCTCACTAAGACCACGGAGCAAGTGCATGTTGAGCTCGGCAGTTGTTTTAAGGCTTCTCCTTGACCTTTAGGCTCTTGTCATCCGTCAGTATGTCAGTAACAAGCATTCAGCTGCTGTTCCTGTGCAGAATTCTTATCACAGGACCTAGATCTAGCCACATATATAAATTATGTAAATACATTTAAAGTGAAGACTTTAAGAGAGACGTTCTTCCAGTGGGACATGAAGTCGGTAGGGATTTTGGAAAGCCAAACGATGTTTTGGAAAGCCTCTACCGTTTATAAATCACATGTAAATAATTTTCCTATTTCTGAATTTTGTTTAGCTTGAACTTGAGAAGCAGAAATTGCAAGAAGAGCAAGAAAACGCCCCCGAGTTTGTGAAGGTTAAAGGCAACCTCAGAAGAACAGGCCAAGAAGTGGCCCAAGCCCAGGAGTCGTAGGCCAGGCTGCAGAGACCGCGCCCCTGGCCCAGCGCACACAGAAATTGTGTGCATGGGGGTGGGGGGGCTCCCCAGCGCTTCCCCCCCGGGGCCAGATCCCCTGAGAGAATCCCAGCCAGCAGAGAACTGTTCCTTTAAAAAGGATTTGGTTTTGGTTTTCCTACCACCTGGGTGGATAAAGAACCTGTGACAGTTGCAGTTCCTATGCGCCAAACGAAGGACGTCCACCAGCACTTAAGTTGGGATAATGGACCCGTGTTCAAAGACTTAAAAAAAACGACGCCAACAAGAAGGAGAAGCAGAACAGGAAGAGGATACTGGGAGAAATCCTGGAGCGTTGCACTGCTTGGTTTTCCTCTCAGTCCAAGTGTAGTGGGGCACAGAGCCTTTTCTCTTTGAAAACCTAAAGAAAATGTATTTCGTCCTTCCTTTAGTTGTCTGTCCAGTAGTTTAGATTGCATAGACAGGCCTTAGATCTGTTACATTCACCGTTTGTAAAGTGTCTTCTTCCTTTACGCTTTCACCCAAGTGTTAGACAACATCAGAAAAGGTTAATACTTATGGTAAACACAGCTCTTACTTTGTTAGCCATTGAGATTCAGAAATAGGGTGAGACGGTTTCAAAATATGGAAACAAATATGTAAACATCTGTCTCGATCTTACTTTCATTCCTGCTGGTCCTCTGATGCTTCCTGGTGACCTTCTGCTGAGAAGGTACATCATGTAAATCCATTTATTGCTTTGACAACGGTTAGACGTTTTCTTCTGTTTTATTTTCTTTTTAAATTTCTTGCTCAGCCAGTCCTTTTATATGACATAATCTCCTAGTCCTTGGAGGCATAAAACCTAGTCCCCACATAACCCAACTTCAGTGTCAAAAGTAGAGGGTTCAGGAGTTCCTGTTGTAGCTCAGTGGATTAAGAACCCGACACAGTGTCTGTGAGGATGTGAGTTCGATCCCTGGCCTCACTCAGTGGATCAAGGATCCAACGTTGCCGGGAGCTGCCGTGTAGGTCGCAGATGCAGCTCGGCTCTGGCATTGCTGTGGCTGTGGCATAATCCGGCAGCTGCAGCTCCAGTTCGACCCCTAGCCTGGGAACTTCATATGCCGCAGGTGCAGCCCTAAAAAGACAAAAAAAGAAAAAAAAAATTAGAGGGTCCAACTCTTTTGGTTTCTTCTGAGAGCACTGTGGGGAAAGCTCCCACCGGGACCTGGGAAGGCAGAGTCCTTTGGGCATTTTAATGTGAAACAAATGTAGATGGGTCTCAAGGAGGCCCAGCTGGAAGATTTCTAGCATTTTAGAATAGAATATTATTTGAATCCAAGCTTTGAAATTTTCTGATGAATGATCACCTATTGCTTTGCCCTTTTTTCTTGTGAAGAAGGACTGTTTTGCCACTACCTTAGTGATGGGGATGCTGTTGATAAGGATGCTGTCGTGACTACTGTTCTCATCTCTCAGGAATCGCGGAGGGGAGGGGAGGCTGCTCGGTGTGTGCGCTCCGGCTGGCATGCTACTCCAGTTAACAGCCAGATGCTTAGGCAAAATGCATTTTATATTGCCAGTGTGGGCAGGGGAACATTCTGCTTGGGGTGGTCTGGACGAGTTCGTGTGGATTCAGTACGTGCTTCGTATAAACAAGTCAGCTAGTAACTTCTCCATCAAAGGCTCTTCTTGGAGTTCAAGAGTCCTAGAAAGCTGGATCCCAAGTTTCTGAATCCTGAATAAGCATAGTAGAAATTAGTTTTCTGTGGGAAGGCTATAGCTTTCACGGTTGACGATTAGGCTCCTGTTCAGCCCTGATGGGAACAAGACAAAAGAGAAGACAGAGATGATATATACCTCTAGTTAGAGAATGTGTGGATTACACCTGCAGTGGATTGTTCCTCTCAGCAGCAAGTATTATTTGAATAAAAATAGGGGGTGCCGAAGATACAATGTTGCTTTTGAAGGGTGGATGTAACTGTTTTTCCCCATCCTTCTTGTGAGAGAGGACAGTGCACCATGGAAGCATGTTTCTGATTGTCCACTGACTAGAGTTCTTTCTTGGTGTGTGCAGACTAATGCAGTTTGTAAAAATAAAGGTTCAGGACTAACCCACAGCCTTTAATCCACCCAGAGGTAAGGTCTTCAGATCCTGTATCCTTGAAGCAGTGCTGCCATTTGGGCAACTTCTCCAGGGCCCTAACAGCCTCCCTTGGAAGGACTCGTTCTCGTTCCCAGAACCCGAACCCGCTCCCCTTCACTGGGAAGAAACACGTTAACAAAAGCACATCCCTCCCAATGTCACTTGTACATCTGCAGAGTTAACAGTGGTTAGGAGTCCAAGGTCTGGCCCAAAGAAGACTTGCGACTAGTGTGAAGGGAAGGTTCCTTCCTAAACAGTGAAACACACAGGTAGAGGCGTTCTTGGAAGTTGCCACGTCAGCTCGGCTCTCAAGTCTGAGCCTAAGAAGGCTTCACTCCCCCTCCCCCAGTTTAATACTGTACAGTCCAGACCCCTAGGGCTCATAAACACCAGAGCAATTTTGTGCTTTGAGCCACTTTTTGACAAAAACGGCTCCATTTTTCCACTCTGTGGTTTTCTTAAAATAGTTGAGTGTTTTCTAGTCTCCGAGTGGTAAAGTAGTGTTGCTTTCTAAGCTATCACAGTTGACTTTATTCTTCTACTCTGAAAAAATCTTGACTTGTTTGAGTGTATATAATATATATAAAGGGAGCCTTAATGGATTTGTTTTCATAATTTAATATTTTTTGTATTTGCTCTTGTATAATTGTTTTTAACGGAAAGTATTACAGAATTGAGGGTGGAATTCTTAGAACCAAAGTTATTCTTAATAAAAATCACCACATGCTTGGACCATGCGGCTGTGTGTGTCTGATCTGTTTAAGGTGGATGTCTGGGCGTTCCTGTGTGGCTCAGCGGGTTAAGGTTTCGCATTGTCACTGAAGTGGCTCCGGCGTTGCTATGGTGCTGGTTTGATCCCTGGCCCAGGAACTTCCGCATGCCTCAGATGCGGCAAAAGAAACCCCCACGTGATAATAAAAAGTACAAACAAACAAACAAAAATATGGATGTCTGGACTGAAATGGGGGGTTGCTGAGTTCAATTCAAGGATTAGAGGTGGTTCTAGGGTTTCCCTCTGATGACCTTTCCCCTAAACCAGGTACATCTTCTTGCTTTGTGTCCATCAGGACTGGCAATTTATGATGTCCAACAAATTCGTGCTAAGATTAGTTATGCTACACTTTGCTTAAAATATGTGATATTTTAGCAGCAGCTATCGTTTCTTTAGATCAAAGTATTCTCGATTCTAGGTTGCTTCGGGGGACAGGGAGATATATATTTGGGGAAGGGCCTTTTTTTAGTGCTTGTGAGCTAATATGTACAGCGTGTAACATGTATGACCATGAAATTATTTTGTTTATTCAGCTCAATTCATTCCTTCTTCGAAGAAGTGAGAAGGAAGCTGTACACGTGATTGCACTATATTGATTAAAATAGCTTGGAGAGTCAAGATTTTTTTTTTTTTTTTGGTCTTTTTGCCATTTCTTGGGCTGCTCCCTTGGCGTATTGGAGGTTCCCAGGCTAGGGGTCTAATCAGAGCTGTAGCTGCCGGCCTAGGCCAGAGCCACAGCAACGCGGGATCCGAGCCGCGTCTGCAACCAACACCACAGCTCACGGCAACACCGGATCCTTGACCCACTGAGCAAGGCCAGGGATGGAACCCGCAACCTCATGGTTCCTAGTCGGATTCATTAACCACTGTGCCACGACGGGAACTCCGGAGATTCAAGATTCTTTGCTTTGTAATTATGCCCTTGTTTTCTACCCTCAGACAACTACTCGGCTTAGTCATTCAACTCCTAGTATCTTTTGAACTCTTCCCCAAAATTAAATCTACTCAAGGCAGTGAAGATTTGCTATGTCTAAGGTTAGAGTATGAGTTCTAAAGGCCAGTGCAGAAGGTGGGTTCCAAAAATATGAGCTCCCATTGTGGCTCCATGGGTTAAGAACCCAACATAGTGTCTGTGAGGGTGCAAGTTCAATCCTTGGCCTCACTCAGTGGCGTTGCCATGAGCTGTGGTGTAGGGGGTAGATCCAGTGTTGCTGTGACTGAGGTGTAGGCTGGCAGCTACAGCTCCGATTTGACCCCTAGCCTGGGAACTTCCATATGCTGCAGCTGTGGCCCTTAAAAAAAAAAAATTATGTACATATATATATGTATAATCAGAGACCCAGGAAAGCTGGTGGTGTAATTAGGTTTGAGTCTGAAGGCCTGGGAACCAGGGGAGCCAGTGGTGTAAGTCGCAGCTCAGAAGACCGAAGACCAGTGTCCCTGCTTTGCAGTCAGACAGACAGAGAAAGCCCCCTCTTCATCTTGTGTCATATTCAGGCCTTTAACTGATGGGATGATGTCCAGTCCCATGGGGGCAGGCCATCCACTGATTGGCCCTCTATCAATTCATGTGCCACTCTCCACCAGAAACACCACAGAGACACACCCAGAAATACTTAATCTGGGCACCACATGGCCCAGTCAAGCTGACACAAAATTCACCTTCACACTGGAGTACAGTGACTGACACTTTTTTTTGTCTTTTTGGGGCCACACCTTGGCACATGGAGGTTCCCAGGCTAGGGGTCAAGTCGGAGCCGTAGCCGCTGGCCTACATCACAGCCGCAGCAAAGTGGGGGACCGTGTCCGTGACCTACACCATAGCTCATCCTAACACGGGATCTTTAACCCACTGCGCAAGGCCAGGGTTCGAACTTGGGTCCTCATGGGTGCCAGGCAGGTTTGATAACCACTGAGCCATGAGAGGAACTCCAATTAAACATTTTTTTAAAAAAGCTTACATAAACCTATTTTAAAAATCAACTTTTGAGGTTTATATCTAATATATTTCTACTTTAAAAGTACTTTTAAGGATCTCCCCTTGTGGCTTAGAGGTAATGAACCTGACTAGAATCCATGAGGCCGTAGGTTCGATCCCTGGCCTTGCTCAGTGGGTTAAGGATCCAGCGTTGCCCTGAGCTGTGGTGCAGGTTGCAGACGTGGCTCAGATCTGGCGTTGCTATGGCTGTGGCATTGGCTGGCAGCTCCAGCTCTGATTGCGATTGGTCCCCTAGACTGGGACCTTCCATGTGCCATGGGTGCTGCCCTAAAAAGCAAAAAAAAACAAACAAACCAAAAAACAACTTTTTGGAGTTCCCGCTGTGGCACAGCATATTGAAGATCCAGCATTGTCGATGAGGGGACTCAGATTGCTCCTGAGGAATGGGTTCTCTCCCAAGCCCTGGAACTTCAATATATTGTGAGTGCAGCTGAAAAAGAAAAAAAAGAATTTTTCTACTATTGTGGCAAGATTTGTTTTTATATGTTCTTGGGGATTCAGTTATACTTTTGTGTATTTCCTAGGCTTATAATCAAGCCTAAAAGAGAAAGCATACTTTTTCAGATTGAGAGAGCTCAGCCTGGATTGTTGACTGACCTACTTAGGACGTGGAACCCAGCTGCACAGGCCAAGCTGATTCAGTCACGAGCCTCAGGCCTTGGATTTGGTCCTGGTGTAATCACTGCTGACTTGCTCTATCATGGGAATTTTTTTTTGTGCACGTATGTCTCTTTAGAGCCACACCCACGGCATATGGAGATTCCTAGGCTAGGTGTCGAATTGGAGCTGTAGCTGCTGGCCTACACCAAAGCCACAGCAACTTGGGATCTGAGCTGTGTATTCGATCTACGCCACAGCTAACCCCAACTTGGGATCCTTAACCCACTAAGCAAGGCCAGGGATTGAACCTGCATCCTCATGGATGCTAGTCAGATTCATTTCCCCTGAGCCACGACGGGAACTCCTATCCTGGAATTTTTTAATTTGTTTATTTATTTTTTTGTCTTTTCTGGGGCCGCACCCCCGCCATATGGAGGTTTCCAGGCTAGGGGTCTAATTGGAGCTACAGCTACTGCCCTAAGCCAGAGCCATAGCAACCTCAGATCCAAGCCACGTTTGTGACCTACACCACAGCTCACGGCAGCACTGGATCCTCAACCCACTGAGCGAGGCCAGGGAACCTCATGGTTCCTAGTCGGATTCATGAACCACTGAGCCACGAGGGGAACTCCTATCATGGGATTTTTTTAAATACCTTGCCATTTGTATTACTTTTTTTGGAACTTGATGTCTTTCCCAGAAATGCAGTATGCTTCCATTTTGCATGGCTGGCATTACCTGACTCACTGTCCTGCCTTTATGATATATTGATCTTATCCATTAGTGTCACTGAAAACTGAAGCGTACCTTATCAATAGCTTGTATGGTTAGTATGATCATGTGCAGATTTTGGTCTGCCCAGAGTCATCAAGTCTGTGGTAAATTCTTTGAGACATTTGGCGATGTGTTGTCTTGGACATACTGTTGGGTCCTTTTAAATTTGTTATTTCTATGTTCAGCGTCTCCTTTTCTGCTTGGTTATTATGTGTGACCACTGCTGATGAGCACTCTACCTGTGCTATGGTTTTCCAGTGTCTTTATCTTTCAGATTTCTCATATTTATTCTCTCCTGTATGCATAGTTAGAAATAAGCACATGCCCATACTTTATAAAAATGTATATTCCTAGTAGAGCAAACAAAATAGCCTCATGTATGAGGATATATGAATATTCCCTTAAACATAGTCTATAATTGTCTTTTTTTGTATTACAATTTCTTCTTCTCTTGAGTATCACAGATTCGTGGACTTTTATAGATTCAACTTATAATTTTCATCTCCTTTTTTTGGGAGCTCAGAATATTGCAACTTGGCATCCCTTCAGGCCTATTCCTAATTTTTATTTTGGATTTTTATAAAGCTTGCTTCTAACGATTATGAAAGCATCCTTAGTTTGTTATAACCAGAGTGTTTCAGATCATGCTAATATTCTTTCCTAACATGACAGGTCTTTGTGCCTTTCAAGGAGTCCTCGTTCCTCCTTTTTTTTTTTTTTTTTTTTTTTTTTTGTGGCGGGAGGGCACGCACCTGTGGCATATGGATGTTCCCAGGTGAGGGGTCAAATAGGAGCTAGAGCTGCCAACATACACCACAGCAACACAAGATTTGAGTCGTGTCTGCAACCTACACCACAGCTCATGGCAACGCCAGGTCCTTAACCCACTGAGCAAGGCAAGGGATCAAACCCACATCCTCATGGATACTAGTCAGATTCTTTTCTGCTGAGCTGCAGCAGCTCCCAAGTCCTGGTTCCTCTTGATGGGGAATAAAAATAGAGATCAAGGTCCAGCATGAGAGGTGCCCAGGGGAGTTGCCAGTAAACAAAATGCTCCTGCATTTCTGGTAGCAATAGAACTAAAGGACACAAAGTCACCCTGGTTTTCCACTTTAATCCCCATGTGTTTCTACCTTATTTTCCCTTTTATGTGAGACTCATTGAAACGGAAACCTTTTCATTACACTTATAAAGAGTTACTGAAGTATTTTCTTTTAAAACAAGGGTCATGATGGGGGCGTTCCCATTGTGGTTCAGCGGGTTAAGAACCAGACTAGTATCCATGAGGATGCGGATTCAATCTCTGGCCTCACTCAGTGGGTTAAAGATCCAGAGCTGCCACAAGCTGCAGCATACACTGGTCACACATGTGGCTTGGATCTGGCGTTTCTGTGACTGTGGCATTGGCTGGCAACTGCAGCTCTGATTCGACTCCTAGCCTGGGAACTTCCATATACTGAAGTTGAGGCCCTCAAAAGAAAAAGAAAAGAAAATTGTAGTGATAGTTGCACAGCTCTTTAAATATACTGGTAATCATATAAACGTAAATATACCAATAGCCACTTAAAATGGATTACTTTTATAGCATGTGATATTATGCCTCCATCAGGCTTTTAAAAATACACATCTCCTTTGAAGCACAATTAGATTTGTAGCAATTTGGCCTTCGGAAGTATTTACCTACACAAATACTGTTGTTCAAAGTAATTACAGCATTACTTGTAATTTCTCTGGGAAACAATTCTCTATACGATAGTAGTTTACTAGATAGAATATCCTACATCCCTCTTCCCTATTATGGACTATAATGCATATCTTTTAAAATAATACGGTATTATTATTTTATTTACATATTCAGAAAGAAGACTTTGAAGCTCTACTGTTACATAAAAATCAAGCTACAGAACAATACACAAAATGTAATCCCACTCACTTGAAAAATTAAAAGTATGTATATCTATATGTCTATATAAAGCTTACAAACAAGACTGGATATTTATTTATCATGTCTATAGAAGTTACTTCTGGGGAAGGGAAAGGAATTGGGGTCAGAAATAAAGGGGGGTTTCCATATTTAACATGCATTTTTTTATAATTTTGCACAATTAAAATGTATTCTTGAATCCCCAGTGTCTAAAAGGGCATCGGAGTTCCCGTCGTGGCTCAGCAGTTAACGAACCCAACTAGCATCCATGAGGACTTGGGTTTGATCCCTGGCCTTGCTCAGTGGGTTGGGGAACCGGTGTTGCCTAGAGCTGTGGTGTAGGTCACAGACACGGCTCAGATCCTGCATTGCTGTGGCTGTGGTGTAGGCTGGTGGCTACAGCTCTGATTGGACCCCAAGCCTGGTAACCTCCATATGCCGAGGGTGCGGCCCTAAAAAGACAAAAAGAGAAAAAATAAATAAATAAAAGGGCATAAGAATGAAGAAAAAACTTGGAAAAAAGTGTGTGCTTCATACAAAAGTATCTCTTAAAATTAAAAGATTTTTGGAGTTCCCATTGTGGCTCATCGGTAACAAGCCTGACCATTATCCATGAGGATGCGGTTGATCCCTGGCCTTGCTCAGTGGGTTAAGGTTCCGGTGTTACTGTGAGCTGCAGTATATGTTGCAGACACGGCTTGGATCCTGCGTTGCTGTGGCTGTGGCGTAGGGCGGCAGCTACAGCTTGAATTAGACCCCTAGCCTGGGAACTTCCATATGCTGCTGGTGCAGCCCTAAAAAGACAAAATAAACAAAGATATAAATGATATTTATTTCATAATGATTTGCATGTAGAATGCACGTATGGTGCATTACATACATTGGAATCACAGTGGAATGATTTCAGTGCTTCCAAACAGCAAAGTGAATCTATTTTAAGAAACTGTCAAGAATCCATTTATTTTAAGCACAAAGATCTGTAACTGAAGTGGAGTCGAAGGAAAAGAGGGTCCAGGGAAAGAATGAAGAGAAGAAGCTCAGACTCCAGAAGGGCAGTGAGGAACATTTCAACTCTTGGTTGATGCCCTGGTGATGAAACAGAGACCTAAGCCAGGCTCCTTGGAAGGCATCCAGCTGTAGGCTTTACCCTGAAAAGGACTCTGCCCTTGAAATGCTTTCTCTGCTACTGGCAATTAAGGTAGTGTGGTTATAGTGTTGGTTTTTCCTGCTGTTGTTTTTGTTGGCTGAGGTCAAGGGGACTGGGAATGTGAGGATATGTGGGTCAGTGATGAATTACTGGTGCCCTGGGCACACAGGGCCTTGGGGGGAGCTCTGGGTTGGCCGATCACAGTCTTCCTGGCGCTTATTCCCTCCTGGATGATGGTGAAAGTTGATTTACCTTCTCCCTTGCTTCCAGGTCAAGCCTTCATCCTGTTACCAAGAATACTTGTATTTCTCTCTCCGCTTCTTCTGGATGAAGGCTTAAGATTTAATCTTAGACTCAGCCATAAAACAGAATGAAATCATGACATTTGCGGCAACACGGATGGACCTAGAGATTTCCATACTAAGTGAAGCGAAGTCAGGCAAAGACAAATATCGTGTGACATCACTTACATGTGGAATCTAAAAATGAGTATGCATGAACTATGTACAAGATGGAAACAGACTCACAGCTATGGAAAACAAACGTCTGGTTTCCAAAGGGAAAATGTGGGGGAGGGATAAATTGGGATATGGGATTTAGAGATGCACATTACCATATAGAAAATAAACGACAGGAGTTCTCGTCGTTGTGGCACAGCCGAAATGAATCTGACGAGCATCCGTGAGGATGCAGGTTCGATCCCTGGCCCTGCTCAGTGGGTTAAGGATCCGGCGTTGCTGAGAGCTGTGGTGTAGGTTGCAGACATGGCTCGGATCCTGCGTGGCTGTGGTGTAGGCCAGCAGTTACAGCTCCGACTCGACCCCTAGCCAGGGAACTTCCATATGCCACAGGTGCAGCCCTAAAAAAGATGAAAAAAAAACCCCAAAACAAAAAACCCAACAACAAAGGAAGTTCCTGTTGTGACTCAGTGGGTTAAGGATCCGACTAGTACCCACTAGAAGGTGGGTTCTTTCCCTGGCCTCTATCAGAGGGTTAAGGACCTGGCATTGCCACAAGCTTTGGTGTAGAATGCAGATGCAGCTCGGATCCTGTGTTGCTGTGGCTGTGGCATAGGGCAGCAGCTGCAGCTCTGATTTGACCCCTAGCCTGGGAACTTTCATGCAGCCCTAAATACATACATACATACATACACAAAAAAAATAAATAAATAGGTTTCGGGAAACCAGGGCACCTGTGTCTGTCAGGTACAGGGAAGGAGGGGAGCAGTGTGATTAAAACATCTACTGTGCACCAGGAGGGCAAAATATTAAACAATGAACTGTGTACCAGAATCAGGGTTCAGAGGGAGCCTCTTTAGAGCCAGTAACCAATCTAGGACCTTCACAAGCAGAAAATTCACTGTGTAAACCCAAAGGAGTGAGGGCAGTTTTCTGGCTAAAATGTGAGTTAGCTTTAATTTGATGAGCTGGTGGTCCCCGTTTCTCTTTCTTTCCTTAGCACTTTCAAAGTTTCTCAAAATAAGCAGCCAGGTCAATCGACTGAAAGTACTTACCAAATACGTTACAAGATACCTTGCTAGGAGCTGTTTCCAGCCTGTGGGGTGTGTAAAATCTTGTTCCGAGATCAGACATTATGTGAGATGTAACATATAATAACAAGCATTCAGGGAAATAATACACTACATGAACACCTGGGAGATAAGACCTGTAGGAACAAATTAAAGGGGAAAAAAAGACTCTCCATCAAGTGGTTTTATGCTGTATACAAACTCTCATAAATGTTCTCTGGGGGGCAAGCAGTGGAAATGAAATGTTCAAATGATATTTTAAGTGAGGTAGGCATCTTATTTATCCATGATCTCCTTCTTGCTTTCACAGATTCTTCAAAAATTAACACTGGAGAGTTTGACAACCTAGGGTGGTGAGATTATCCGTAACAGAGAGGTAAGTGTGGCGGGATGAAGCAGACCCACAGCCCCTCCAGGGACACAGCTTTCAGGGTTGCCAGGTAACGGCTAACATTGTTTATTTCCAAAGAACTTCCTGAGGTGCTTAAGGTTAGGCTGTGAGTGAGTTTAGATTTGCTTCCCAGCGTGAACCCTGAAAAACTGTGCGGTTTGCTGCCGAAGGATTAACTATGAGCAAGTGGCCAGCGGTCCCCATGCGCCAGGAGTGAGTACAAAAGAATGGGGCTCTGGAGAAGCATGCATTTCCCGTCTAGGCTCTTTGTCCATTTTTATCCCCATGCTCAGTGATGGGGCTGCAAATTCATACTCGGTCCTGATCGTTTTGAGGTTTCAAATCCCATGAGAAGATAAATATTCAAAAATCACACACATGACTAGAACATGACAATTGCGGCATGTGCTGCGAAGTCTTCCAAAGAAGCAGGAGACCAGGCAGTGAGGGCTGAATCCGCAGGGCAAGGGCACCTACAAATCCAGCCAATGAGGAACTACCTGACAGACAGGAAGATCACGGGCAGCTCTGAGTAGGACAAGACCGAACACACGTAATGGCCTTTTCTTCCTCAGGCAAGGAAATGTAACCTATAATCTGAGACTTGGATGATTCCAAATGTGAGCTAGGTATTTACTCTGACAAGCTGACTCTTCACCTTAAAAATAACTCCCAGAGTTCCTGCTGTGGCACAGTGGGTTAAGAATCTGCAGCAGCTCTGGTCATTGCAGAAGTGCAGGTTCGATCCCCAGGACAGGGGGTTAAAGGATCTGGTGTTCCTGCAGCTGTGGCTCACATTCAGTCCCTGGCCTGGGAACTTCCATATGCCGAGGGTGTGGCCATGAAATTAAAAAGAAAACAAAAGCCCCCTCTCCCTTCGTTAACACAAATCATTAACTACCCCCTCTCCCTGAAACAGAAAAGATATCTTAAAGACTGATCAAACATTATCTCTCCAGGCGAGTTACTTTTTGCAAACCTGCAACCTTAAGGCTCTAATGACTCCACTTGCTGTGTTGAAGGTTACAAGTTTCTTTACCTTATTGTCCCTACTGGCCTACTTCTTACACGAGATTGCGGGGAATCTGACCACATGGAATTGGTCCAAGCTGCACTGGCTTTTTCTGCAGAGCTGCATCATTTTCTTCCTGTCTTACTTTACTCGTGGTGGCCTTTGGCTCCAGGTATCCAGGGTCACACCCCCTCCTGTTCCATGACAGAACAGGGGGAGAGGATGGGGGAGGGGGAGGGAGCAGCTTTTGGTGGGGGGGGGCCTAGCCAGGAAGCAAGGAGGTGGAGGGGCGGCCAGCCCAGGAATCACCAGGAGACCCCTTTTGTCCTGAGCCCACCGTCTCCTCTCCCAAGGGTGTGCTTACACTTGGTCTCAGCTAAGTGAGCATCCGTGGTATGCTGGCCCGCAGGAAGGTCCAGCGTGAGTAGGACAGATACCCTTCAAGTAAAGCAACGTCCCCCACCTGCAAGGAACCTCCCTATGTTGACCTTGACAGAGGTGATACAGAAAGGGTTGTAGGAGCCACAAAAGAGTCATTTATAATCTTCTAAGAGAGTGGGGGAAGGTCAAATCCAGGTATCACCAGAAAGTACCAGGGTCTTATCTGTGTCACCACAGGGAGACACCTAGAGGCTCCCACGAACTTTTGTAGAAGTGCAAACCACAGTTGCCCAAAGGCCAAACACGTCCCAGGTCTGTGCTTCCTCTCTCCAGCTTGGAACTGATTGGACTGATTCTCACCAGCTGACAGCACGAACCCAGAAGCATTTGGGGCTGCCTGCCTTCAGTGCAAGGGCTGCCTCGGTTGGTGGTGGGGAGGGGAGGAGAAAGGAAAGAGAGAGAGGGGAGGGCAGGGGGAGGGGGGAAAAAGAAGGGGAAGAGGAGAAGGGGGAGGAGGAGCAGAGAGAGAGGGGAAGAGCGAGGGGGAGGCAGGAGGGGGAAGGACAGATGGAATTCACATTGAATGTTAGTTAGGAATTTTGTTTTCAGGCAATAGAGTGAGGTAGGAGGCCAAGCTCTTGTTCGAATCCCCAAGGCATTCTAGCTTTGAAATCCTGAGAAAATAAATTCTCAGGCCTCGGTTTCCTCATCTGAAAAATGGGGATAACCAAGGAATCTGCCTCACTGAGTTGTTGCTTGAGTTACAGGAGTCAACCCACGAGAAGCCTGCTGTAAACATTAGCGGCTGTCACAGTTGCGGTTCTGTAATCGGTCTGTTGTCTCTGTGTTATATTTAGGAGCTTCCAGCAAGTGTGGGCTGGAATGGCTTAAGGACCGTGTTGCTCACAAAATCAATGCCCTGGGCTGGGGCGATCTGGGTACAAGTACCTCTGCCACATGGTGTGGTTTAAAGCCACTGCATCCACCTGCTCCCGAATTTGTCTCTGAGCCTGTGGTATTTATCTGTAAAGTCCCCACCATGGTTTATTTCTTTATTTATTTTCATTAAATCTTTTTTTTTTTTTCTTTTTAGGGCTGCACCTGAGGCATATGGAAGTTTCCAGGCTAGGGGTCGAATTGGAGCTAGAGTGGCCAGCCTACACCACAGCCATAGCAACTCAGGATCCAAGCTGCATCTGTGACTTACACCACAGCTCATGGCAACACCAGATCCTTAACCCACTAAGCAAGGCCAGGGATTGAACCTGCATCCTCATGGATACTAGTTAGATTTGTTTCTGCTGTGCCACGAAGGGAACTCTCCTACCACTGTTTAAATCTGTGAAAATTTCAACGTGCTGTCACTTGGGGAGAGAGAACAGTTACCCCTGCTGCCTGGCAAAGACCCTGATTCGTCCTCAAGCCCTGGGAACAGCCAGGATGTTCCCTTTTGGTTTGGGAAGAAAGGAGACAGCCTGGGCCTTGAACAGGAGCCTGAGGATCTGGGAGCAGGAGGATGGCTGGGGTGGATGGTACGGGGGCAAAGGCACCTGGTGCTGGGGGCTGATGTGTGGGCATGATGCCTGGCACCGAGGAGGTGCTCAGTAAATATTTCCCACTAAAAGATGGGTCTTGGGAGTTCCCGTTGTGGCTCAGTAGGTTAAGAACCTGACAGTGTCCATGAGGGGAGGATGCTGGTTTGATCCCTGGCCTTGCTCAGTAGGCCCAGCTGGCGTTGCTGCAAGCTGTGGTGTAGGTCACAGAAGCAGCTCGAATCTGGTGTGGCTGTGGCTGTGGCTGGTGGTTGCAGCTCTGATTCGACCCCTAGCCTGGAAACTTCCATATGCTGCAGGTGTGACCTTAAAAAGAAAAAGAAAAAAAAAAGAAAAAAGAAAAAAAAGAAAGATGGGTCCCTGAAAGAGGAGGCTTAGGTACTGAAAGGTGTGATCTGTTGCCACCAACATGCCCAGGGCTGGCCGGGCTCAGCAGAAGTCAGTGGGCCAGGAAGGGAGGCCCATGAGAGGTGTTGCCGACGCATTCTAAGGCCCAGGGAACACCTCTGTCCCTGCCACCCCTTCTCTCCATGGAAGAACCCTACTTCAGAAGCTTCTAGGAAGCAAGGCTTCCCTTGGGGTGGGGGTGGGGGACACGTCTTCAGTGACAAGGCAAAGCAGCCACACATGCCCACAATGGCAAGAGGTAGGTTGGTGACCACAGGCTTCTACAACTCAGGACCTGATCCTTTCTGTGAGGCTGTTTTAATGTGCAGAAATGAATGGTCATGAAACTGAAAATCAAGCCTCAGCTAAGTGTAGGGTCTGTACGGATCCTGCCCTTTGGGGACCGGTTGCTGCAGTTACTGTCCTCAGAATGATGCAAGATGCTGCCACCTAGTGTGCATCAGCAGAACTTAAAATTTTTAATTTGAATTGCAATTAATTAATGAATTTATTGTTATTAGTTTCCTCTGTTGGCCTTAGGAGTTTCTTTCCAGAATAGTCATCTTCCATTTTTTTTTGAAAATTGAAGTGTCGTCGATTTACCATGTTGTGTTCATTTCTGTCACCTTCCTGTTCTTGATCTGAGGGGAACTGATGTGGCCCAGACACGTCCGTTTGATCTGCCGGGTTCCTGCACACAGAGGAAAAGTTCCCCTTTTCTGGTCCCAGAGCTGCCTCTTACTGTGGGGGAGTCCACGAGTCCCTCAGCCTCCGGACGTGTCTTTTTCTCATGTGTAAAATGGGCTAAGTGGCCTTTTTATGTCCCGAGCCAGCGTGAGGATCAGTTTCACCTGTTCATTCATTCATCTGGGGAATCCATGGTGAAGCCCGCTGGGAACCAGCTCTGGATCCGCAGTGAGTAAGGAAGGCGCAGGCTGGGGTTGTTGGGGGCAGGGGTGCTGCCATCCACCCAGGAGCCGTTGGAAATAAAGTCACACACCAAGTGAGCAAACCATGGAACCATTTCTCACGTGGACTCTCTTCCTCCATTCCCTGCTTCCAATCTTTTTCGTAATATTGGGTTTCTTTCTTGAAGTGCAAATCTGAGCAGATTACTGCTTTGTGCTGAAACCATCTCCCTTGCCAATGTAATAGAGTCCAGTTTCTTTTTCATTTTACTTTATTTTAAAAATTACTATAGTATGGTTTATTTACAGTGTTGTGTTAGTTTCAGGTGTACAACAGAGTGAATCAGTTATACATTCCTTTTCAGATTCTTTTCCCATATGGGTAATTACAAAACATTGAGTGGATATCTGTGTGCTATATAGGTCCTTGTTTATGTTGGTTTTTTCTTTTGTTTTTTTTTTTTTTTTTTTTTTTTTTTTTAGGGCTGCACCTGTGGCATATGGAAGTTCCTAGACTGGGGATGAAATCAGAGCTCTAGCTGGTGGTCTATACCACAGCTCAGAGCAACTCTAGATCCCTAACCCACTGAGCAAGGCCAGAGATCGAATCTGCGTCCTCATGGATATTAGTTGAGTTCATTACCGTTGAGCCACAATGGGAATTCCTCTGTTTTATATATAGTAGTGTGTATATGTTAATCCCAAACTCACAATTTACCTTTCCCCCAAATGTTTCCTCGTTTGGTAACTATAAGTTTGGTTTCAAAATCTTTGGGTCAGTTTCTGTTTTGTGAATAAGGTCTTTTGTATCATTTTTTGATTCCACGTTATTAGTGATCTCATGATATTTGTCTTTCTCTGACTTCCTTCACTTAGGTCCACCCATGTTGCTGCAAAGGGCATTATTGCATTCTTTTTTATGGCTGAGTAGTATTCCGTTGTATATATGTACCACATCTTTATCTATTCCTTTGTTGATAGACATCTAGGTTGCTTCCATGTCTTGGCTATTGCAAACAGTGCAGCTGTGAACATTGGGGTGCATGGACCTTTTCAAATTATGGTTTTCTCTGGATATATGCCCCAGAGTGGGGTTGTTGGATTATATGGTAGTTCTGTATATAGCTTTTTAAGGAACCTCCATACTGTTCCATAGAGTCCAATTCTCTATGATGGAAGCTGTGACCCCAATCATACTGGCTGCTCCATCAGGATCCTTCTGGTTTTCTGAAATTGTAGCAGGTTACCTCTGCCAAGTTCTTTATCTGTTCATCTTCACTACAACCCGAGAGCGATATCCTCTCATTACCCTCTATTTCTCTATGGGGAAACTAGGCATAGAGAGGTCAAGGAACTTGCCTGAGGTCACACAGCTAGAAAACAGCAGCACTGGAGACCCAAGTCCCCTGAGGGTTTTTGAGTTAACTCCCAAGCCAACTGATTAGTGACTGTAATTATGTGTGCAAAATCTCTTTGGCCATGTAATTTACTATCATCACAAGTGTGCTGCTTCCTCACTGCCACGGTCCCAGGGATGAGGGTGGGAAGTCTTGTGAGGCCATTTTAGGGATTTACCTGCCCCACATGTACCTGAGAAACTGCTCTGTATGTGTATCAGGAGACAAATATAAGGATATTCACAGCAACCCGAAAAGGAATACATGCCAATGTTTATCACCATAGGATAGATGAATATATGGTGAGAAAGTCATCAGATAGAATTCTGTACCGCACCAGGAAGAAGAGCACAACAGCTCCACTCATCAACAGGGATGAATCTTACAATATTAAGCAAAAGAAATTTATCACAAAGAAATGCATGTGGTTCAGCTGCTTTTAAGTACAGAGGGTGGCAAAATGAGACTCTTCTATGGCAAAATCTAAGCATGTGCTAAAATGTGGTAAAACGATTTAAAAATATATATGTATATATATGTGCGGGAGTGTGTATAAATATATATAAATATATATTTCTCTTGGGCCTAAGCTCTAATTCCATGTCATAGTTAAAGGTTGCAGAGATTTGTCTGCCTACGAGGGCTGTGGGGCACTGGGGCGTGAGGCCCTTGAAAGTTGGAATCGCAGAGTTCCCCTTATGGCTCAGTGGGTTAAGAACCCGACTAGTATCCATGAGGATTCAGGTTCGATACCTGGCCTCGCTCAGTGGGTTAAGGATCCAGTGTTGCTGTGGCTGGGGTATAGGCCTGTAGCTGCGTTGGGTCGAAAGCTGAAGTATAGGTCACAGATATGGCTTGGATGTGGTATTGCTATGGCTGTGGTGCAGGTCCCAGCTGTGGTTTGATTCAACCCCTAGACTGGGAACTGCCCTATGCCACAAGTGCAGCCCTAAAAAGAAAAGAAAAGAAAAAAAGTTGGAATCTCCCCTGTTCTTGGAGGAAGCACTTTGGGATGCTCCTACCTGAAATTTGGAAAAGGGGCCTTCAGTGAATCATTTGGGGAAGTGGAATCCATGTGGCAGTGTCTCAGTTCAACCAGTTCCTTCACCATAAAGCATTTTTATTATTTGAATAGAGTGGATATGTTTCTTAGGAAAGAGCACCGTGTGAGAGAATGAATAACTGCTCAGTAAAATTTAACTTCATTGTAATGACAGATTTGCTCAGTTATTTCCCCACAGATACTGGACATGCCTCATGTTGTCCTGTGCCTGGCCCAGTGCCTGGAGCCACTACTGGGAACTCACTGAATCATACTGAATGAATGAGATGAATGCTGGGTCGAGCACCCAGGCTTCGATTGGTGTTATTTCCTGACCAGGCTTTCAGGATCCCTGGATCCCTGGATCAAGAGACTTTCTTCCCCCCAGCTTGTTAGTCTGTGAATTTTAAATGGAGAAAAGGTAACAGTTTCCCACTGTACCTAGCACTAAGATCATCAGTCACCTGAGGATGAGTTTGTGGTATTAAGAACTTAAAGACTCAAAATGCTGTTTAGACTTGAAATGAAAATGTTTGTTGAAAAGTGGATTTATTGCAGTATAGTTGATTTACAATGTTGTGTTAGTTTTTGCTATAGCAGAATGACTCAGTTATACATATATATCTTTTGCATATTCTTTTCCATTATGGTTTATCACAGGATATTGAATATAGTTCCCTGTGCTCTACGGTAGGATCTTGTTTATCCATCCTATGTGTAATCATTTGCATCTGCTCATCCCAGACTCTCAGTCCATCCCTCCCCCACCCCTCTTCTCCTTGGCAACCACAATGTGTTCTCTATATCTGAGTTTGTTTCTGTTCCGTAGATCAGTTCATTTGTGTCATATATATCACATATAAGTGATATCATATGGTAGTTGTCAAAAATGAGAAGCTGAGTTGTGCTAATTAATGTGGAAGAGCATATCACATATCTTTTCCCATAAAGTGAGATTATCAAATGAAATGTAAATAGATGAATTTATATGGCTTTCAAGACGAAAGTCATGGAAACCAAGAAGCGAATATTCATTCTTGGAAGAATGACCACAATTCCTTATTTTCTTATAAACAACCAGTGATATTTTGACATCTTAAAGGCAGGTACCTCCAAGTGGCTGTGGCTGCATACTGCCTTATTGGCTGTATTTGCAAATGGATGCCTATCACATGCCAAGGATTTCAACCCAGGGCTGTAAAATCCCTGACTTACTCAAAGGAACCTGAGCAGTGCGATGCAACATTAAGGCCATGACTCAGCTCTCAAATCTTTTAGTGACACACAGCATAATAATGTGTGTCTTAAAATTCTTGTTGCCTTCAGTGATGATGTGATGTTGCAAGTGTGAGAAGCGTGCTGCAGGAGAATAACACAGAGAATGCTGTGAGCAGGAAGATGTTCTTGTAAATGGTGTGGATTTGGAAGTGCTGAGAAGCTGACATCTGATCCAAGACCTGGAGGAGGTCAAGGATGAGCCTGTGTCCTTCTGGGGCAAGAATAAATTTAAAAAAAAAAAAAAAGAGAGAGAGAGACTTAAGGGCATACTCCAGCCAAACAATATAACTGATAGCTCTGTGGGGGTGGGGTGGGGTGGGATGTATATTCCAGGAAGACAGAGAATGTGAGCTTGTGGTTATTGGCAGGTCAGTATTTGTGGATTAAGTGAATAAACTCAAAAAAGGAAGCAGAATGCTATAGTGAGTGATGAAACCATGAATACCTGGAAAAACTACATTTAAATAATTGCTGTTCATGGAGTCATGAGGTTTAATACTGTTATGGTCTGAATGTTTGTGCTCATATGTTCATATGTTGGAATCCTAACCCCCATGCTGATGGTGTTAGGAGGTGGGGTGTTTGGGAGGTGATTAGGTCATGAGCGTGGAGCCCTCCTGAGTGGGATTAGAGCCCTTAAAGAAGAGGCCTCACGAGCTCCCTAGCCTTCTCTGCTGCATGAGGATAAAAGAAGTCTGTGACCCAGAAGAGGGCCTTCATCTGGTCATGCTGGCCCCCCGATCTTGGACATTCAGCTTTAAGAACCATGAGAAATAAATTTCTATTGTTTACAAGCTGGCCAGTCTCTGGATTTTGTTATAGCAGCCAAAATGGACTAAACAAATACATTTTTAAAGGATTTCAAAAACTAAACAGTCTATGTCTTTAGAGAATTTCTAATTAAAACAACAACTAGATATCACTACATACCATTCGAATAGCCAAAAAAAAAAATTTGCCAAATACTGACAACAACACACGCTGGTGATAATGTGGAACAAAAGAAACCCTCATCCATTGTTGGTGGGATTGCAAAATAGTACAGCCGCTTTGGAAGTCTGGCAGTTTCTTACAAAAGCAAACATACTCTTACCATGCAATCCAGCATGTGTACTCCTTGGTATGTACCCAAATGAGTTATAAAGTTATGTCCACACATCCATTGAAAAACCTGTAAGTGGATGTTCATGGCAGCTTTATTTATAATTGCCAAAACTTGGAAGTAACCAAGATATCCTTCAGTAGGTGAATGGATTAATAAACTCTGGTACATCCGGGCAATGGAATATTATTCAGCACAAAGAGAAATGAACAACATGGAGGAACATTAAACACATATTACTAAGCGAAGCAACCCAATATGATAAAGTGCAATACTGTAGGATTCTAACTACGTGACATCCTGGAAAAGGCAAAACTCTGGAGACAGTTAAGGATAAGTGGTTGCCAGGGGTTGGGGAAGAGAGGGATGAATAGGGGGAACACAGTGGATTTTTAAGGCAGTGAAGCTACTCTGTAAAACACTATAGTGGTGGACACAAGTCATTACACATTTGTCAAAACCCACAGAATGTACATCACCAAGGGTGAACCCTAACATAAACTATGATTTTGATGATAATGATATCAGTGTAGGTTCATCTATTGGAACAAATGCACCACTGGGGTGTGGGGTTTCGATAGCGGGAGGGGCTGTATGTGAATGGGGTAGGGGCAAAGGATCTATGGGAACGCTGTACCTTCTGCTCAAAAGTACAGAAAGTGAACATAAAAGTGCTCTAAAAACCAATGTCTATTTGAAGCTAAAAAAAAAAAAAGCCCCTACAATAATCTTTACAATCTTAGAACTAAAGTTTAATGTTCTTTCAACCAAGCTTAAGTGGTTGAAGGGCTATAAGAAGTCAACATAGCATCTTGTTTGATTTGGAGAAGAGGCAGGTGAAAATAGTATTTAATTATTGAAGTTGCTGGAAGAAGCAATTTGAGTTTGTTAAAAATGGAAGAAATGGAAGTAAAGCTCTGGTAGATTAGAAAGAGAATGTAGGAGTTCCCGTCGTGGCGCAGTGGTTAACGAATCCGACTAGGAACCATGAGGTTGAGGGTTCGGTCCCTGCCCTTGCTCAGTGGGTTAACGATCCGGCGTTGCCCTGAGCTGTGGTGCAGGTTGCAGACGCGGCTTGGATCCTGCGTTGCTGTGGCTCTGGCGTAGGCTGGCAGCCACAGCTCCGATTAGACCCCTGGCCTGGGAACCTCCACATGCGGCGGAAGCGGCTCAATAAATAGCTAAAAAGACAAAAAAAAAAAAAGAGAATGTAGAACTTCATAAAGAGTATAGCACAGAACAAAGAGAATTTAAGGAATCTAGTATAGGCTGGGAAAAGAAAAGAAAAACCCTGAGAAACTATACAGAGAAAATGTAAACCGGGAGTTCCCATTGTGGCTCAGTGGTTGACGAATCTGACTACCATCCATGAGGACGTAGGTTCCATCCCTGGGCTTGCTCAGTGGGTTAAGGATCTGGCCTTGCCATGAGTCGTGAGGTAGGTCACAGACCCAGATCCGATCCTGCCGTTTGTGTGGCTGTGGTGTAGGTTGGCAGCTGTAGCTCGGATTTGACCCCTAGCCTGGGAACCTCCATATGCCCCAGATGCGGCCCTAAAAAGCACACGCGCACACCCACACACACACACAAAAGAGAAAGAAAAGAAAAACATAAACGGAGTGGGCAAGAGTCACATCACACCTACCAGGGAAAAGACAAGCTCCCCAGTTAAGGGACAGGCTGGTGCTGGGTGGGGGCAGGGAGAAGCAGAGCACCGCAGGGAATTCCCTTAGGGCTTCCTCCACCGGGTGGGCGCTGGGAGGAGATGCTCTGATGGTGAGCCCCCCTCCCCAATGGCGCTGGGGGTACAGCACAGACGGGAGTTTGCAAATCTTGGTTGACCCCATCCTAGCCCCCAACTGCTTGCGAGAGCCTCTGAGTGTTTCTACGGGTGGGAATTGGGCTGGAGTTAACCCGGAAGCAAAACCATTATCAATGACCCTTGTCTGTCTTCCGGAAGTTGTGGAGCACGCAGGTCACTCTGGTCCGCGTTCTCCTGCTCCTTGGCCCACTGTGGCCACGTGAGGAGACTGGCAGGCACATCCACCCCTGACCTGGTGAGTTGGCTCGGCTGCGTGTGGCTGAGGGTATGGACCAGTCCCCGCTCCCCGTCCCCCCACACCCCACCCCCGCCCCGCTTCCTTTGGCGCATTCTTGTCTAAATCAGCTCCGAGTGCGAGGATTTGACGGATTTTATGGGGCTCTGTAAGGGGAGGGCTCTTCCACTTCCCAGTAGGCTCGCTTTACTTTGCACGTGAGGAATCGCTCACTAGTCAGCCCTGATCCAATTTTGCTGCCAATCCCGCCCCCCCTCTGCGGCGTCCCACCGCCCCACCGTCCACAAAGCTCTCAACGTTTCTGGCCTGCTGAGGGCCCGCTGTGCTATTTTTCAGCACCCTTGTCTTTGCTGATGTTTCCGTGCTTTAGTTATCTCCGGGGAAGTTTGAGAGGGAGAGGATGGAAATGACAGTGGGAAGATGCAAGTTGCCATTCCGAAGTGGCAACCTCGTTATAAAAAGCACACTCTACTTTGAGGTTGAAAAGCCTCCTCTGGGTGCACAGTATGTTTGTTACAATATATTTGTTAAGAAGCAAAGCCAGTCCTTTTGAGCACACCAGGCATGTTTCCCCAGGGCCCTTTGCACGACCCTCTGCTCCACTGTGCTGGCCTCTCCCCCAGATGCTTGCCTGGCTTTCCCCCCTCCCTCAGTCCTCTTCTCTGAGGTCCCTTCCTCAGGATACATTACTCTCTTTCCTTTCCTTTTCTTTTACGTGGCACCTGCGGCGTATGGAAGTTCCCCGGCGAGGGGTTGAATTGGAGCTCCAGCTGAAGGCCTATGCCACAGCAATGCAGGATCCCAGCTGCATCGGTGACCGATGCTGCAGCTTGTGACACCATGAGATCCTTAACCCTCAGATTAAGCCAATGAGGCTGGGGATCATCCCACATCCTCACTGACACTATGTAGCATTCTTAACCCACTAAGCCACAGCGGGGAACTCCCTATTTTTACTTCTTCGCCAGTACTTCTCTTTGACATTGGACTGCGTATTTATCTGTTTTCTTTCTGCCTTTCCTCTCAATAGCAGTAAACTCTGAAAGCTGGCAGAGTCTTGGTTTGCTCACTTCTCAATCCCCAGCACCTGGAACAGTGGCACCCAGGAGCATATGTCAGTGCTTGTGAATGTAAGGATGTGTGACAGTGGAGGAGGATGACTAGTCCCGCCAGGTCAGCTGGACTGGTCTTTACTTCCCTTTCTCTAATGTCAGATGCACACTCAGCTAACCTGATAGTTTCGGTAGTTTTTTCCTCCTAGATAAAACCGAAAACCCTTGCATTTCATTGTATGGTAATACATGGGCATTCTGGTTAACAGTCTGGCTCTGTCATTTTAAGGAACAAAGCCTGGAGCTGTAACCATGGCAGAGGTCTAAACCAGCTCCCCATCGTCTTGGTGTTTGAGGCTGTCTCTCTGAGTACAACCCTTTGTTTGTGAGCACGTAGCTCGGATTTGCCCGCTGGACAATCCTTCAGAGCTAATAAGGCAATTCCAGTCTCCCAGTGGCAAAGCTTGGTTTGTTCTGTCCTCAGCTGACGTGGTTTTATTAATACCAGCCATCACTCGGTACTTTTCTATTATTTTGCAGTGTGATTCATGGTAAGCTTCTGGATAAAAGGAGCTTGCCAATAGTAAATGACCACTTAGGTCATGCTTTGATTACCTCCAGCTGCCTATTCAAATAGAAACATTCAAGGTGGAAAGTGATTACTAGATGTAGACTCTAAGTACTAAGAGGAAAGTGGGAAAGAAGCTTCTTTGAAGGACTGAGTTTAGAGCACATCCTGGGCTCATTTTCCAAAGAGCATTCAGGCAGTGTGCAAGGATTAGTCATTTTCTTCTTCTTCTTTTTTTTTTTTTTTGGTCACTCTGGGGCATACGGGGTTCCTGAGCTAGGAATCAGATCTGAGCCATAGTTGCAACCTAAGCTGCAGCTGTGGCAAGGCCTGATCCTTAACCCACTGAGCCGGGCCGAGGATCGAACCTGTGTCCCAGCCCTCCCAAGATACTGCTAATTCCGTTGTGCCACAGCAGGAGCTCCAAAGATGAGTCATTTGTTAGGAGGTACTTGGTACTGAAAGTCCTCCAGGAGAGAAACGAGAGCCAGGAAAAAGAGCAGGTATGAGGAAGGAAGGAGGGAACAGAAGGGGCAGAAACAAGGGGGGAAAAAGGAAATTATTCTTGTTGGGAAGTAATAGAATATCACGGTAAGAGAATTTTGCTCACTCATGTCAATGCAAGATCTTCTATCCAGAATACTTATTCAGTAGGGCAAGAAGCCTTTCTCACTTTTCCACTGAATTCTGGAGATAAGGCAGAAGTCAAGGGAAAGCGCTTTGATGTTGCCAAAATTGCCTTGAACACCGTCACCCCTGGAAGCAGCAATTCAAGGCACTGAGAGCATCCAGTTGTAAAGTGTAGCTGGTACCCACAGACAGATGTAACAGACACCTTGATTGCTGCTTCCAGAATCTCTCCTTTTTCTGTTTTTATTAGTAATTCAGAGTCTTGGTTACTGCCCTGGCTCCCGGAAGAACTCTCAGGATGTTTGATTGACTTCATGATACTGGCTGCCATGTTGGAGCAGAATATGGATTTGGATTAAGACTAGCTCACAGGGTACATGTTGATGAAAGCTGTTAGAGGAAAATCCCTTCTCTCATTGGAACATTCCATAATTCCCTCTTGGTTTAGCACCTCCCTGCGGTACCAAACCCAGTTATGATGTTAAGTGATGGCGTTCTCTCTGGGAGGATGGGAAGTATCCCATGAATGCAAGTTTTGCCTCCAGTTCAGCCTTAAAGATAACTTATGTTCAGGTTTGTGCTATCATATTCAGATAGATAACACTCTGTCATTAATACTGAGAACTTTTCAGATTTCACTTAACGTGTTGGCAGCGAAGCATCCCTCCCATGTCCACTAGCAATATCTCAGGCAAATAACACAATGGCATACATTCTAACAAGAGCGTAGGTCACCAACAAGGGGGCTTGATGAATGGTAAAACAATGAATATTATATGGCGTTAAAAAATGTGGGCTTGAGGAGTTCCTGCCATGGTGTAGTGGGTTAAGAATCTGACTGCAGGGAGTTCCCGTTGTGGCGCAGCGCAAATGAATTTGACTAGTATCCATGAGGATGGGGGTTCCATCCCTGGCCTCGTTCAGTAGGTTAAATGATCTGGCGTTGCCGTGAGCTGTGGTGCAGGTTGCAGATGTGGCTTGGATCCCACGTTGCTGTGGCTCTGGCATAGGCCGGCAGCTGTAGCTCCAATTAGGCCCCTAGCCTGGGAACCTCCATATGCTTCAGGTGCGGCCCTAAAAAGAAAAAAAAAAAAAAAAAAAAGGAATCTGACTGCAGTGGCTTTGGTAGCATAGGTTCTGGCCCTGGCCCTGTGCAGTGAGTTAAGGACCTGGCATTGCTGAAGCTGTGGTTTAGGTCACAGCTGTGGCTTGGATTCAGTCTTTGGCCTGGGAACTTCCATATGCTTTGCGTGAGGCCATAAAATTAGAAAAAAATGTGGGCTTGGGAATCTGAAAAATCCAGGCTCCTGTATTTGGCAGTGACATCACCTTCAGTTAATTACCTAGCTTCTGGGGGCCTCACTTCTCCGTCTGTGAGATGGGGAGCACCTCTCGTTTGGGTTCTTAATACCAGGCCTTGAATATTCTAAATGACAATAAATAATGGCAGTTACACAGTTACTGTTATCATTAATTCTAGAAAATAATGGGAAGAAATTTCAGCCAAGACAAAATTCGCTCCAGATTCTCTGGCTAATCAAATTCCCCAAGATCAAGTTCAAGAATCCCCCAGTGGGGAGTTCCCATTGTGGCTCAGCAGTATCGAGGATATGGGTTTGATCCCTGGCCTTGCTCAGTGGGTTAGTGAGCTGGGGTGTAGGTTGTAGACTCGGCTCAGACCTGATGTTGCTGTGGTGTAGGCTGGCAGCTGCAGCTCTGATTCGACCCCTAGCCTGGGAACTTCCATGTGCTGTGGGTATGGCCCTAAAAAGCAGGAAAAAAAAAAAAAAAAAAAAGAATTCCTCCAATAGTGTGTAATTGCTATCAATACCAGCTGGACTGTTGGGCCCCTCTAATTCATCTCTCATACAGTATCTAGTTGTATTTAAAAAGTGAAAATCTAACTGTGTCACTTCCTGCCCCTTCCTCAGAGTCCTGAGAAAAGGACTCTGTAATCTTTGTGTGGGGGCCCCTCAAGGAGAGCCTGTCTTGGTCCCTCCATAATTCCATGGGGGGATTAGGAATTATGACTATGTATCAGAATCTCCCTGGATTCTGGTCAGATGGAACCATTCATAGAAGTGCTTTAGATTCGAGGCTTCCCCGCAGTGTTCCACCTCTTCCTCTTTTCTGCTACTCATCTTTAAGACTCAAGCCAAGGAATTCCTGCCGTGGTGCAGTGGGATCGGCAGCACCTCTGGAGTGCCCAAGGATGCAGGTTCGGATCCCTGGCTGGGCACAATGGGTTAAGGATCTTGTGTTGCCACAGCTGCACCATAGGTTGAATGGGCTGGGAATTCCATATGGTCAGTGTGGCCAAAAAAGGAGAAAACAAACAAAAAAGAGACTCAACCCAAAAGGTGTCTCCTTCCCACTGGACTGTGAGCTTCAGACCATGTTTTACTCATCTTGGTCTCTGTAACAGTCAGGGCCAAATAGCGGAGATGCTTAGCCAAATGAGTGGGTTCCATCCCTGGCTTCACTCAGTGGGTTAAGGATTCTGCGTTGCCATGAGCTGTGGTGTAGGTGGCAGATGCAGCTCAGATCCTACCTTGCTGTGGTGTAGCTCGGCGGCTACAGCTCTGACTGGACTCCTAGCCTGGGAACCTCCATATGCCCATGGGTATGGCCCTAAAAAAAAGCAAAAAAAAAAAAAGCCAAATGAATCAATGAATGACAATGTTGTGTGGGAGAGGCTGGACGTACCCGTAGGTGCCACCTTTCCTCCCCATCTTACCCTGTAGGAACCCTAACTTCAGTCAGACCTGGGCCTGACCTGTGCTTTCCAGACCTGGCTTCTTGGGCCTTTGACTTCCCTAGGTCTGCTGTATCCTTCCTAGTCTCCCTCCTTGTCTGTGCAACTTCTATCCTTCTTTGAAGCCCTACTTAGAAGTTTTACATTTTTAGGGAGTTCCCATGGTGGCTCAGTAGGTTAAGAACCCAACTAATATCCATGAGGATGTGGGTTCGATCCCTGGCCTCACTCAGTAGGTTAAGGATCTGGTGTTGCCATGAGCTGGGGTGTAGGTTGTAGATGCAGCTCAGATCTGATGTGGCTGTGGCATAGGCTGTCAGCTGCAGCTCTGACTCCACCCCTGGCTTGGGAACTTCCAAATGCCACAGATATGGCCCTAAAAAGCAAAAAAAAAAAAAGAAGTTCTGCATTTTCGAATATTGTTCAGGGGAGTTCCTGTTGTGGCTCAGCAGGTTAAGAACCCAAAATTGTTTTTGTGAGGATGTAGATTTGATCCCTGGCCTGGCTCAGAGGGTTAAGGATCTGGCGCAGGTCACAGATTTGGCTTGGACCTGGCGTTGCTGTGGCTGTTGTATGCCACACGTGTGGCCTTAAAAAAAATATTTCTCAGTCCCAATTGTAATGTGTCTGTTTCCCCTGATTACCTATAAGTCCCTGTGGGCAGGGACTATATCTTTCATCTTTCTAGTCTGGCGCCTAGATGAGTGTCTGGAACGTGGGATTGATCTCGTAAATGTTGAGTATATACATGGAAGACATACACTTAATATCCTCATATTCATTTGGTACTTACTTACCACTGGTATTTTAGTTGCCTTTTCATATCCTGGAATTCTTAAAATTACTCTTAGTACTTGTCCCAGGCCTGAAGATTTAATGGGCCCTTAATAAATAAGTTTTGATTACTTAAGACTTTTCCTAATATTATGTGTTCTATAGCTTATATTTTGCCATTCTTAAATTTTTTAAAGTTATTCCACGATTTAAAGACTCATACTCCCTTTAAACATTTAATTCAAGGTTTTCGCAGAGAAACAGCATTGTAATAAGTGTAGATAAACATATGTGAATGGATAGTGCTGCTGGGTGGCAGAAAAGTGGCCCAACACTAGAGGGCCTCCTCTCCCTATGATCCGCTGGTCCTGCCTGGGATCTTTGCCGGCTTCGGTGGCTTCTGACTTGGAACAAAAAGTGAGGAGCAAAGGAAATTTGAGCCTGTGAATTCTTTGTGGCATCGCAAATTAGACCTTATATATCAGCCCTGTGTTGCTGAGGCTCTGGCAGAGCCGCAAGAAAAATAGAATTTTCTCCGCCCAAAATCCTAGCCCCGGTTTAATTTTATTCTGTTTATATCTGGCTCTTGAATGAGCCATGTGCCTTTATTCAAATCCTTTTTATCTCATCCCCATCTGGGAAGCAATCTGGATTTGGTTGCTAGTTTTCCACTGAAATAACACTGAAATATAAGCGTGGAATGGGGTTCCCTTGTCCCTCACGGGGGCATGTCAAATGACACAGCTTAACACATCTAGTAACTGGTTTGATGTCCTTTAGTCAAGGGAAACAATCCAGGGATGGGGGGGGTATCTTTCCAAGGGGTTTTATATGTTCAAAGAGGTGACATGGAAACAGGGCGGGCTTGACTAGGAGACCAGGGACTTTAAGGCCAGCAGGTCCTGTTTTCCAGGGTAAGGTGAGCTCCCTAAAGCCGACTTGGAGGATTGTGATTAGTGTGTGTTAGATTTCCTTGACAGGTGTTTCTCTGTAAGTGCAGGCTGCCTTGGGGTTAGATTTGTGATGTGGGAAGCCCCCCCTTTTGTGAGTCCCAGTGTGTGCATTAGCCTTGTCAATTCCCCCTTTTGATCAAAAAAGGTATCAGCACCACTCTGAGCCACTGCTTCTTGTTGACGATGGAGTCGGTTGCATCTCCAATTGGAATTCATAGGTTAGGATGTTGAAGTCTCCACCGCTTAGTTTTCTTCAACATCACAACAGAAGAGAAACACATCACTTCACCTTAGGAAACCTAGGAGAAGAAAAGGGAAGAAAAAAGCAGAAGTCGCACAGAGTGTTTTTTCTTTCCCATCTTTGAAAAATAGAGGGAGGAAAATTTTAAGAAAATGTAATGAAAGGCCCAATCTACAAAGCAGAAAAGAAAACAAAAAATAAGCAGTCTTGAGTGTATTTTTTTCTCAACATCATTGATTATAAGAGAAATGCAAATCAAAACTACCATGAGATATCACCTCACACCAGTCAGAATGGCCATCATTAATAAATCCACAAATAACAAGTGCTAGAGGGGCTGTGGAGAAAAGGCAACCCTCCTGCACTGTTGGTGGGAATGGAAACTGGTACAGCCACTATGGAGAACAGCTTGGAGATACCTTAGAAATCTATACATAAAACTTCCATATGACCCCGCAATCCCACTCTTGGGCATCTATCCAGACAAAACTCTACTTGAAAGAGACACGTGCACCCGCATGTTCATTGCAGCACTATTCACAATAGCCAAGACATGGAAACAACCCAAATGTCCATCGACAGATGATTGGATTCGGAAGAGGTGGTCTATATACACAATGGAATACTACTCAGCCATAACAAAGAATGACATAATGCCATTTGCAGCAACATGGATGGAGCTAGAGAATCTCATCCTGAGTGAAATGAGCCAGAAAGACAAAGACAAATACCATATGATATCACTTATAACTGGAATCTAATATCCAGCACAAATGAACATCTCCTCAGAAAAGAAAATCATGGACTTGGAGAAGAGACTTGTGGCTGCCTGATGGGAGGGGGAGGGAGTGGGAGGGATCGGGAGCTTGGGCTTATCAGACACGACTTAGAATAGATTTACAAGGAGATCCTGCTGAATAGCATTGAGAACTTTGTCTAGATACTCATGTTGCAACAGAAGAAAGGCTGGGGGAAAAATGTAATTATAATGTATACATGTAAGGATAACCTGACCCCCTTGCTGTACAGTGGGAAAATAAAAAAAAAAATAAGCAGTCTTTTGACTGAAACCCACTCAGACCAGCAGGATTAGAAAACCTTTGTTGCTGCAAGACAGCCAGTGTCTGAATACACAAAACCCTTTAAAAGATTTCATTATTGAGGTCTAGTTCACAAATAACATATTATTTTCAGGTGTACAACATAGTGATTCCATATTTGCATATATTGTGAAGCGATCGTCACAGTGAATCGAGCAAACATCTGTCACCATACACAACTGCACTGCACGTTTTTTCCTTGTGATGAGAACTTTGAAAGTTCACTCTCCTAGCAACTTCCAAATATGCCACACAGTATTGACTATGGTGCATTACAATATTCACAGTATTGACCAGGCGGTGCATTACAGCCCCAGGACTTAATTACTTTATAACTGGAAGTTTGTAGCCTTCTGACCCCGTTCACACATTATGCCCACCGTGCACTGTTTACCTCTGGCAACCACCAATGTGTCCTCTGTATCTATAAGCTCTTTTCTGTTTTTGATTTGTCTTTTTCTGTCTGACTTATTTCATTCAACATCATGCCCTCAGGATCCATCCGTGTTGTTGCAAATGGAAAGAGTTACTTTTTTATAGTTTGAATAATATTCCATAGTATATATACATACCACATTTCCTTATCCATCCGTCCATCATTGGACACTTAGGTTATTAATGTATTGTGGCTACTGTAAATAATGCTGCAGTGAATGTGGGGGTGCAGATACCTTCTCAAGCTAGTTTTTTGGTTTTCTTCAGATAAATATCCAGAAGTGGAATTGCTGAATCATACGGTAATTTAATCTTTAATTTTTTGAGGAACTTCTATACTGTTTCCCAAAGTGGTTGCACCAGTTTACATTCCCACCAATAGTGCACAGAAGGTCCTTTTTCTCCACATCCCTGCCAACACCCGTTACTTCTTGTCTTTATGATAATAGCCATTGTGAAGATGTGAGCTGATATCTCATTGTGGTTTTGGCTTGCATTTCCCTGATGATTCGTGATGTTGACTACATTTTCGGGTGCTTGTTGGCCATCCGTATGTCTTCTCTGGAAAAATGTCCATTCAGATCCTCTGCTCATTTTAAAATCAGATTTTTTTTTTTTTTTGCTGTTGTGTTGTATGAATTCTTTATATATTTTGGATAGTAACTCCTTAACAGATCTATGATTTGCAAATATTTTCTCCCATTCAGTCGGTTGGGAACTGTTACTTTCAAATATATGTCTTAAATGAAAATGTTTGTCTGGTTGGAATGTTCGTCATAATGGCCATTGTAATTCTAGGTTGTGTTAGTAAGAGTTTGCCATTTTCTTAGATGTCTACAGTTTCTGGGATCACAGTTCTTAGACCTACAAGAAGCAGCTGTGTAGGAAGGTGAGGTGCTCACTTCTTTAACACCGGAAGATCTCATTTCTCTAGCTAAGCCTTGGGTCTCTTGGAGTCAAATTAATACCCAAGAGGATGTGCTGCTAAGTTGGGACTTTGTGGGGTTTTATAGTGTACCCTGTTGCAGGGAAGTTTTCTTGAGACTGGCAAGTGATCTAGTATCAAGCAATATAACCTTTTCGATGATCGGCTTGTCCCAGCACAGCCAGGGCTTTAAGAGCTTTTAAGAGCTTAACTCATGCTGACCAGTTTTTCAGATTTCGCTTCTGAAACTCCCACTTGCAATCGATCTATTATACCTTTCATGAGAAGTTTTTATTTTATTATTTTTTTTATTTTCACAGATGCCCTAATGGCTTTTAATATTGGAATACTTGTGCCTACTTAGATTTTGATATGCCATTGCTCAAAAAAGTCTGAATTTCATGACTTTATTTCCCTAAGTCCTCTAGCAGATTATCCTATGGACTTACCTTGAGGCTTTGTGAGTCCTCTAGTGGCTGCCTCTTGCTTTCTAGTTGAGGAGTACCCTTGTTGAAATAATCCTCCTTAATTCAACCAGACTCACTGTTCCAGGCTGCCTGTGCACATTTCCTGGGACCTGTCAGGACCTCCTAGAGGCACTCACTCACCTTGTAGATGTGGCCTTCCTGTTGCTAAAGCAAATGTAACTTTTTCAGGGTTAATCTCATGTGAACTCCCAGTGGCAGCGTTGCAGGTCCCAGGAAAGCCTGGTCTCCTTCTCTAGCTGCTCCACAAGGGGCCGACAACCCCTTCCCCTGGAAGCACCTGCCTCTTGACATTTTATGTCCTAAGGATACACTCTAGGTTGTGGGGGCCACCCTATGGAGCATATAACTGGGCAAGAGGCTGGTGGTGACTCTGGAAGGGTCTCTGAGCAACTTGATGTTGGAATTCTCGGGTCTAGAAGGGGGGCCATGAGCTCGGGTTGTTGAGGGGGCATATCCTCTCAGCTCTGTGAATGCTTTCCATGACAGGGGCTTACCCTGAGAAGGACCAGCTCAGGGCCCAGGGCAGGGTCCTTGGTTGCCCAGATGTAAGAGTGGTACCAGGTGATCTCAAGGTCTCCATCCTTGGTTCCTTGGTCTTCAGTTCCATGTTTGTTGCTCCCTGAGCGGAAGCCTTCCCCACTCAGGACCAGGGACTAGCCCATCACCAACCTAATCAAAAGTTCTTTTTCCACATCCAGTGGCTAAGTCCTGGAGGACTTTTGCCAAATCCAGTAGCTTTGGACTTGGCAAAAAAAAAAAGTAGGTAGCAATGGAAATTTGAACCAGCAAATGTTTGATCAGGGCAGGCTTTCCTTTGGGAGTGTGGACCTGCTTGGAAATTATACAGGTTATCAGTGCAGTTCTACATACATCACCAAATGCCCTGATTTACTCCAAAGTGGTTTTTAACTGGTTTCTAAATATATTACAGCAAGAGAGGTGATCACACACATCTGGGGCTTGTGCTGACAGCCTTCAAGTGGGTTTATTTTATTTTATTTTTTGGCCACACCTGAGGCATGTGGAGTTCCCAGGCCAGGGACTGAACTCGCACCACAGCATGACCTGAGCCACTGCAGTGACAACACCAGGTCCTTAACCCAATGTGCCACAAGGGAACTCCTCCAAGTGCATTTTAGAAGCATAAGAGCCAAACTCTCTTTGCTGGGAGTGTGAAGGGCCAAAGGGTGGGGGCTGAGTGGTGCTACAGTTATTATTGACGCCTCAATTTCAAAAGGCCACATCAGACTATAGACGTCTTAGTTTGCCACCATGGAATTCTGCTTGGGGTTTTGGCAGAGACTCTTAGCTGACTGTGATCTGGCCACAAATTGGGAGGAAGTTAATGGGTTTCACATGTTACTGGCAACTCTGGGCCCACCTACAGTAGTGAAATAACTCAGGAAATTCCTTTGCTGCCTCCTGAGTGTTTTTATCTTCCCTGCAAAGAGACACCACTCAGAGGCCTCTGTGATTTCCAAATCACCAAGCAGGAACACCTGTGACTTGCTAATGTCTTGAAACACTAAGGGGATGGCTGCTCAGTACCTTACAGTGGCATTCTGGTTAATTGAGAGAGAGGCCACCTTGGACTGGGAGTCAGCCACATTTTCCCAGCCTCTTGTCCCTTGTCTGGTTATGAGCATGTCACCCTTCTATGAGGTGCACAGATTCTGAAATGGAACTTTAGCAGAGTTTGAGTGGGGAGGCTGGAAAGCACATTTGTTTCACCTACTGCTGCAGTTGTTATGATGCTAATAGATGGAAACCCATCAAGGGACCTCATCCTCATTGTGTTTTTATAGGCTGGCAATTAACTTCTCCGGTTTACTGCGGCCTGGCAGGCTAGAAGCTCAGGGCAGGTTCTCCCTCACAGCTTCCCTTGCTTCTGAGTTTTGGTACATGTTGCTCTGCAGGTGTCCAGAAATGCCCCCACAGTCCCTTCTCTGTGGGATGCAGCAAAACAGCAATTAAGCTTCAGTAAGAAGAATGTTGGTTTCAAAACAATGCAATCACCTTTCTATATGACATGTGTTTCTTTAAGGTATAGAGTCTCTATTGTACCGCTATTTTTTTTTTTTTTCTTTTTAGGGCCACACTTGCGGAATATGGATGTTCCCAGGCTAGGGGTCGAATTGGAGCTACAGCTGCCGGCCAACATCACAGCCTCAGCAATGCAGGATCCGAGCCGAATCTTCGACCCACACCACTGCTCACAGCAATGCCAGATCCCTGACCCAGGGATTGAACCTGCATCCTCATGGATCTTAGTTGGGTTCGTTAACCGCTGAGCCACAAAGGGAACTCCTGTACCACTAATTAAAAAGTCTGTATCTTGGAGTTCCCGTCGTGGCTCAGTGGTTAACGAACCCAACTAGGAACCATGAGGTTGCAGGTTCGATCCCTGGCCTTGCTCAGTGGGTTAAGGATCTGGCGTTGCCGTGAGCTTGGATCCCTAGTTGCTGTGGCTCTGGCATAGGCCAGTGGCTATAGTTCCGATTAGACCTCTAGCCTGGAAACCTCCATATGCCGTGGGAGCGGCCCTTAGAAAAGGCAAAAAGAAAAAAAAAATCTGTATCTTGGGGAGTTCCTTGGTGGCCTAGTGGTTAAGGATCTGGTGTTGTCACTGCTGTGACATGGTTTCAGTCCCTGGCCTGGGAACTTCTACATGACACAGATATGGCCAGAAAATGTATTTCTGGGAGATTGGGGGTGTGCTGGTTATAAATGTCTGTGCAGCAAATTACCCTAAAATTTAGTGGCCTAAAACAACAGTTTGTTGTCATTCTCTTGGTTTGCTAGGGCTGCTGCAACAAAATCCTGCAGACTTGGAGACTTAGGCAACAGAAATGTATTTTCTCCTAGTTCTGGAGGCAGGGATGGTTTTTCCTGAGGCCTCTGCTTGGTTTGGAGACACCATCTTCTCCCTCCGTTTTGACGTGACCTTCCCTCTGTGTCTGTGTCCACATTGCCTCTTCTTCTAAGAACACCAGTCAGATTGGATGAGGGATCCATCCCAATGACCTCATTTTAATTAATTACCCCTTTAAAGACCCTGTCTCTAAAGACAGAAACATTCTGAGATACTGGGGCTTTGGACTTTAACATAGGAATTTGGGGGCAAGAGACACAATCCAGCCCATAACAGTCATGAATCTACAGTTTGAACAGAGGTCAGCAGAGGTGACTGGTTCTGCTCCACATCTGGGACCTCAGCAGGGCTGACTAGAGTAGCTGGGGACTGGATCAACGGGTACCCACCACTCCCCTCCCTCCCCCACCCCCTGCCCCCCAGGACATCTCCCCCTCTCTCTGTCATCTCTTTCTCCACGCACTCACCCAGCACTGGTTGCTTCAGGGTAGCTGGACTTCTTACATATGTTCTGACTCAGAGATCCAAGAAACCTATAGGCAGAAGAAGCTGCAAGGTCTTTTACGACCCAGCCTCGGAAGTCATCACTGTTCATTCTTCTTTATTCAACAGGCCACCCGAGGCCAATCCCAGGTCAGCGTGGGGAGAGCTGAGCAAGCGTGTGAGTGTGGGGAGGTCTGTAGCATTGGGGCCCCACCTTGGAGGCTGGATACCACAGCCGAGAACATGGGCCTGACACTCAGAGCTGAAAGGAGGTTGCATTTGCATATGGTGCTAATGACAAGATGTTCATTGATACAGAATCCTAAGGATGTGGTGGTTCCTCTGCTCATGTGTCTCCTTGGCCATCTCTCTACCTCCAGGAATGCCCTCCTCACCATCAGAATTTCCTGGCTTTGAGAGAAGGCTTAGAATAAGGAACATGCACTGCTGTAGACTGAATGTTTGTGTCTCTTCAGTTCACCCAAGCTGTTAGGACGTGGGGCCTTTGGGAGGTGACCAGGTCATGAGGTGAAGCCTTTATGAAGGAGATTAGGGCCCTTACAGAAAGACCACAGAGAGCTACCTTGCCTGTTATGCCATGTGAGGCCAGTGAGAAGATGGCTATGAACTTGAAGAGGGCCCTCACCAAACATTCATCTCTTGGCACCTTGGTCTTGAACTTCCATTCTCCAGAAGTGTGAGAAATAAATTTCTATTGTTTATAAGCCACTCAGTCTGTGGTCTTCTGTTACAGCATCTGGAGGAGACTAAGACATGCACTGATGTCCAAGGTGACCAGGACAGGGGAATAAAGAATTTAGAGCAGTGGCACCAGGGTGTGAGGTCCTGCCAATATTTGTTACTAATCCAGGGTGAGATAAGAGATTAAGAGTTCAGAAACTTTTGCTGCCATTGGACAGAGTCATTTCAGTCTAGTGAATCTAATATTTTTAAAAGGTAAATTTATTTTTATATGCATTTGGTCGATTTCATTTTTCAAGAATTTATTTTAATGTCTTGTGGCCCCAGCCTGCAGCGGGCAGCAATTAGAACCTATGGGTCAGCCACAGCTGAGAGTGTGGGAGGCACTGGTTGAGGAATCTAAGAGAGTCCAACTCATCGAAGCAGAGAGGAGAATAGTGGGTGCCAGGGGCTGGGAGTGGGGGAGAAGTGGGAGGCATTGGTCCAAAGGTATGAAGTTTTGCCTATACCAGACAAATAAGGAGTTCCTGCTGTGATGCAGTGGGTTAAGAATCTGACTGCAGCGACATGGGTCCCCATGGAGGTGTGAGTTTGATCCCTAGCCAGGCACAGTGGGTTAAAGGATCTGGCGTTGCTGCAGCTGCCGTGTGTGTTGTGGCCGAGGCTAAGATTCAGTCCCTGGCCCGAGAACTTCCATGTATTCTGGGTATGGCCATAAAATTAAAAAAGACAAATAAGTCCTGGAGATCCCTCTTACCTCAGAGTGCCTGCAGTTAACCAAACTGTATTGTATACTTAAAATTTTGCTAAGAAAGTTGATCTCATATTAAATGTTCTTAACAAAATATATGTATCTATAGAGAGAGAGAGAGGGAGAGAAGGATAAAGAAAGAGTAGGAGGTGATAGCTGTTTATGGCCTAGGTTGTGGTGATGGCTGCCTAAGTGATACGCATTTCCAGACCCATCCAGTTGTATACATTAAGTATGCATGGCTTGCTGTGCATCAATCACACCCCAATAAAGGGCTTTCCAAAGAAAGGCCGTGGGATACAGCAATGTGAATGTACTCAATGGCACTGAACTGTCCACTTAAAAATCATAAAAATGGCAAATTTTAAGTTATGTATACTGTACCACAGTTAAACACACACACACACACACACACACACACACACACACACCCCCAACACAACACAGTCAGCAAGAGGCTCGTGAATGGCTTGGGGCTGGGCTTATGGCGTCTTCCTTACAGCCTCTTGCTGGGTTTGTGGCACCCTTTCTGGTCCAGGCTTCCTTCCACCACGTTCTGGCCTTTTCCAGCTTCATCCTGGAGATTCTCACCACAGGCTTCCAGTCTCACTCCCGTGACTGGCTCTGGGCTGCTCTGGTTTCTCAGAACTTCCCTACCCTCTCCAGTCAGTTCAGTCAACATTTCTAAAATAACCATCTCGAGCCAGGTGCGGTGTTGAGCACCAGGGCTGCATGGGTGGTTTCTGCCTTTGGGAAGCTTAGGGTCCAGAACTCATAAACCGAATCTCAAGAAGGTTACAGAAATGCCATAGAGGACAGGAGGGGAATTGGGAGAAGGTTCCAGATCCACAGGGATCTGTGTGTAGGGTTAGCCTGGCCAAGATGTAGGGAAGAACTCACTGGTGGGGCAGAGCTTTGACGGAGGCGGTGAGGTGGTAACACACAGGAGACTGTAGCAGTTGGGGCTCTGGAGTGACAGGTGCAGGTGTGAGGTGTTGAGATCAAGTTCTGCTGAGGAGCCACAGGGCTGTCCCAGGACCCAGGGGCTGAGGAAGGACTTGCAGAAGGGACAGGAAGCTGTGAGTTTTGCTTTTATACATCTTGCTCCAGGGGTTGAGTGGAGGGATTTGAAGTGGCGGCGGTGGGGGGAGGCTTTGGAGCAGGAATATCTGTTGGGAGCATCTTAGGCGAGTTCAGGCCATCGTGAATCTCAACTAGGGTGGTGGTCACAGCCACGGGGAGAGGGAGCCTGGGGAGTGTTTTAGGGGTAAAGTTGGCAGGGCTTGGCCGAGGGTGGCGTGAGTATGTGTGTGGGGGTGTTGGGGCATGGGGTCCAGGAAGCCACTGTTTTATTCTCTTCGGGCCCAAGTTTCCCTGTTTGTCCTTCCCATCACCTTGGTTGTCTTCTCAAGATTCCTTCTTTATTTTTTTTTTGTTTTTAAGGCCACACCTGTGGCATATGGAAGTTCTCAGGCTAGGGGTCGAATGGAGCTGCAGCTGCAGGTCTACACAACAGCCGCAGCAATAAAGGATCTGAGCTGCATCTATGACCTAGGCTGCAGCTTGTGGCAACACTGGATCCTTAATCCACTGATCGAGGCCAGGGGTTGAATCTGCATCCTCATGGATTACTAGGCAGGTTCTTAATCTGCTGAGCCACACCAGGAGCTCCAATATTCTTTTTCTGGTAGGGTCTCTGTGGCCCAGGCTGCCACCCTCTCCCCTCTCCTGAAACGTCCCCTGTGGAGGACACCTGTTGTCAGTCAATAGAGAAGAGAACTGATCCCCTCAACAGAAAGCTTCTTCGCCTGAGCTTCCCACTCAAGCAGTTAGCCATTGGGTGATATTTAATTTACAATTATTTGTGTGTGTGTGTGTAAGTAAAAATTTTTTGTTTTGAGAGAAAATTCATTCAAAGTGGTTTGCTTATTTATTTTGGAGGGTTCATTGCTTTTAAAAAATAATCTTTTTGGAGTTTCCTTGTGGTGCAGTGGGTCAAGGATCTGGCATTGTCACTGTAGCAGCTCAGGTCAATGCTGTGGCGCAAGTTCAGTCCTTGGCCTGGGAACTTCCATATGCTGTGGGCGAGGCCAAAAACAAAATAACCCTTTCATTTAGGAAGATGTTTAGGTCTACAGAAAAGTTGCAGAGCTGGCACAGAGAGTTCCTCTATATCCCTCAGCCTTTTGGTTTCCTTTAATGCTTTCTTCTGACACTAGTGTGGCACGTTTGTCCAAACCATGACCTGTTAATGAAACTCAGGCTGTGTTTGGATTTCTCCTCTTTGGCCTCCACTGTCTTTTTTTTTTTTTCTGTTCCAGGATCCAATCAACCCAGGATTGTCAGGTGCTCTCAGTTGTGTTGTCCCCAAGTCTCCTCTTGTCTGTGGCCCCATCTCAGTCTTTCCTTGTTTCTCATGACCTTGACCATCTTGAGGCGTACTGGTCAGGTGTTTTTTAGGAAGTCCCTCCATAGGGGTTTGTCTGAGTTCTCTCTTTAGAAGACAGAGGCTGTGGGTCTTTGGGAGAAAGACCAGAGATGACATTCTCCCCTTGTCCTGTCATATCAGGGGTCCATGGCATCCAGGTGACACTATGGATGTTGTGAACCTTGGCCCTTCCATTGGGTGGTGTTCGCCAGGTGTCTACACTGTAGAGTTATTCTGTTTCTCTTGCCTAGTCTAAGTTTTGGGAAAATGATGCGGTGCTTTTTAATGCCTGACTCTTAAAATGCAGGATGTGTTTACTTCCTTCTGTCTATGGGACTTCTGCGCCAAGCTTGGTAATGGGTACTAGTTGGGAAGTTGCACCCCTAAAGCCTTAGGTGCAAAGCAGATTGAAGGCAATTATGGCATCTGTTGAGCTCCAGTTGTTCAGTCAGGTGTAGCCATGACTTCCATGGGAGATAATATGGCACAATGCACAGATAATGAGTTTGGTGTTTACCTACTAGTCACTGTGTGATCTAGTACAAATTACCTAACGTCTCTGGTCATTCTTCTCCCCTTGAAAGTAGGATTGGTATAACTCCCGAGGGCATGTGAATTGAGGCATCACATCTGAATTAGGGGATCACTCTGAATTGGAATAGTCTTTGTTCTGTGTTATTTCAGTTGGAGAAACAGTTCTGGGGCAGATCTGCTTTAACAGTGACCATTTGGCAAGCTTTGCAGGAGGATTAAATGAGGTTTAATATATTTCTCATGGTTGCCAAGGGGGAGGGGAGAGGGAGCAGGATGGACTGGGAGTTTGGGGTTAGTAGATGCAAACTATTACATTTAGAATGGATAAACAACAAGGTCCTACTGTACAGCAAAGGGAGTTATATCCAATCTCTTGGGATGGAAAACGATGGAAGGTAATCTAAGAAAAAGAAGGTATGTATGTTTGATTCGGTCACTTTGCTGCACAGCAGAAACTGGAACGACATTGTAAATCAACTGTAATTTAATAAAATATATATATTTCTGTAAGGGGCCTAGTACCTGGTAGGTGATAAACCAAAGTGCCCTTTATGGGCTTATGATAATTTATGGTTTTAAAAATTTATGGTTTTAAAGTAATTTCTTAAAAAAAATAAGATTTTTTAAAATAGTAATCCCACTTCCCTAGCAATTTGAGGAATTTTGTTTTATGTTCAAGCACAGTTTGTAACTTTATGTAATAGATGAATCAATGAACTCTGCTTTAACAGGGGGTCAAGCCGACACCATCACCCCAAAGGTATCTGAAATCCGAATTGTGAAACATCCTTCCCATGATTATAGCAACTGTATTTTTTAGTTGATTAGCGAACAAGTCATGAGAAAGTGTGTAAAATGGTTCTCAGAGAAGCCGTAAAATCCATAGGGAAGGATGTCAAGAGGCTATTCTTCGTCCTGCCAATCGACAAGAATAAACACTAGGGTCTGGCCTGAATCCCAGGCATAGCTTTTGGAAAATAAAGATTTATGATCTGGGTATAAATGGTGATGAATCACCTGGCAGTACGTGCTTTCTGGCACAACCTGTCAAAAGTAACGAGCCGTGGTCTGTTCCAGAGTTCATCTGGTTGTAAGCGTTCCCTATAAAATATGGGATAGAGTGGGACACAATTTGTCTGAGGCTTTGCTCAACTCTCTTCCAATTACTGTGCTTCTGTTTCTGTCACCGGTGAAAATAAATGGGCTGATAATCGTAGCCCACACTTCCAGGCGGTGTGTCTGAGGGGGCCCCATTATGAGCCATAACTCACATTTTATGGTCTCCTCCCAGTGCCGCTGGCCCCTGGGTTCCCCCACTGACCTCTTCAGTGCGGAGTCCTTCCCACACATCTCGGGAGCTCCCTGGTGATGCCTCATTTGCCCTTGAATAAGCCTGCTCCCTGGAGTCCTGTGTCTGCCATGGGCATGCAGAGCTCCTGGGCACATTTGATGCCCCCTGACTTTTGCTGGACTGGATGGTCTTTCACAGACACGATCCCATCTTCCTCTTGCTACTGCTTCTCGTTCACAGGGCCCTCTGGGTGCCAAAGCTCTGTGATGGTTTGTGCCAGATGGAAACCAACACATCTTTCTTTATTACTAACTCTTGGCTCTCTGTTGCGAGTGTGCATAGGTGTGTGCAGTCTTTTTTTTTTTTTTTTTTTTTGGGTGGGGACCACTGCACCTGTGGCACCTGGAAGTTCCCAGGCCAAGGGTTGAATTGGAGCTGCTGCCACAGGCCTACACCACAGCCACAGCAACGTCGTGGTCCTTAACTCACTGAGCGAAGCCAGGGATCAAACCCGCATCCTCATAGATACTAGTTGGGTTCTTTTTTAGGGCCATATCTGTGGCATATGGAAGTTCCCAGGCTACGGGTTGAATCATAGCTATAGCTGATGGCCTACACCACAGCCACAGCAACGCAGGCTCCTAGCCCTGTCTGCAGTCTATACTCTGGATCCACACCCTCCTTAAGTGAGGCTAGGGATTGAACCCACATCCTCATGGATACTAGGCAGATTTGTTAGTGCTCAGCCACAATAGGAACTCCTTAGTCGGGTTCTTAACCCACTGAGCCACAACGGGAACTCCTGTGTGTGCAATTTGAAATGATTACACCATGGGGTTTTACAAATGTTTTCATGAAACAGCCTATCTGGTTTTCCCGGCAGTCTTCTCCCTCCCCAGACCCGCCTGTGAGCCAGTGTGCTCCTCCCCTAATTCTCACTCTCCGTGCCTGTCTCCTTCTCTCCTGGAATGAATGCTCTCCCAGGAAAAGCCTCAGCCCCCAGAGCAAATAGCGAGTCAGCCCACCAGTTATCCAGACAAGTTCAACAAAGTCCCAGCTGAGGCTCCAGCTGGCATCTGTGTTACATTTTCTTTTGAGTGACATATTTGTAGTCCTTTTGCAAAGGTTTTCGTGGTTACCCAAGAGCTCCCTCTTGGGAGGTGGAGAAATGAAATTGACTGTCTGGAAACAGGGGCCCTGGGCACTGCTTCTGACTGGCTCCCAACTCCCAGGGTATGTTGATGATTTGTGCCAGACCTTGACCCTGGCTGTGTTGCTTGCTCTGTCCATTAGGCAGCTGACCCCACCTATTCTCTTCTATCTCCAGTCGCTATGTTAGGAGAGTTGTCTGTATCCTAGGAAAGCCACTGGGAGTCATTATAGATGGAATGTTCCTGTAGGAGGCAGTTCAGGGGAAATGTGAAGACAGAAAGTCTCCTTGACATGTTCTAATTTATACAGTTTTTTAAGCAACTTTATTTACATACCTAACTTCAGGAAGTAGTCTTTTTTTTTTTAAAATTATGGGTAGGGACGTTGAGAAAAAAATCCAGGACGTTAAAAAACTCTGAGCCACGCTAAGGTGTCTTTCTTACCATCTTCAGTGACCACTCTGGACGTGAACTTGAGACAGAGAAAGATTGAAAGTGTAGAAAACGTTAGCATCCAAAGAGGCTGATGCCTGTTTCCTTCTGAGGTGTGGGCAGTGTGCCAGGGTTTCAGTACATGCTGCCCCTGCTGCCTGTCTCCATACAGGGTGACTTCGTGTAATACAGTTGGTTTTCATGATCCATGAAGGATACAAGTTCAGGTCACAGATGGCTGATCCCAATGAGCCAGGCTCCTAGTTCCAAGATCTTGCTTCGTGAGGATGATTGATGGGTGCTTAGGGAAGTCTGCACTGCACCTTTCCAGAGGTTACCATGGAACTGGCTAAACCAAGTCCAGATTTAAAAAAAAAAAAAAATCACATTGACTGTGTTATAATGGCAGTAACAGAGGTTTCTGAAAAGCACTCTGAATCCCAATATACTTATAAGAAACTATTATTTTTTCCCATGTCCACAAGATCGTATAGAGAAAAGGGTGTTTGAGACTTAGAGTGAATAAATGCACTAAACTGACTAAACATTCTTGTAGGGCTACTTGGGTGAAAAGCTGTAGTGGCCGTTGGTTACCCTTAATTTATTCAAATGATTTAAAAAGAGGAATGAGAAAAATCTATATTATTTTCACACATCCTGAGTTCCCTTCTGCCTAAGAGGAAGAGGTATCTTTAACTCCTTTTATTTTAAATGATTTTTATTTTAAAAATATTATTATTATTATTATTATTTTGCTTTTTAGGGCTGCACCTGCGGCATATGGAGGTTCCCAGGCTAGGGGTTGAATCGGAACTGTTGCTGCCAGCCTACGCCACAGCCACGTCAATGCCAGATCAGAGCTGCGTCTGCAACCTACACCACAGCTCACGGCAACACCGGATCCTTGACCCGCTGAGTGAGGCCAGGGATCAAACCCGCAACTTCATGGTTTCTAGTTGGATTCGTTTCTGCTGTGCCACAGTGGGAACTCTAACTCCTTTTATTTTTAAAGGAGAAGAATCAGTTTATTGCTTAAGAACTTTTTTCTGATTGTAAAAGTAATATTCATTTACGGTAGAAAATTGGCAAAAATAAGAAAGTAAAAATCACATGTAATTCTGCCACTAAGGATGACAGTTATATTCTGTTTATTATGTATTTATTTTAAAAATTGCAGTATAGTTGATTTACAATGCAATGTTAGTTTCAGGTGTACAGCAAAGCAATTCAGTTATATGTAATATATATCTCTATTCTTTTTCAGATTTTTTTTCTATTATAGGTTATTACAAAATATTGAGTATAGTTCTTTGTGCTGTAAAGAAGGTTCTTGTTTTTTATGGGCTCACTGTTTCTGGTTGTGTTTTTTTGTATGCCCATATACTTAGATTTGGTCATGTTCTACTGACAGTGTCTGTTTCTGCTCTTTTCACTTGATGTTATTTCCATAGCATTTCCTCAGTGCCATTAAATATTATTTGAGGGTATCATTTTATTATTATTTTTAGGATTATTTTGTTTGTATTGAGGTATCGTTGGTATACAATATTATATGTTTCAGGAGTACAACACAGCAAGTCACAATTTTTAAAGGTGATACTCCATTTATAGTTATTATCAAATATGGCCATGTTTCCCTGTATTGTAAAGCATATCCTTGTAGCTTATGTATTTTATACATAGTAGTTTGTACCTCTTAATCCACTGGTCCATCTTGCTCCTTCCCCTTCCCTCTCCCCACTGGTACCACTCGTTTGTTCTATCTGTGAGGCTGTTTCTGCTTAGTTAGAGAGGGTATCATTTTAGATGGCTGTCTAACAGGTCATCACAGATGAACTAACTGGTAGTTCTCTTGCAGTCCTCGTAGTCCTCTTGTAGTTCTTTTGCAGATGAACATTGGATTCCGGTATTTATCACATCTATTATTGCTTTGAATAACTTTGTACATTGATCTTTGCTTGTTTCAGATAAATTCCTTAGAGAAGATGCTTAAAAGACATTTTGCTCTTAGCTTGAGAGTTGATATTCTTTGTGTTTTTTAAATGTTTAAAATTCTTTTTATTATCATTTTGGTGGTTATCTTAGGCTTTACCATGTAATACTTGAATTATGGAAGCTAAATTGATAATTAGTACTTTTAGCCCTCTTTGAATAAAACAAGGTCCTTATAACACTTTCCTAAATTCATATGCCATTATTGTTGATAAATATATTTTGCTTTCGAGGGCGGCACCTGCAACATACGGAGGTTCCAGGCTAGCGGTCTAATGGGAGCTACAGCTGCCAGATCTGAGCCGTATCTGTGACCTACCTACACCACAGCTCATGGCAACGCCAGATCCTTGACCCACTGAGCGAGGCCAGGCATCAAACCCTCAACCTTGTGGTTCCTAGTTAGATTCGCTTCCACTGCGCCACGAGGGAACTCCTATTGTTATATTTGAATTCTCTCTCTATTTTATATTCCACAAGACTTTTTTTTTGCTTTTAAAGTGTCAAAGCATTTGCATTTACTCACATATTTACTCTTTTCAATATACTTTGTTTCTTCCTATGATTGTGAACTTTATGTGGGATAATTTTTCTGCTGTCTGTAGAATTCCCTTAGTGTTTCTTTCTCCCTTTCCTTCTTTCCTTCCTTTCCCTCTTTCTTTCTCTTTCTCTTTCTTTTCTTTTCCTTTCTTTCTTTCTTTCTTTCTTTTCTTTTCCTTTCTTTCTTTCTTTCTTTCTTTCTTTCTTTCTTTCTTTCTTTCTTTCTTTCTTTCTTTCTTTCTTTCTTTCTTCTTTCCTTCTCACTCTTTCTTTCTCTCTCTCTCTGTCTCTTCCTTCCTTCCTTCCTTCCTTTTTTTTCTTTCTTTCCTTCCTTCCGTCTGTCTGTCTGTCTTTCTTTCCTTCTTTTCTTTCCTTTTCTTTTCTTTTCTTTTCTTTTCTTTTCTTTTCTTTTCTTTTCTTTTCTTTCTTTCTTTCATCTTTTTAGGGCCACACTTGTGCATATGAAAGTTCCCAGGCTAGGGGTTGAATTGCAGCTGCCGCTGCAGGCCTACACCACAACCACAGCAACACAGGATCCGAGCTGTGTCTGTGACTTACATTATAGCTCATGGCAATGCAGGATCTTTAACCCACTGAGCAAGGCCGGGGATTGAACCTGTGTCCTCATGGATACTAGTTGAGTTCTTAACCCACGGAGTCACAGTGGGAACTCCCTCCCTTAGTATTTCTTGTAAGGCTAGTCTGCTGGTGATAAATTCTCTGCTTTTGTTTGCTTGAAAATATCTTTATCTCAGTTTAATTAGTGATGGATACTTTCACTGGATTGGCAGTTATTTCGTTCCCTCGTTTTCTCTCTTCCTTTTTTTTTTTTTTTTCCTTTTAGTCAACTATTGCTCCTTGAAAGATAAATTGTCTTTTTTTTTGGCCAATTTTAAGATTAAAAATTTTCTTTTTTTTTTTTAAAGTAGTTTTTCTAATATATACCCGGGGAGGATTTCTTCTTGTTTATTCTGGTTGGAATTTATAGGGCTTGATATCTTGTATTAGTTTTAGACAGTATTTAATCAAATATTTCTTCTCTGCAGTTTCTTTCTAATCTGATTCTAAGACTCCATTCACATTGCATCAGAGTGTCGCCCAGCACCCCATATTTTTTCTACCTTCTTTTCTGTATTTTCTATTCTTCTTTCTTTGGTTCATTTGGGATCTTTTATTCTTAGCTGTATTTTATTCATTGGGTTTTCCTTCACCTGTCTAATCTGCTGTTAAATCCATGTGTTGATTTATTCATTTCACATATATTCTTTTCATTTCTAGAATTTTAATTTGTTCCCTTTTTCATTTCTCTGTTGAAATTCTCAATCCCGTTGTTGATTTCCTGGAAAATTTTCATCATATAGTCCAGGTCGGATAATGACAATATCTATTTTTTTAAATTTTTTGTCTTTTTTTTTTTTTTTTTTTTTTTAGGGCTTCACCTGCAGCATACGGATGTTCCAACAATAGGGGTCGAATTGGAGCTATAGCTGCTGGCCTGCGCCACAGTTATAGCAACACTAGATCCGAGCCACATCTGTGACCTACACCACAGCTCACGGCAATGCCCGATCCTTAACCCACTGAGCAAGGCCAGGGATTGAACCCACATCCTCATGGGTACTAGTTGGGTCCTCTAACTGCCGAGCCATGATGGGAACTCCCAATAACAATATCTAGAATTCTGTTGGTCTGTTTCTCTTCTCTCTCATTTCTGTTTGGTTTCATTCAGGTAGCCGCACATATTTCATGTGCCAGGTTCATTTTGATTTTGAATTTATAGAATTAGAGGTAGAAGTGCTAAGAGGCCAGTAGCTTGGGTGGCACTCACTATTTGCAATGTCTCTGACTCAGTTTCAGGGCTCGAGATCACTCAGAGACCCCTGTACCTCCCAGTTATCACGCTCTGCATGTAGCCCTGTGACATCTTAACCCAAAGGAAGGTCATGCCCCGGGACTTCTTCCTGGTTGGAGTCTGGACCATAAACTTTTTATTGGTCAAAAGCAGTGTTCAGACTTCAGCTGTGGCCTTAGATGTTGTCCATCCCTTCTAGGGGCCATCGGTCCTAAGTAGCAGCTCATCTACCTGGATGTCTCTCCTCCCCAGGTCTTGACCCACTAACTCTGCACCATCTTGGTAGCGGTCTTCTCTTCCATCATGGCCAGGGGCAGAGCTGGGAGGGCCCTGGTGCAGAGGGGTCCCTCTGCCTCGATCGAATCCAGGAACGGCACCTGGGGAGGCAATGCAGAAAATGGCACCATCATCACCCCAGCACCAAGATGGGAAATCAGTCTCATTGTCTGCCTGAAATAACCTATACCTTAAATTTCAAGTTTTATTGGTTTTTTTTTTTTTTCTGTCTTAAAATCAAACCTAGTGAGGAGTTCCCTTGTGGTCAGTGGGTTAAGGACCCGGTGTTGTCACCGGAGTGGCTCAGGTGACTTGCTGTGGCTTGGGTTTGATCCCTGGCCTAGGAACTTCCTCCTGCTATGAGCATGGCCAAAAGGAAATCAAGCCTAGTAAAATACCATTCTTGAAGGCACTATCTTTTTATGTTTTCAATTATATTTTTAATTAAAGTATAGATGATTTACAGTGTTGTGCCAGTTTCTTCTGTATAGCAAAGTGACTCAGTTTTTTATACACACACACTTACATACATTCTTTTTAAAAACTATTATCTTCCATCATGGTCTATTCCAGAAGATTGGATATAGTTCCCTGTGCTGTATATAGCAGGACCTCTTTGCTTATCCATTCTAAATATAATAGTTTGCATCTGCTAACCCCAAACTCCCTGTCCATCCCTCTCCCTCCCCCCTCCCCCCTTGGCAACCACAAGTCTTTTCTCTATGTCTGTGAGTCTGTTTCTGTTTTCTACATAGGTTCATTTTGTGTTGATGGCACTATCTTGATGCCTGAGTCTTTGTCAGGTCTGCTTTAAGTAGTCGAGAAATTTCTCATAGGTCTAGGTCTTCTTCCAGTCTCAAATTTATTTAGGAAAGAATTTATTTATTTAGGAAAGAATATGAGATACCAACTTAATGATAGAAAAAAGCAGCAAGTGTGCACCCAAAACCACAGCTCCCATTCTCAAAGCTTGTCATCACCCTGGTTGATCTCAGTTCTCATGTGCTCCAGATCCTCAAAATACCACTGCTTCATTTTCTACCATGCCCGTTAGCCAAGCCTGGCCTTCAGATGGACAGGAAATAAGCATGTTTTCGGGCAAGGAAGGATGCGAACTCAGGTCTGCTTGTAGCTTTTCATGCCCAGGGGCAGCTCAGCACATTTCTCAGAAAACCACACGGGTGAGGTCGCAGCCACGGTTTCATGAAGTCTACAAATGTCAGGGCCCTAGCGATCAGGACTGCCCATGGCTTTTAGGGTAGGTGCCATGCGACTCCTTATCTCACCTGTGCTTGATGCACTAGCAGGCCGTCTGTGTGAATGAAAAGAAGAAAAGGCAGAGCAATTGCATTTTTTATTCTGCTTCCTTTTCTTTAACAATATATACCAGCTCAAATGACAGAGGGGAAGCCGAGAGCACACAGGGCTGGATGCCTATGTGCTCTCTGTGTGCTAGATGCCTGGGGAAGGCTGGTCTGGTTAAGTTTGAAGAGTCACATCATGCTAGTCAAAACTCTAATTACATATTTATGAAAAATATAAGTCCTGGGAAGGACCAAGGAAACATGACAGACGGGGTGTATTAGGGTCTCCAGAGAAACAGAGTATCTTAAGAGAGCGTGTGTGTGTGTGTGTGTGTGTGTGTGTCGTATATATTATATATGTATATATAGCTCATGTATATTATATATATATATTTTTTTCTGATATATGTTTTCTGATACACACACACAGATATGAGAGAGAGTGTCTTTTTAAGGGATTAGGGCATGTGATTGTTGTGTGTGTTAGGGGATGGCTGGCAAATTTGAAATCCACAGAACAGGCCAGCAGACTGGAGACTCAGGAAGAATCCCAAGTTCTTTTCCAGAAACCTCAGTCTTTGCTCTTGAGGTCTTCATCTGATTGGATGAAGCCCACTGCGTCACGGATAATCATTTACTGATTCTGATCTGTGCCTTCTTTGGCCCTGTGCTGTTAGGATGGGGTTTTACTTTAGTCCTAGAGCTTGTGAAAGCTGCATTTTGATTTCACAAATTCACTTCTCACTTTGGGCCAACTCTACACCCACGAAGCCAGCACTTTGCTTTTAACATTTGGGATATTGGATTAGGAAGGAAATGTATTCTGGAGGCAGTGCTCTTTCATCGTCAGGCTACGCAGACTGAATAAATGTGGCACCAAAGGCAGTGGATCACCATCGCGTCAAGGAAATAATCCCGCATTAAATGAGGTCCTACTGTACAGCATAGGGACCTCTATCCAGTCTCTTGGGTTAGACCATGATGGAAGATAGTGTGAGAAAGGAATTCATAAATATGTATGTTTATATATGGCTGGATCACTATGTTGTGCAGCAGAAATTGGCACAACATTGTAAATCAACTGTACTTTAATTTGAAGAAAAAAAAAAAAAACCTGTGCCATAAATAATCCTACTGGCTCCTGTTGTCTTACAGAAGCGTTTCCCATCTGAGACTCACAGCTGTGGCTGGAAACTCAGCCCATGGGGATTGCCTACCATTGTTTGATGAGTGATTTTTTATTAAGTCTTGTCAATTCTAAATAGTGAGAGGTGAGGGGATACAGTAATGATATTCTGAGCCTGGTTCCCACGGATGGGGTCATTCTGGCGTGGATGGGGACATTTTCTGGTGGGCTTTTTTTTCCCCCCTAAATGTCTCATTAATTTTCTTTCTTTGATTTGCCTTCTTTTTTTTTTTAAATGAAGCTTATTCTAGTTTAAATGACATGCTCCCATGGAAAGAGCATGTGCAAATTATCTTCTGTTAGAAATGAAAGGGCACATCACGAATGCTTTTCCTCTGCAGGGTTTCAAAGAGTGCATTCATGCTTCTGGACAGAGAGATAATTGGCTCTGAACTAACTATCAATGAGGATTAAAATGTAATTTTCATGGCAGGGGTCCTTCAGATACCTTGCCTTTCCAGGCCAGGTGAGGCAGGGCTCTTGGCTCCCTTTCTCTTCTGAGGTGCCCTGTATTTTCTTGGGACATATAGAATCCTAAGAGGGTGTCCAATTTGGGGTCATGACGGCAGTTATCAAATGGACAGTGACCTTATTGTTTGATTCTTCCACTTTCATTAGGGATCCAGTTTTGAAATGAATGACCATAAATACCCCCAAGTACTACGTCTTACGAGAACTGGTGACATTAAATGTCTCCCTTTATTATAGTCATTCAACAAACATTTGTCACGTGGCCACAGTGCGTTCTGCATGGTGTTGGGTCTGAACACGAGGGCTGAAAGTGTAGTGCTTAAGGGACAGTTTTCTGAAACACCTGTGGATTTAAAACCTTGGGGGGTATTTTTTTGAGTGGCTCTGTTAGACTGTGCCTTGTTGAGAGAGTCCTGGGATTCCAGAGAGCAGAGAGGCCCCTGTCTCAGTCAGCTTGGGCAGCTAGGACAAAGTCCCACACCCTGGGTGGCTTAGACAACAGGCATTCCTGTCTCATGGTTTTGGAGCCTGGGTGTCCAAGATCAATGTGCCTGTGAATTTGGTTCTTGGGGAGGATATGCTTCTTGGCTTCTAGGGGTAACCATTTTGCTGTGAGCTCACATGAGCTCTTTGTGAGAGAGAGAGGAAAGGAGAAAAATTTCTCATCTCTTCTTCATATAAGGGCACTTATCCCATCATGGGGGCCCCACCCGCACGATCTCATTAGAACCTATTTTCTCTCAAGGGCCCCATTTCCAGATACTGTCTTATTGTGGGCTGAAGCTCCAACATATGGATTTGAGGGGCTACAAACATTCAGTCCATATCAGTCGCCCTTGGAGGGGGAACCAGCCCAGGAAGTGTCTCTGGAAGGGAGATGTGTTTGATCCCTGCCTGAGGTTGAAGGAAACTGGAGATCAGAGGGAGAACAGCTCTGTGGGGAAGCCCTCCCCGCCTCTGCCCCTCAGATTCCCTGCCCTGGGCAGGCCTGCTGGAAACTTCAGTCCAATAGTGAGGATGTTTCTGCAGGAAACAGGTTTCTTTTCCAAGGCCCAGGCCTGCCCATGGCTGGTGTTTTCTCTGCTCTTGATTCTTGGATGCATTGGGCCACTCTGTGCTGAGAGAGCACAGATGTCGCTACTCACTAATTTCCCCAGACCTCCACTCAGTCCCAGCTCACCCACTTGTTTGCTGGTACATCCTTTCACTTCTCTTTCTCCTGCAGCTGTGTTTCCAGAAGGGGAGAGTCTGTTTTCTGTGAGAAGGATGGAACCCTTGCAGAAAAGCTCTGCTCCCCGACCCCAGCAGCAGGCACTCCTGGTCTCTTGCCAGGCTGGAGCCCACCCTCCGATGCTGCCCCCTACCCCCGACCTTGTGCCTGTCTTTCCCCACCCCCCGCAGATCCTCCTCTCCATGCCTGCCTCCCTAGCCGTTGCCTCTCAGCTTCTCCCATGACTCTCCCTAAGTCTTAAATGGGGCTGTGACCACATGATAGGTGCCCTTCAGAAGAACGATGGGATCCTTGCTGCCTCTCAGGCGTGGTCCACACCTCTCCTTTCCCAGGAGGCTTCCAAAGTGCATCTCAGTGCAAACGAGAAGGGCCAGAGGGAGGAGTCCTAGATGTTCCTTGCATCACCACGCGGTCCAGTCTTAAAGGCCGTGGGTCCAGGGTTCATTCTGCCCCTGTTACCTCTTAAGCCCTCATTGGACACAAGAGACTTGGTGGTGGAGGGCTTCCAGGGACGCCTGGAGCTCCACAGCCCAGCAGCCCTCTTTACTTCTCCCTTGTCACTTTCTTGTCCCTCCCAGCCTGGTCCAGGCAGAGGCCATGGCCTCTCCCAGGTCTAGAAAGCAAGCCCTTGTCCAGAGTCATCTAGGCTGTGGCAGAGCCTGGTCAGGGAACTCAGTCCCTAGATGTTAAGTTCACTTTTCTTTCCCCTCATGGCACACAGTGTAGCTTAGAAGAGCAGGAACCATGCTGGGCTGGTGGCCAGAGGCCCACCTACATGTCCTAGCTCAGCCACTAACCTACTGTGGGGTCTTGGGCAGCTTCTCCGGCCTCTGTTCCCTTTAGAACCATGAAGGTCAACAGGGGCATTCATATCTCCTTTCCCTGCCCCTTCCCCACTGCCCATAGAACCTTCCAGAAAGCCTCTACCAATGACTGAATTTGCTCACGGAGCTGGATCCCACTTGTCCTCTCTTCGTGTAGGACAAAGAGATAAAATATATCACTGGTTTTCCAACAGTTTTAACAGCAGGGCTCTTCCTTCAAGTGGCATCAGATAGGGCAACCCTACCTACAAGGACAGTCCTCGTTATTACTGGCTTCTCTATCAGCAAGTTCACCCACTTGCAAAAATGAGGTGTAACCCTACAGTCAGTCCTCGCGGTCATTCATGGTTACGCACGTGGTGGTGAGCCATCCGAACCACCCAGCTAGGGTTGAGCAAGACCCTGCCTTTCTGTTTCAGCCCCACCCAGAGATGACCAGGGGATAGAGATGGAGGCTGGCTGACAGGGTTTGGATCTGAACTCTGGCACCTGTGACTGGGGGAACCTCAGGGAAATCATTTAGGACTCTGAACCCCATTTTCTCTTTTGTCAAAGAGAGAGAACAGAATCGACCAGGGTGAGTTGTTTTGAGGATTTAAGGTGACAACTCACATGAGGTGTGTGTGACCTAGGATTGCTGTGCGGGGTGGGCTGGACCCTCCTGGTCTGAGGGGGATACTCCCATGGTTGAGCCAGGCAGGAGGATGGCATTACCTGGAGGGTGGCAAAGGTTGTTTCTCGCTGAAGGAGATTTCCTACACAGCTCTTCTGGGGAGGTCTCAGCCTGATCAAGGGGACCATTTCTATTCCTGGGGTCAGATATCAGACAGAGAAACTCCTCTGCCATTTGGCTTGCTTTTCTGTTTCCTTTCCTGGAATGAAGTGTATTGTTTGAGCATTAAGTGTCTCAGTATGTGTGTCTTCATGTATTTGCATATGTGCACATATATGTGCACACAGAGACACATGTATGTGCATGTGTGCTTATTTGTGTGTTATGTGGTGCACCCATGTGTACATTTGTGGTTGTGCCTGTGTGTTTGTGTATGTGTTTTATGCGCATGTGTGCTTCTACATGTGTTATGTGTATGTTTGTGTATCTCCGTGTGTCTGTGTGTGAATGTTTGTGTGTTTATACATGTGCTATGTGTCTATGTATATGTGTTTGCATATGTGTACATCTGTGTGTTTGTGTGTATGCAGTGTCTGTGTTCATACATGTATTTGTGTGTTATGTGTCTGTCTTGTGTGTATTTTGTGTGCGTGTGTGCACGTCTTATGTGTCTCTGTGTATGTGTTTGCATATGTGTGTGGGTATGTGTTTTTGTGTATGCATGTGTGTCTATACATCTGTGTTTACATGTGTGTTGGTTGTGTGTTATATGTCTGTCTTGTGTGTATGTTTGCGTATGTGTGTATATGTGTGTGTGTGTGTGTGTTGGAGGTGGGATTCTATAAATTGAGGGAGGGAGGCAGCTAGCACAGGTGGTGAATTTAAGGCAGAAAAGAGAGGTGAACTTCCCCAGCGAGGCAGCTTCTGAGGCTGGAACTGACTTAAAAGACGTCAAAATCCTTTCCTATTTCAGCATTTGATCCACCGCCCAGATGGTGTCTTCAGTGGCATCAAAACCAGACAGATGCCCTCCCTCCCTTTCATCCTCCCTCTGCTCCCTCCCTATACCCCTTTCCCTCTCTTGTGCTGCTTTCTCTGCCTCTGTCCCCTTTCCCACCCAGGCCAAGACTGGACTTCTTTGTCAGAACAGTGGCTTTAAAGCCAGGTCCTGCCACACATCCCTGCCTCTGTCCCAGCTCCCTGCGGAGGGGTGAGTCTTGTTCATCCTCAGCAGCCTGGTGGGGGTCATGGACCAGCAGCACCAGACATCCCCCTGCCCCATTCTTTCCCTGGCTCTGGAGCCACCATAAGACCTGGGAGCAAGCAGTTGGCCAGAGGGTAGTGTGAGAAAACAAGCACATCCAGCATCCCCAGAGGTCAGCATCCTCAAATGAGAGGACACCTGCTTCCATGCACAGCACAAGAGGGCATGAGATTGTGGTGCGCTAATGTGCCCTCCTTCCGTTGAACAGGAGGATTGGCTGTGAGAGGGTCGAGCTCAGGTGCAACACTGGGGAGTAGGTCAGGCACTGCTGCTCCTTCCACACCTATTCATTTGCTCGTGAGTTTATTCGCAATAGATGGTCACTGAGTGCTTGCTGTGTGCCAGGCAGCGTTCTAGGTGGTTGGGACCCTGGACTCTCCCCTGACTCAGCCATTGGCCTTGGGGAAAGTGACTGTGTATTTGGGACCAATAAAACACTATATCCTTTCGGGTCCAGACTTATCCAGGAGAGCCCCCAACTTACATCTCCCCTGCCCTCTCAGCCGCCTTCAAGGTCAGAGGAGTCTCTGGGCTGCCAGGGCTTCAGGAGTGGTGTTCTGTACCCCCTTGTCAGTGCAGAGGCTGAGCTGACTCCCCAGATCCTCTCTTCCAGCCAGTCACTCAGCTTCGGTTTTGTTTGTTACAACTTGCAAGACTTTATTGTGCAGTTTTATGACTTCCTCCCTCCCTCCCTCCCTTCCTGTCCTTCTTTCTTTCTTTTTTTAAGATTGAAAATCCACCTTCCTGCTTATTTACCTCATTTGATAAGAGGCTTGCCCGTGACTTTCTAACCCTAAGTCAAGGTCTAATCATGGCAACACACTTACCTTGTTTTTGCCTCTCATCTGGGGAATAGGGAAGGGATCATGATAAGTGATGATGGCTTACATAGCTCTCTCTCTGTGTTCTGAAAATAATTTTATATACAGTAGTTCATTAGAGACATGTTTCATGGTTGTGGTCACAGTGGATGAAACAGTGACTGCGATTTCTGGAAGAAAGAAGCAAGGGTACAACGCACATCTAAATGAAAGGCTTCTGTATAATGACAGAATAGGCTGCAAGGATGTGTTTTTTCTACAGAACAGTCGCATTATTGAAAAAACTTTGTATACATTTAGGTCTTCAACATATCAATAATCGAATAGGATAATCAAATACGTATTATAGCAATCTCCCCTTCCTGTCTTCCTTTCCACATGGGCTCTTGGGTGTTCTGTGCTGTCAGCATGGCCAACAGATCTGTTCACCACTGAGAAATAAACTGCTTTTCTAACCTGAAGGGGCACACAAACAGTAGACAGAAAATATATACTTTGATTAAAAGAAAATGTCAACAAGGGGACATATTGGATGTTTCTCCTGACTGCAGCCAGTGGCCCTCAAGCAAAGGTTGAGACCATGAGAAATTAAAGGTGGTCCATGGAATGAGCCCCAAGCCCCATAGCACTTTATAACACGATGCTCTGAAGGTATATTTTGTACAGAAGCAATACTTCCCTGATGCATGTGAATTCCATAGCTATTTATTTCCTCCTTTTTTTTTTTTTTTTTGATTTTTAGTGCCGCACCCGTGGCATATGGAAGTTCCCAGGCTAGGGGTTGAATTGGAGCTACAGCTGCCGGCCTACACCACAGCCACAGCAATGCGGGATCCAAGCTGTGTCTGTGACCTACACCACAGCACACAGCAACACTGGATCCCTGACCCACTGAGCAAGGCCAGGGATTGAACCTGCAGCCTCATGTATACTAGTTGGATTCGTTTCTGCTGCGCCATGACGGAAACTCCCTATTTCCTCCTTCATTTTAAAGACTTTTTTTGCTTGCTAATTTAAAAACTATGATGATGTAGGTCAGATATAAAAAAGCTTTGTATTATGTAATCAGTGTTTAAGATATGAAGGATGAGTAATAGCTAGGACTTATCATCTAGTTTAAGAAATTACAGGTATTTTATGATCGTATTCCTCTCCTTTAGCCCCAGGAATAAACGCTATTTTGACTTTGGTGTTCATTCTTCCTTTGCTTTTTATTACAGTTTTACTACAGAAGGATAAATGCTGAGACTAGATGGCTTCATTTTTGTGTTTTTGATCATTATATGAATAGTAGTCTGCTGTTTTTATTCTTCTGTGACTTTTTGTCATTCCATGTTTCATGATACATTCTTAGAAAAATCTATTAGTATGTGTAATTGTATTGATTCATTTTTAAAATCTTATTTTATTGAAGTATAGTTTGGGTCTTTGATCCTTTTTGAGTAAGTTTTTATATGATGTGAGGTTGAGTTTTAGATTTACCCTGCTGGAATTTTGAGGTTGTATTATGCATGTAGATCAATTCAGAAAGAATCAGCTTTTTAATAGCACAGAATCCACGGGAGATGGGTTCCAGAACCCCAGAAGGTATTAAAATCCTTGGATGCTCAAATTTCTTACATAAAATGGTGTAGTAGGAGTTCCTGTCATGACGCAGCAGAAACAAATCCGACTAGGAACCATGAGATTGTGGGTTTGATCCCTGGCCTCACTTGGTGGGTTGAGGATCTGGTGTTGCTGTAAGCTGTGGTGTAGCGTGAGCTGTGGGGTAGGTCCCAGATGTGACTCAGATCCAGCGTTGCTGTGGCTGTGGCTTGGGCTGGCAGCTGTAGCTCTGATTAGACCCCTAGCTTGAGAACCTCCATATGCCACAGGTGCAGCCCTAAAAAATAAAGCAAAACAAAACAAAAAATAAACAAACAAAAATAAAATGGTGTAGTATTTGCATACAACTTGTGCACACTCCTCTGTATACCTTAAACCATCTCTAGATTACTTATATTATCTAATATAATGTAATCTATATAAATAGTTATAAATACTATGTAAATGCTGTCTAAATAGTTGCCATTTTCTGGCAAACTTAAGTTTTGCTTTTTGGAACTTTCTCGAAATTTTATTTTTCAAATATTTTTGATCTGCAGTTTATTAAATCCATAGATGCGGAACCCGTGGTTTCAGAGGGCCAAATTTATTGAGTCTTTCCACCCATGAAATGGTAGGTCTTTTCATTTACTTGGATTTTCTTTAATTTTTCTCAGCAGAGTTTTTCGGGTTTCAGTGTATTTCACTTCCTAATTATTTGTTGTATGTATGTAGAAATGGAACTGGTTTTTGTTGATCTTATAAATTCCCTTATGAGTTCCAGTAGCTTTTTGGTGGATTCTTTAGCATTAGATCCTGCATGTGTGAAAAAGCAGTTTTCTTTCTTCCTTCCTCCCTCCCTCCTTTCCGTCCTTTCTTCCTTCTTTCTTTCCTTTCTCCTTCTTTCTTCCTTCCTTTCCTTCCCTTTTCCTTCCTTTCCTTTCCTTTCCTTCCCTTTCTTCCTTCCTTCCTTTCTTTTTTCCTTTCTCTTTCTCTCTTTCTCTCTCTCTCTTTCTTTCTTTCTTTCTTTCTTTCTTTTCTTTCGTTCTTTCTTTCTTTCTTTCTTTCTTTCTTTCTTTCTTTCTTTTCCTTCTCCTTTCTTTCTTTCTTTCACTTTGTCCCTTTTTTATTGCCTTATAACACTGACTAACACAGTGTCGAATGGAAGTGGTGAGGATAGACATTCTTGGTTTATTCCTAAGTCTTTCACAACTATGTTTGATGCTAGCTGTGGATTTTCAGGAGGTGCACTTTATCAAGTTGAAGATGTTTTCTTCTATTCACGGTTGGCACAAGGTTTTTTCTCATGAATAGGTATTGAATTTCATCAAATGCTTATTCTGCATTAATTTGAAGTGATCATGTGGCATTTCTTTTTAAACTTGTTAACGTAGTTAATGACACTGATTACCAATCTTGAATTCCTGGGATGTACCTCACTTGTTCTCATATATTATCCTTATCCACTGAATGGAATTGGTTTGCTAAACGTTTGTTAAGGATTCTTGCAACTATGTTGTATAGGGTTCCCGTTGCTGCTATAACAAATCTGCTATAACAAATCATCATACATTTTGTAAATTAAAACACAAGTTTATCCCCATACAGTTCTGGAGCTCAGAAGCCCAGAAGCCATTTCACATAGTAAAGTCAGTGTGCTGGTGGGGCTGGTTGCTTTTGGAGGCTCAGAAGGGAGAATCCATTTCTTTGATTTTTTTCAGCTGCTTGTGGCCCCTCCTTTCATTGTCAAAGCAAATCACTCTGCTCTCTGCTTCTGTTTTCACATTGCCATGTTCTCTAATTCTGACTCCTCCTGCCTTACATCTCTCTTATAAGAATCACTGTGGTGAGTAGTTCCGCCGTGTGGAGGCGGTTAGACTGCGGTTACGAATCCGACTAGGAACCCTGAGGTTGCGGGTTCGGTCCCTGCCCTTGCTCAGTGGGTTAACGATCCGGCGTTGCCGTGAGCTGTGGTGTAGGTTGCAGACGTGGCTCGGATCCCGCGTCGCTGTGGCTCTGGCGTAGGCCAGAGGCTACAGCTCCGATTCAACCCCTAGCCAGGGAACCTCCATATGCCTCGGGAGCAGCCCAAGAAATAGCAACAACAACAACAAAAAAGCCAAAAGCCAAAAGCCAAAAAAAAAAAAAAAAGAATCACTGTGATTGCAGCTGGCCCTCCTGAATAATCTGGTTTCATCTCACCATCTCAGGATCCTTCATGTAATCACATGTGCAAAGTCATTTTTGCCACATGAGGTAGCATTCAAGGTTCTGGGGATTGGGACATGGGCATACTTTCGGGGAGACATTATTCTGCCTACCATGTATATTCATGCGAGTATATAGAAAGTCGAATATAATTTTGGTATCATGGTAATGCTGACCTCATAAAATAGGTTAAAAAGTGTTCTCTCCTCTGTTTTCTGAAAGCATGTGAATTGATCTGGTATAGTCTTCCTTAAGGGCTTAGTAGAATTTATCAGAGAAGCTATATAGTCATCAACAAATTCTTTCCTGAATGTCTTCTAAGTCAGATGCTCCTGTTAAACTTTCTAAAGCACCCCATACCTTTTCTTTGGAGCACTCAATACAATTTATAATAATGAGTGTATTTGTGTGATTTCTCAGTTCACATGTGTCTCTGTAGCATATATCAGCAGGATGTGTCTCTCTCTTTCACTGATGAATTCTCAGAATCTTCCACTAAACTTGCCACATATTAGATACTCGATACATAGCTTTTGAATGAATGAATGCATTTCTATTCCATAAGACTTCCCTGTAATCTTATACTACTTCCTCCCTCCTGCTTTAAGAAATAACGATACTTACTTTTATTTATTTTAATAGTTTTCAATAACTTTTATTTACCTTTATTGAGGTATAATTGACAAAATGTAAGATTTTTGGGATAAAGCTAGCTCACATTGGTTCCTCTTTCTAGTAGCTGAAAATGTCTTAGAAATGCTGGTGGGGAGGCTGATATTTTGTGGAAAGAGTGAGGCTGATATTAGGTTTCCAGATAATTAGAAAGTGCCAGGAGCCTGAGGATGATAGGAAAATATAGTGGTAGGAAGAAGCCAAGTGCTACGGGCTGAATGTGTCCCACCAAGATTCACATGTTGAAGCCCTAACCCCCAAATGTGATGGTATTTGGAGGTGGGGCCTTTGGAAGGTGATTAGGGTGAGATGCAGTCATGAGAGGGAGGCCCTCTGATGGGTCATCATTGAGGGACGGCTCTGTGAAAGTGCTGTCTGCAAGCCAGCAGGAGAGCCCTCATCAAGAATTGAAGCTGCTGGTACCATGATCTTGGACTTCCCAGCTTTCAGCTGGGAGAAGTAAATGTCTGTTGTTAAGCCATCCAGGCTGTGGTATTCGTTATGGTCACCTAGAGCTGACTAAGACAGCCAGACGTGTGCTGTCTGCCCCATTTACTCCCCTCAGGCCAGCCTAGTCCATTGTCCACTGGGGGCTGCTCTGCTGGGAGTGCAGAGGAGCAAGGCCAAAGAAAGGATGCCTGGAACTTTCCTCCTTCTTTCCCAAAGACACAGGTGCACACCCACACACCCACAAATGAACACCCATACACATCTCCAGCTTCACAAACACTCCTCCAAATGCAATAAATCCCATGGTGATAAAATCACCTCCATTTTTTTTTTTTTTTTTCCCAATGGCTGCAGCATATGGAAATTCCTAGGCTAGGGGTTGAATCAAAGCTGTAGCTGAGGCCTGTGCCACAGCCACGGCAACAGCAGATCCAAGCCGCATCTGTGACTTACACTGCAGCTTGTGGCTGAGTGAGACCAGGGATCGAACCTGCATCCTTATGGGCTCTTATTTCAGGTTCTTGACCTGCTGAGCCACAACGGGAACTCCTCATCCATTTATATCACCTGAATTTATTCAAATATGAAGAAATAAGGATCAGCTCAGATAGAACTTTGACTTGCAACTGAATTTTTTCCTTCATGGCAATTCATGGCTATCCCATGTCTAACTCAGAGGGCATCATAGGATGCTTCAGTCTAAGTAGAATGTGTCTGTGGTGCCTGTGGCCAGACTCGCCTAATTCATTGCTGTTGCTCTGAGATCAGTCATCAAATACCAAATCTTGAAAATCTTCAGGGAATCCAAAAATCTCTGGAGAATAACGCCAAGGAAAATAAATATGTCCTTGGAGTGGCCTTGGATCCCTCAATCAGACAGGTGTAGGTTACCTTGTATGAAATACTTTGCAGTTTGCTGGAGGTGTCCCTCCCCACGTGCAGCCTGTGAAGGAAATTAAGTCCTTGTGTTGTCAGACACCGCTCTGCTGTGTATGAAGTGCTGTGGATTTGAAATGAAAGATTATGAACTCCTCTGGCCCATGGTGCCAGGTCAGGCTTCTTTCTCTCTGGCGTTTCTTCAGCCTGCAGTGTTTGGATCTTTTATTGCCTTGCAGTTGCTTACACAGAGCAAAGTCTCACAAGGCAAGGGTCAAGTTCAATTCACCTTTAGATCGGCAGTAACCAGCCTGGTAAAAGTGCATTGCAGATGCTTAATCCATGTGGGCTGGATGGAATTACATTGATATTTCATATAAAGCCAAGTGTTTGGCATATTAAACATTTTCTAGCTTGCCCACTGTATTAACATTTATTGTCTGCAAGATATGAGGCACTGGTTACTTTTTTAGTTACTCAATGAATTTTATTACATTTATAGTTGTACAACGATCATCATAACCCAATTTTGTAGCATTTTGGTTACTTATTTTTTGATATGCACATACAAACATTTATCCATGTTCACAAATAAGATAAAACACTAATTTTTTTAAAAAAAGTATCAAACTGTGATAAAATTCTACCATCACACAAACAAAAGAAAACGCATGGTACAATGGAATGCTTAATAACGGACCTCATGCTGATTTGCTAAAGAGGTAGAATCAACTGTATTTTAAAAACGAGAGAAGACTGTGTGTAAAGAATGTAAAATGAGAGTTCCTGCTGTGGCACAGCGGGTTAAGGATTTGGCATTGTTTCCGAATTGGCTAGGGTCGCTGCTGAGGTGCAGATTCAATGCCCGGTGTGGTGCAGTGGGTTAAGGATCTGGCATTGCCACACCTGTGGCTCACATTCGATCCCTGGCCAGGAACTTCCATGTGCTGTGGGTGCGGCAAAAAAAAAAAAAAAAAAAAAAAAAAAAAAAAAAAGCAAAACAGACTCTGTCTTGTCTCATTTGTTTCCTAAAAGCAAACCTTAATAGACACCACAGGCAAACAAACCAAAAAGACTAATGAGAAACTGAAAACTACTGAACTTATAAAATGCTCTTTTTTATATAACACCTTACAGATGAATTCAAAAATATATAGCTCATAAAGGAGAGATTGAAATAACCAAGGGATTTTCTTCTTGTGTTCCACATGCTCAGAATTTTATCCACAGGGGAAAAAAGATATTTCTTTGAAAAATAAATACATGCACGTGTGCCACATACAGAGTATTTTTAACGAAATGCTTATGGGCAATGCCTGCATTTAGATATTAAGATTCTTGAAGACTAATCTTCAATGGGCTTGTTGTGAGTTCTGTGTGCCCAAGTTGTTACTTTGCATATTTATTTCTCTCTGGAAACTGTGAAAGAAGAGGTGGAAATCTTTTTTAGGCCATGTTGAAAAAGGCACATGGTAAAATTCAAAATTGCAAAGGCAAATGTTAAAAAAGCCAGAGCTTTTCCACATTCCTTTAAATTCTTCCTTGGCATTATTATAAAACGATGCTATCAGTTTGAAAGAGAATCCCTTTCTTTGCATCAACAGCTTTCATCTGGGGCCCCCGTAGGAAACAACACAGGGGCCTCAAGAACACAGGGGTCCAACCCTCTCCTGGAGTCACTTTGTTCTTTGTTAATTGGAACCCCATGGGTTTAGCTTCAGCTTGAGCATTTTCGCTCTTGGTGTGATGCCATTTGAAATTTTTGTTGACAACTGATCCCATCCCTTGATTTTATTAACAGTGCTTGGGAAATCCTTAAATCAGAATTGCATGTTCTAACTGCATTTTTTTTTTTTGCTTTTTTTTAGGCATATGGAAGTTCCCAGGCTAGGGGTCAAATCAGAGCCATAGCTGCTGGCTTATACCACAGCCACAGCAATGTGGGATCCAAGCTTCATCTGTGACCTACACTGGAGCTCACTGAGCTGGGCCAAGGATCGAACCCTTATCCTCCTGGATACTAGTCAGGTTCATAACCTGCTGAGACACAATGGGAACTCCCTAACTGCGTTTTTAATATCTGAGTTCACATTGATTATTCTGTTTCCATTTTTTTTTTTTTCTTAACAGTAAGAAGAATTCAGGGAGAAAATGCCTCAGGGCATTGCCACACAGCGCTGGCTTCTTAGGCCATGCTCTCCAGGCTTCTTCTTTTTTGTAACTGAAGTATGCTTGATTTGCAATGTTGTGTTAATTTCTGCTGTGCCGCAGAGTGATTCAGTTATACATATATAATGAGTCACACACACACACACAACACATATTCTTTTGCATAGTCTTTTCCATTATGGTTTATCACAGGATATTGAATATAATTCCCTGTGCTACATGGTAGGATCTTGTTTATCCATCCTATATATAATTGTTTGAATGTGCTAATCCTAAACTCCAAGTCCTTCCCACCCCAACTCACCTACCCGCTCGGCAACCACAACCACAAGTGCATTCTCTGGGTCTGTGAGTCTGTTTTTGTTTCATAGATAGGTTCATTTGTGTCATATTTTAGATTCCATATGGTATTTGTCTTTTTTAAATTTTTTTTATTTTTATAATTTTTTTTATTTTCCCACTGTACAGCAGGGGGGTCAGGTTATCCTTACATGTATACATTACAATTACATTTTCACCCCACCCTTTGTTCTGTTGCAACATGAGTATCTAGACAAAGTTCTCAATGCTACTCAGCAGGATCTCCTTGTAAATCTATTCTAAGTTGTGTCTGATAAGCCCAAGCTCCCGACCCTCCCACTCCTCCCTCTCCCCCTCCCATCAGGCAGCCAAGTCTCTTCTCCAAGTCCATGATTTTCTTTTCTGAGGAGATGCTCATTTGTACTGGATATTAGATTCCAGTTATGAGTGATATCATATGGTATTTGTCTTTGTCTTTCTGGCTCATTTCACTCAGGATGAGATTCTCTAGTTCCATCCATGTTGCTGCAAATGGCATTAGTCATTCTTTGTTATGGCTGAGTAGTATTCCATTGTGTATTATACCATCTTCCAAATCCAGTCATCTGTCGATGGGCATTTGGGTGTTTCCATGTTGGCTATTGTGATAGTGCTGCGCAATGAACATGCGGGTGCACATGTCTCTTTTAAGTAGAGTTTTGTCGGATAGATGCCCAAGAGTGGGATTGTGGGGTCCTTGGAAGTTCTATGTATAGATTTCTAAGGTATCTCCAACCATTCTCCATAGTGGCGTACCAGTTTCATTCCCACCAACAGTGCAGGAGGGTTGCCTTTTCTCCACAGCCCCCCATCACTTGTTATTTGTGGATTATTAATGATGGCCATTCGACTGTGTGTGAGGTGATATCTCATGGTAGTTTGATTTGCATTTCTTTATAATCAGCGATGTTGAACATTTTTCAGTGTTTGCTGGCCATCTGTGTATCTTCTTTGGAGAAATGTCTATTCAGGTCTTTTGCCCATTTTCCCTGATTGATTGGCTTTTTTGCTGTTGGGTTGTATCAGTTGCTTATATATTCTAGAGATTAAGCGCTTGTCGGTTGCTGCAATTTGAAAACTATTTTCTCCCATCTGAAAGTTGTCTTTTTGTTTTCTTTTGGGTTTCCTGCTGTGCAAAAGCTTTTCAGTTTGATGAGGTCCCATGGGTTTATTTTTGCTCTAATTTCGATTGCTTTGGGAGACTGACCGAGAAAATATTCATGAGGTGATGTCAGAGAGTGTTTTGCCTATGTTCTCTTCTAGGAGTTGGATGGGTGTCCTGTGTGTATTTAAGTCTTTCAGCCATTTGGAGTGTATTTTTTGTGCATGGTGTGAGGGTGTGTTTTCTAGTTTCATTGCTTTGCATGCAGCTGTCCAGGTTTCCCAGCAGTGCTTGCTGAATAGACTTTCTTGTTCCCATTTGATGTTCTTGCCTCCTTTGTCAAAGATAATTGACCATAGGTGTCAGGGTTTATTTCGGGTTCTCTATTCGTTCCATTGGTCTGTCTGTCTGTTTGATACCAGTACCACAGTGTTGATGACTGTGGCTTGTAGTATTTCTTGAAGTCTGGGAGAGTTATGCCTCCTGCTTGGTTTTGTTTCTCAGGATTGCTTTGGCGATTCTGGGTCTTTTGTTGTTCCATATAAATGTTTGGATTGTTTGTTTACTTCTGTGAAAAAGTCCTGGGTAATTTGATAGGGATTGCATTGAATCTGTAGTTGCTTTGGGTGTATGGCCATTTTTACAATATTGATTTTCCCAATCCAGGGACATGGAATACTTCCATTTCTTTACCTCTTCTTTGATTTCTTTGATTAAAGTTTTTATGTCTCGGCATACAGGTCCTTTACCCCCTTGGTCAGGTGTATTCCGAGAGGTATTTGATTTTGTGAGGTGCAATTTTAAAAGGTATCGTATTTTTGTACTCCTTTTCTAATATTTGATTGCTGGTATACAGAAATGCAACTGACTCTTGAATGTTAATCTTATATCCTGCACTTTGCTGAATTATGAATCAGTTCAAGTAGTTTTGGGGTTGAGTCCTTAGGGTTTTCTATGTATAGTATCATGTCATCTGCATGCAGTGACAGTTTTCTCTCTTCCTTCCTATATGGATGCTTTTTATTTCTTTTGTTTGTCTAATTGCTGTGGCTAGGACTTCCAAAACGATGTTGAAGAGCAGTGGTGAGAGTGGGCATCCTGTCTTGTTCCAGATTTGAGTGAGAAGGCTTTCAGTTTTTCCCCATTGAGTATGAATTTGCTGTGGGTTATCTAAATGGCTGCTTATATCAGGAATGTTCCCTCTATACCCACTTTGGCAGGGTCTTGATCATGAAGGATGTTGGACTTGTCAAATGCGTTTTTCTGCGTCTATTGAGATGATCATATGATTTTTGACTTTTTTTTGTTAATGTGGTGATGATGCTGATTGATTTGGTATGTTGAACCTCCTTGTGAACCTGGGATGAACCCCACCTGGTATGGGTTATAATTTTTTTGGTATGTTGTTGGATTCGGTTGGCTAAGATTTTGTTGAGAATTTTTGCATCTATATTCATCAAGATATGGGATAGTTTTCTTTTGGTGGTATCTGTCTGGTTTTGGAAGAGGGTGATGGTGGCATCATAGAATGTCCTCGGAGTATTCCTTCTTCTTCAACCTTTGAAAGAGTTTAAGGGGGTGGGCACTAATTCCTGTTTATATGTTTGATAGAATCGCCTGTGAAGCCATCTGGTCCTGGACTTATTTGTCGGGAGTGATTTTATGAACTCTTCAATTTCATTTCTAGTGATGGGTTTGTTCAGTTGGTCTGTTTCTTTCTTTGATTCAGTTTTGGCAGGCTGTAAGATTCTAGGAAATTGTCCATTTCTTCCAGATTGTCAAATTGTTGCCGTATAGTTGTTCATAGTATTCTCTTATGGTTTTTTGTATTTCGCTGTATCCGTTGTGATTTTCCTTTTTCATTTATAATTTGGTTATTTGGGTTCTTTCTCTCTCTTTTTAGTGAGTCTGGCCAGGGATTTGTCAATTTTTTTTACCTTTTCAAAGAACAGCTCTTGGTTTTATTAATTTCTTATTGTTTGAGTTCTATTTTATTGATGTCTTCTTTGATCTTTATAATTCCTTCTTCTGCTGACTTTAGGTCTTTTTTGTTCTTCTTTTTTCTAATTCGTTTAGGTGGAGGGTTAAGTTGTAAATTTGGGATCTTTCTTCTTTTTTGAGAAAGGCCTGTATGCTATAAATTTCCCTCTGAGCACTGCTTTCGAGCATCCCATAGATTTTGAGCGGTTGTTGTCTTCATTCATTTGTTTCAAGGTAGTTTTAATTCCTTCTTGATTCCTCATTGACCCATTGGTTTTTTAGTAGCATGGTTTAGTCTCCATGCAGTAGGTTTTTTCTCTTTCCTTTCCCATGGATGATTTCTAATTTCATGGCATTGTGGTCAGAGAAGATACTTGAGATAATTTCTATGCTCAAATTTATTGAGGTTCGCTTTGCGTCCCATATGTGGTCGATTTTTGAGAATGCTCCATGAGCATTTGAGAAGAATGTGTATCTGATTTTTTGGATATAGTGTCCTGAAGATATCAATGAGTCTACCTTTCTATTGTTTCCTTTAGGGTCTCTGTTGCTTTATTGGTTTCTGTTAGAGGATCTGTCCATTGATGTGAGGGGGGTATTAAGGTCTCCTACTCTGATTGTATTCTCACAATACTCCCTTTAGTCTGTTAATATTTGTTGTATGTATCTGGGTGCTCCTGTATTTGGGGATATATGTTGATGATAGTAACATCCTCTCCTTGGATGGATCCCTTAATCATTAAGTAGTGTCCTTCTTTGTCTTTCTTATGTCTTTTGTTTTAAAGTCTATTTTGTCTGATATGAGTGTTGTGACTCCTGTTTTTCTGTCATGTCTATTGGTGTGAAATATTTTTCCCTACCCTTCACTTTCACTCTATATGTATCCTTGTCCTAAGGGTGAGTTTCTTGTAGGCAGCATATTGAAGGTTTTTGCCTTTTTATCCACTCAGCACTCTGTGTCTTTTTGGGGGATTCAGTCCATTGACATTAAGGTGATAATGATAGGTGTATATTATGCCATTTGAACCTCGTGTTCCAGTTGATTCTATGGTTTCTCATTCTCCTTCTTTTTTTTTTTTTTGGTTGGATGGTCTCCTGTTATTATCTGCTTGAGTTATTTTTTTTTTTTTCATTTTTTGCGACTGCAGTATTTGGTTTTGGCTTGTGGTTGCCGTTTTTTAAGTATGCTAACCCCTTCCCATAATTGTGTGTTAGCTAATGGTCCTGTAGGTTCAAACACTTCATTACTATATTAAATTAAGAAGAGAAACATACAAACAAACAAAAAGGGTCTCTTCTCTAACATCCCTTGCCCACATTTTATGGTTTTGATGACATCTTTTTCTTTCTTTTTAATCTTATTTTGTTTGAAGCATGTTCATGATTAATCTGTATGCTGGGCTTATTTGAGTGACTGCTCTCTGATTGCGTTTTCCTCAGTCCTAGTTCTTCCTCTTCTTCTTTCTTTTTTTTTTTCTTTCTTTTCTTCCCTTCCCTTCCTTTCTTTTTGGTTTGAGAAGCCCTTTCAATATCTTCTTAACCTGGGTTTTGTGTTGCTGTATTCTTTAAGTTTTTGTTTGGAAAAAATTTTATTTCCCCTCTATTTTAAATGATTATTCTGCTGGATAGAGTTCTAGGTTGCATATTTATTCCTTTAGCACTTTAAATACTCTTGCCATTCCCTCCTGGCCTGTAGTGTGTTCTGTAGAGAAATCAATCTGATATTCTAGGGGGGTTCCCTTGTAGGTAACATTCTGTTTTTCTCTTGCTGCCTTTAGGATCCTCTCTTTATCACTAACTTTTGCCATTTTTATTATGATGTGTCTTGGTGTGGGTCTGTTTGGGTTCAGTTTGTTCGGGGCCCTCTGTGCTTCTTGTATCTTGAACCCAGTATCCTTTAGATTTGGGAAGTTTCCAGCGATAATTTCTTCAGATATATTTTCCATCCCCTTATCTTTTTCTACTCCTTCTGGAATTCCTATTATGCGTAGATTGGCCCGCTTTATATTATCCCATAGGTCTCTTATATTGCTTTCCAGTTTTTTGATTCAGTTTTCTGTCTGTTGACCGGATTGAGTGATTTCCATTATTCTATCTTCCATATCACTGATTCGTTCTTCTGCATTATTCATTCTGGTTTTTACTGCCCTTAGTTCAGTTTGCATCTCTGCAAATGAATGTTCTAGTTTTTCTTGGCTCCTCCTTATATTTTCTAGTTCCTTTCTGAGGGTATCTGCATTACTGTTCATAATCTTTTAATTCCTTCAGTTTTTTCACTGTTTCTCTTTTGAACTCCAGGTCTGTCAGACTGCAGAGATCTGTTTCATTGTTGACTGTTTTAGGTGAGTTCTCCTGTTGGTTTGACTGGGGGTGGTTTCTCAGCTTCTTCATCTTGCTTGTTGTTTTCTTTCTCCTGAGGGAGTTGTACTCTCCATTATCGGGCAGTGTTTGCCTTGTCACTGCCGTGGAATATTTCCTGAGGGCTGGCATTGTTGGTCAATCTTTTTTGAGGCAGTGTGGCTTTTCTGGAGTGTTGATGGGGCTAACAGTGTTTCTTTGAAGCAAAGGAGGACTTCCTGAGGGCAGGCAGGACTGGGAGGTCCACACCACGATGGTAGCAGATTTCACTTGGTCATGCAGAGCTTGCTCTGGTGTTTTTAGGCTGTGGGGTTCTTGCAGGGGGTTGGCAGTGTTGGGCAGCTGTTCCTCAGGAGTGCAGCACCCCCTGGGGGCTGGAGCAGCTATCTGGGTCACTGAGAACCTAAGAGGCTCTTCCCTAGGGCAGCCCAACTCAGAAGGACGGCCTGAGAATGTAGGCAGATGTTTTCACAGTCTGGCCAAGCTTGTTGCAGCTTTTCTGGGCTGCAGGGGCTCTTCTAGGGGGCTGGTGGTGCTGAGCAGCTATTCCACGGGAGTGGGGCACCCCCTGGGGGCTTGGGCGGGTAGCAGGGCCACTGGAAACCCAAGAGGCTCCTCCCCAGGGCAGCCCGACTCAGAAAGACCGTCTGAGATCTTTACCCGGCTCAGCCAAGCTTGTTGCAGCTTTTCTGGGCTGCAGGGGGTCCTGCCTTGAGCTGGCAGTCCTATGCAGCTGGTCCACTAGGTCTCGGCACCCCCTGGGGTCTTGGGCGGGTAGCAGGGCTGTTGGAGACCCAAGAGGCTCCTCCCCGGGGCAGCCTGACTCAGAAAAACCGTCTGAGATCTTTTCCCGACTTGGCCAGGCTTGTTGCAGCTTTTCTGGGCTGCAGGGGGTCCTGCCTGGAGCTGGCAGTCCTATGCAGCTGATCCTCTATAGCTTGGCACCCCCTGGGGGCTTGGGCGGGTAGCAGGGCCGCTGGAAATCCAAGAGGCTCCTCCCCGGGGCAGCCCGACTTAGAAAAACCATCCGAGAATTAGGCAGATCTATTCACGGCCTGGCTAGGCTTGTTCTAGCTTTTCTGGGCTGCAGGCCTTTTCTCTGGGGCTGGTGGTGTTTGGTGCTGCTCTGCGGAAGTGTAGCCCCTCCAAAGGGCAAGCAGGCCTGTGCAGGGCAGCCCCTGCGGTGGTAGGCTTCAGGCAATTGTTGAGGCCAGCCCTCCTGGATGGCAGGCAGCCCCAGGTTCGGGAGAGTGTAGGGGGTGGTGGGGGTGGGGGGAGGGGATGCACTGGGAAGCACAGCTTTCAGCTAGCTAGCGGGCCTGTAAGCTTGCTGTGGCGTGGGGGGTATTCTATGGGGACCCACCCCTTCTTCTCTCCCCTCCCCAGCACCTGCGCAGACCAGGCTCTTCTCCCAGGTTCCCTCTGATGCAGCTTTCCACTTCCCCGCCCCTAGAGTATTGCTCCCTTCCTCTGCGACAGCTTTGTTTTCTAGTCTCCCGGGCAGTCTCTGCCCTGTCAAATGGTTTCTAGACCTCCCAAGCAGTTTCCGCTCCGCCCCAACCCCCAGCCCGGGGACTAACCTCTGGAGGCGAGGTCTCGGTGCCCAGCCCCCATCCAGGCGTCCCCTGTCCCTTTCCCGGGGACTAACCTTCGGAGGCGAGGTCTCGGTGCCCAGCCCCCACCCAGGCGTCTCAATTTTTGGTGACTGTGCCCGTAGTTCAGATGGTCCGTTCGGTTCTTGATCGGCTTTTCCGTACTCCAACTTACTGCTACACTCTTCTCTGCATCTGGAGATTGCTCCGGTTCGTTTGATCTTTCCCCCGTGTAGGTGACTTTCCAGGGTGCGGGATCCCTTTCTCCTCCGCAGTTCCCTTTCGGGAGCGCCCGTCCCGCTCGGATTCACCTTCTCTCACTCTCCTCTTTTCTCCCGTTCTGCCCAGTAATGTCACGAACTTCTTGCCGTTATGGGAGTTTAGGATCCTCTGCCAGCGATTGGTTGCTGTTCTGTGCGAGCCATTTATTCTGTAGATGTGCTTTTTTTGTTGTGTTTGTGGGAGAGGGCGAGCGTGTCCCCCTACTCCTCCGCCATCTTGTCCTCTCTTCTGTCTTTCTTTTTCTGATTTTCTTCACTTAGTATGAGGAGCCCTAGGTCCATCCATGTTGCTGCAAATAGCACTATTTCATTCTTTTTATTATTTATTTATTTTTTCTTTTTATGGCCATACCTGAGGAATATGGAAGTTCCCGGGCTAGGGGTTGAATCAGCGCTGCAGCTACTGGCCTACACCACAGCCACAGCAATGCCAGATCTGAGCCGTATCTGCGATCTACACCACAGCTTGCGACAATGCTAGATCCTTAACCTACTGAGTGAATCCAGGGATCGAACCCTTGTCCTTATGGACACTATGCTGGGTTCTTAACCTGCTGAGCCGCAGTGGGAACCCTCCCGCCTTTTTTTTGGTCTTTTTAGGGCCGCACCCATGGCATATGGAGGTTCTCAGGCTAGGGGTCCAATCAGAGCTGTAGTTGCCAGCCTATGCCACAGTCATAGCAATGCTGGATCCGAGCTGAGTCTTTGACCTACACCACAGCTCATGGCAACTTAACCCAGTGAGAGAGGCCAGGGTTTGAACCCACATCCTCATGGATGTTAGTTGGGTTCATTAACCGCTGAGCCACAAAAAGTACTCTAGGGAACTCCTTTTTAAAAATTTCATTCTTTTGGGGAGTTCCCATTTTGGCTTAGTGGGTTACAAACCTAAGTAGTATCCATGAGGATGCAGGTTCGACCCTTGGCCTCAATCAGTGGGTTAAGGGTCTGGCATTGCCATGAGCTGTGTTGTAGGTTGCTGACATAACTCAGATCCCAAGTTGCTGTGACCATGGCTGTGGCTGGCAGTTGCAGCTCCAGTTCAACCTCTAGCCTAGCAACTTCCATATGCCGGGAGCATGGTCCTAAAAAGCAAACAAAAAACAAAACATTTTTAGTGGCTGAGTGATATTCCATTGTATACCACGTCTTCTTTATCCATTCCTCTATTGGTGGGCATTTAGGTTGTTTCCATGTCTTGGCTGTTGTAAATAGTGCATGTAGGAATGCATGTATCTTTTCAAATTTTAGCTTTGTCTGGGTAGATGCCCAGGAGTGGGATTGCTGGGTCATATGGTAGTTCTATATTCAGTTTTCTGAGGAACCTCCATACTGTCCTCCATAGTGGTTGTACCAATTTACATTCTCACCAACAGTGTAGGAGGGTTCCCTTTTCTCCACACCCTCTCCAGCATTTGTTATTTGTAGATGTTTTAATGATGGCCATTCTGACTGGTGCGAAGTGGTACTCAATGTAGTTTTGATTTCCTCTGTGCTTCTTTTAATGCCTTTTTTTTTTTTTTTGCTGACTTTACACTCTTACTACTTACTGGGCAAGGGAACTGCCTTCTCATTTTGCACTGAGCTCTTCAAATTATAGAGCTGGTCCTGTGGCTACTGCCCTGGTCTGTTTCTTAGATGAGCAGAGAGCTGGAATGCGATGAAGTTGGATGACATACTAAAAAAGATTGCCTTGGTGTGGCTCAGAATGCAGTGTAGACTTCTGCTGTGTTTATTGATGTTTGCTGAATACAGACAGTGTCTCAGGGGAGTCCAGCTTCTTCCTGGGAAGTGGAAACGGGGGTCTCGTGGGCTGTTTTTCCTTATGCTGACCCTGAAGTCCAATATGTGTTCCTGGTGGCATAAAAGGAAAAAATAAAAAGAGAGAGATGCATACGGAGGCAGGGCGGTGTGGGAGGCAGCCCAGTGTGTTCACGTTGCCATACTTGTCCCAAACATTTGGCTACCCCAGAGCACAGAATGTAGCCAAGTATTTTGCCCCACTTAGTGTTAAATTCTGATCCAATACAACCCATATGTTTCTGAATCATTTATATCTAACTCACCAACATGTTATTCTTAAAGGCCCTTTGAGGTCTAGAAAAATGTCAGAAGCTCAGAGAAGTCTTCTGTAGCCACCTTTTTGCCAAAATTAAAAATAGAAGATGAAGGACTGTGCCAAACATCTGAAGACAAGAAGTCATAGAATGCCCCTTGGAAGTCCAAATGTGGCCAGGGGTTGGTGGTTAACCAAGGCATCTGACCTCGTGTACCACCACTTTCTTCTCCAGCGTAAACTCTTGTCACTTTCTGCACAAACATGGCAGCCCCTTTGAATTCTGGCTGACTTGAGCCTTGCATAAATCAAGATGAACAGTCCCGTCTTTCAAGACCGGTTTCTGTCATAAAGCCTGGTTCTCAAAGGTGTATCTAAACAGAGAGAATGACAGATGACAGGCAGTGAGCACTCCATCTCTGCCTCTGGAGTTTTGTGACCATGAGTGCGTCTTTAGCTTGCTAGGACTGGTATCCCCAGGATCAGCTTAATGTGTCTTCCATGCCACGAGACTGCCCTTTGATTCTCTCTCTCTCTTTTTTTTTTTTTCCTTTTAAGGCCATATCTGTGGTGTATGGAACTTCCCAGGCTAAGGGTCGAATTGGAGCTACAGCTGCCAGCCTATGCCACAGCCATAGCAATGCCAGATCAGAGCTGCATCTGTAACCTATACTGTACCTCACAGCAATGCCGGATCCTGAGCCCACTGAATGGGGCCAGGGATTGAACCCGCATCCTCATGGATACTAGTCAGGTTCGTTTCTGCTGAGCCACAACAGGAACTCCTTTGCTTCTCATTTTGATCCCTGTGGGGCACCCATCTGAACCCCAAGGGACTTTTATTTAGCAAAAGATAGAGTTAAACTCTGTGCTCTTTATCTCAGACACCACAGATGGCATGATATTGCCCAACCATTGTAACATAGCAATGATAATATTATCCTTTGAAACCATGGTGTGGGTGCAGCCCACTCAAGAATAAGTTTACAAATGTGTCTTACACTCATTTATATCCCCTCGTATGATCTTGTGTCACAGAAAAATCTCTCCATATGTATTTCTGGTATGAATACAAGGGTTGCGTGAATACAGTGAGTGGCACCACAGGTGGATATTTTAGTGGTGGTTTTGAAGTGTATGGCAGAAAGATTTTCAATACTCTTTTCCAATCCTCAACACTATTGCAAAATTTTCTGAAAAACAGAAATAGATCAAATAATCAAAGAGTGTATAAAATCATATTTTAAAATTTCCTTCAGAAAAGACGCTTCAGGAAATGGATATTTGTCTTTTTGATCACTTGTGTTCCAGGAGTTTAGAATAGTGCCTCGTGTGTATGGGTGCTCAAGAATAGTTTGTTGATGGAGTTCCCGTTGCAGCTCAGTGGATTACAAACGTGACTAGCATTCATGAGGATGCAGGTTTGATCCCTGGCCTTGCTCAGTGTGTTGAGGATCCAACGTTGCCGTGAGCTGTGGTGTAGCTTGCAGATTTGGCTCAGATTGCATGTTGCTATGGCTGTGGTATAGATCAACAGCAGCTCTGATTTGACCTGTAGCCTGGGAACTTCCATATGCTTCAGGTGCAGCCCTAAAAAGCAAAAAAAAAAAAAAAAGCCTGTGATTTGCCACCTACCTACGTCCCCTCTTGCCCTCATCACAATTTAAAAAAAAAAAACAAATCTCCCTCTGCTCTGGACCACTATAGGTGGGTCAAGGTGTGGTCTCCAGACCTAGAATATAACACTTTGGAAAGTGTTACAATTAATAATGAAACATAACTACTTGAATTCATAATTATTTGTAGGGAAGTGCAGTAAAGAAAGAAGGGATGGAGGCTTTGGAAATATATTTTATTTTCTAACGGAGCTCAAATTATTTTTTAATGATATATTTCCATTTTTGTCTGAACCAGTTAATTTCATATTTTATACAGAAACTGTGGGGTCTGAAGAAACATACATATATTATCATGCAATTGATGTAGGTGTGGGGAGAATATTTCTTTTACAATCTTTTTTTATTTTAAAAGTTTTATTGAAGTAGAGTTAATTTACAAGGTTGTAATAATTTCTCCTCTACAACAGAGTGGTTCAGTTATACATATACCCACATCCATTCTCTTTCAGATTCTTTTCCCACATAGATTATCACCGAATATTGAGTAGAGTTCCCTGTGCTATACTCTTACAATCCTTGAACTGCGACTTCATTTACTAGGCTTTTATTTTTTTCTCCAAAAAGGAAGTTTTAAAATTCAGAAAAGAATCAGAGAACTATCAAGAGCTTAACTGGACACCCCCTCCACCCCACCACATTCTTACTGGTTTTGTTAATCTTTCTTTTTTTTTGTCTTTTTAGGGCCCCACCTGTGGCCTATGGAGGTTCTCAGGCTAGGGGTCGAATCTGAGCCACGTCTGTGACCTGCACCACAGCTCATGTCAACACCGGATCCTTACCCCATTGCACGAGGCCAGGGATCAAACCTGCATCCTCATGGATACTAGTCGGATTCACTTCCACTGAGCCACAACGGGAACTCCAGGTTTTGTTAATCTTAAAATAAATTTCACATCATCTAAGTGTGACCTTTGTCCTTAAAATGTGATCATGGAGGGTTGTGTCTCAGGAGGCAGTGCAGCAGTGACTGAGAATTTAGGGCTGGGATGTATCACTGCTGGCATATTCGGCCCTACACCACTTCCTATGCACATGGCCTGACTCTCCCTTCCGTGGCTTGTGGCTTCAGAATCCTCAGTGTGGTGCTGTGGTTGTACCCCAAGTGGCTGAAGTCAGCTCTTTTCCATCTTTCCCTTAAGTTCTTTGCAAAATGCCACTCTGGAGAACATATTGTTTAAAACAGTTTTGTCTGGGAGTTCCCATTGTGGCTCAGTGGGTTAAGAACCTGACTAGTATCCTTGAGGATGTGGGTTCAATCCATGGCCTCACTCAATGGGTTAAGGATCCAGCGTTGCCACAGGCTGTGGTATATGTTGTAGATGTGGCTTGGATCCGGTGTTGCTGTGACTGTGGTGTAGGTCAGCAGCTGCAGCTCCAATTTGACCCCTAGCCTGGGAACTTCCATATGCTGCAGAGTAGCCCTAAAAAGAAAAAAAGTAGTATTGTATGATCAGGATCAGTTTGAGTGGTGTTGGGAGAGATTAGGGCAATTCTGTAGATGTTCTGGCTTTAGATTGAAGGAGCTGGGAGCTCTCTGCCACATAAGCATCCTTAAAAAGGCTCCTCCCATTCATTTTCTCTTTTGCCACTTCTTTCCAATGCAGTGATGACAAGCCAAGCCCATCCATCTATAGCACAGGCAGTGCTTCCTGATGGTTTCCCCAGCCCCTTTGTACTTCTCAGACCATTTTGCACTTGAGTTGGACCACATGACTAGTAATGACCAATGGACCATGCCAGCTCTGGGTAAGGACAGCCAGGAGTGATCTCCATCTTACCCTGGTCCAGTGAGTTAGTCAGCTTTGTCAAGATGGCAGCATCTTAAGAGGGAGAGATCCTGAATCCCTGAGTCACCAGGTGGAAAAGAGTCCCCAGGAGCCTGCAATGGACCTTTGCTGTGTAACATCCCTTAGGCTCCAGGCTTCATCTGTTGATGCAGCTGACATCAATATGCAAGATAAGTGAAGTATCAGCAAGATTTGAGTGGGAAGGATTAACCCTAAATTCAACATCTCACTGATCTTCACCTGCTAGTAAAACCCATCACGTCTTGAATGTGAACCTATATTGTCTGCCTTAAAAACAAGAAACAGGGTAAATACCTCAAATAAATGAAAGCAGGGATGTATATTTGTATACCTGTGGATTGTTCACAGTGATCAAAATGTGGCAGTACCAAGTGTGCAGCAACAGATGAATAGACAATGTGGCACACACACAATGTAATATTATGCAGTCTTAAAAGTAAGGAAATTTTGGTACATGCTGTGACATGGACACACCTTGAGGACATTATGCTAAGTGAGATAAGCCAGTCCAAAGGACAGATACTGTCTGATCCACTTATAGGAGGTCCCTAGAGGAGTCAAATTCGTAGAGACAAGAAGTGAATGGTTGATCGTCAGGGGCTGGGGGAGGGGGATGGGAGTTGTTGTTTAAGGGGGACAAAGTGACCTTTGAGAAGATGAGAAAAGCCCTGGAGGGGAAGTGGTGGTGGTTGCACAATAGTGTGAGTATACCTAATGCCACTTAGTGCCCCTGAACTGTAGGTACCCTTCAAAGTTGTTAAAATGGTGCATTTTGTGTTATGTATATTTTACCACAGTTAAGGGAAAAAAGAGACAAAAGCAAGGAGCAGAGAGGGTCATTTACCTGTGATTAGAGGGAGAGCTCCTTGATTCTTTCACCTCTCTGGGCGGGATCATTCTTTTGTTGTTTGTTCAGTTCTGCTTTGCGGATTCTCCATACAAGCTCCCTTGCCATCCTCCTCTCCAAGGCTGTCTCCTCATTTCTGTGACTGGACTGAAAACACAGGGAGGGCAGGGACTGGGACTGTCCTGTTCACGGCTGGTTGTGCCAAGCAGGAAACAATGCTGGAAGAAAGGAGGGCAGGGGAGCCCTGCTCCCTCCACATGTGCTGCTGAAAACTACCAGACGGGGGCAGCACTGTGCTAAGGAACTCCTTACACAGGTGGACGTGAGGCCTAGGGCCTTTCCCTGGGGTCAGAGACAGCCTGGGACAGACTATGATGGAATGATTTGGTGGAATGGTGTCTGTTTTCCATGCTATCAACCTCCAAGAATAAAAGAGCTACCCTAAACATCATTAGTCTTCTTTACGTGCTGTGTATTGATTATATTTATCTGAGTTATTCTTAAATCCATCCTTCATTCAGTAAGTGGTTATTCAGTGCTTACTATTCTCAAGTGCTCTTGTAGGCATTGAATGTAAAGCCAGACCACACGTCCCGACCTTCACGGAACTGACATTCTAGGGAGGGGATAGACAAAGCAGTGAATCACCAACTGTGAGAAGAAGAGCAGGGGAAGAGAACAGACACAAGAAAGGACAGACAATGAGGGTTACTAAGGTCTTTTTATGAGTTGTTTTTTGTTTTTGTTTCTTTGCTTTTTAGGGCTGAACACATGGCATATGGAGGTTCCCAGGCTAGGATAGAATTGGAGCTACAGCAATGCTAGATCCAAGCCTCGTCTGTGACCTACACCACAGCTCATGGCAACACCGGCTCCTTAACCCACTGAGGGAAGCCAGGGATCGAACCCGCATCCTCATGGATACTAATCGGGCTCGTTACTGCTGAGCCACAATGGGAACTTCCTTTTCCTGAGGTTTTAATCTTGCTCTTTCATTTGGAATGTATGCCTCTGTTTCTTCCCTGTCCGTGGCTTTCTGTGTTGGTTCCTCTGCATTTGATAAAAGAGCCACCTCTCCTGTCTGGGAGGGGTGGCCTCATGTAGGAGTTGAAACTTATCCTTCAGTCCAGCTCAGCTCCTGGTTGTGTCTCACACCATCAAGGTTGTCCAGGCAGCCTACTTGATTCTCAGTAGCTCCCAGTAGTTGAAGCTGTGCTAAGACCTGTCACGGGGAGGGTCTCAGTCAGCATCTAGATGCATGCTGGTTGGAAGCCATTCCCTCGAGCAGCAGCTTTTAAAGGATGCAGTTATGAGTTCCCTGGGTGCCTAGCAGTTAAGGATCCGGCGTTGTCACTGCCGTGGCTTTGGTTGCTGCTGTTGCATGGGTTCAGTCCTCAGCCTGGGAAATTCTGTCTGCCGCAGGCATGACCAAAAAAACCAACCAACCAAACAACTCCTTTCCCAAACCCCCAAAACAAAAAAGAACAAATAAAGCATGCAAATATAGATAGTCCTCTGGGACCATGAGTGTAAGCCCTGCCAGCCCCCAAAGCCAGGCTATCGGGAAGTGTCCCCTGGGCGGCACCCACAAAAAGCAGGGTCTCAGAGGAGAGGACGAGTTCCTTTCCTGGAGATGGTGGTGACCTGCAGGAGGCAGGGGGGTGCAGTGCTGGTGCCTGCTGCCTCGTCCCCAGGGAGCTCCTGGGCAGGCCCCCGGTGTGTTAAATGAGATGCCTCATGCTTTAGGGTAAGCAGATGAACATCTTTCACAGATATTCCAGACCCCTCTCAGGGGCCTGCACCCTGGAGCAGCTGAGTCTGTTCCTGTGAGCCCTTCATGGACTGTTTCTGGGTTTGCTGTAGCCTGGTGGATCTCGCGGATGGAGCCCCACTGGCTTTCAAAGACAGACATTTTGGGGGCAGCTTCATCTTTCAGGTGCAGGTCTTACAAGTTGGAGTACCAGCTGTGGGGTTCAAACCCTTCGCTCCTGACAGAGAATCTCTGAATTTCGAGTTCCCTCCCATCTATATGTGGCTGCCCCAGGCGTGGGAATTGGGGTGAGATTGTGCCTCAGCCTCTCCTACCCACTTCTATGGGGTTCCCCCCCCACCTCGTTTGCCTGATGTGTGGGAATTACTCAGCTAGCTCTGGGGTTTTTCAGAGGAAATCGTTCCTAGGCAGCTGTGGATTTGGTGCCTCTGTGGGAGAGGTGAGTTCGAGATCCTCCTACTTTCTGGATATTGATTCAGACCCAGACAGGGATCCGTGCAGAGCTGAGGTTGCTGCTTTGTTTGTTTGTTTTTATTTCATTTAAAAAAGTTTTGTTGAAGTATATTTGATTTACAATGTTGTGATGATTTCTGCTGTACAACAGTGATTCCGTTGTACATGGACACACATCCATTCTCTTCTAGATTCTTTTCCCACGTGGACGATCACAGAATATGAATAGAGTTCTCTGTGCTCTAGAGCAGGTCCCAGTTGGCCACTCATTCCATATACCTCAGTGTGCATATGCCGGTTCCAAACCCTCAGTCCTTCCCCCCAAACCCCCAGTCAGTCCCCCTTGGTAACTATAGGTTTTATGTGTGTGTGTGTGTGTGTTTTGTCTTTTTAGGGCTGCACCTGTGGCATATGGGGGTCTAATCAGAGCTGCAGCTGCAGACTACACCACAGCCACAGCAACACTGTTTCCAAGCCATGTCTGCGACCTACACCACAGCTCACAGCAATGCCAGATCCTTAACACACTGAGCAAGGCCAGGGATCGAACTCGAAACTCAGTTCCTAGTCGGATTCGTTTCTGCTGTGCCACGACAGGAACTCCATCGTATTTTTCTTTTTTTTAGGTTTATTTTCAAAATCTGTGAGTTTGTTTCTCTTTTGTAAATAAGTTTGTGTCTTTTTTTTTTAGATTCCACAAATAAGTGATATCATATGATATTTGTCTTTCTCTGACTGACTTCTCTTAGTATGACCATCTCTAGGTCCTTCTATGGTGCTGCAAACGGCAGTATTTCATTCTTTTTCATGGCTGAATAATATTGAGGTCCCTGCTTTAAATCTGCTGGTCTCACTGAGAAGCTGGTATGTTCATACAGCCTTGAAAAGGGTAAGTGAGCAACCCCTGTGATTATCTGGGAGAAGAGCCTCATAGGAGCTCGAGGGAAGAAGAAATGCACAGATCTTGTTTTTAAATATATATTTTTAATATATTTACATATATTTATATATAAACATATAATATTTTAAATATATTTTAAATATATTTTTATCTGATGGAGTTCCTGTGATAGCTCAGCGGCTAACGGACCCGACTAGCATCCATAAGGATGTGGGTTCGATCCCTGCCTCACTCAGTGGGTTAAGGATCTGGTGTTGCCATGAGCTGTGGTGTAGGTCACTATACATATGTTTATTCTCTCAGAATATGTATAGCTTCTCCCTGAAGCAATTTGTCATGAGTGTTTGTCCCTGCCTGTCCCCTACCTTGAGCAGGTCTATTTTTCCCCAATACAAACGGTGTCTAGTTCTTCTGGCTGATTCAGTTCTGTACCAGCTGTATGTACAAGTTGTGTGAGTGTGTGTGTGTGTGAATGTAAGAGGGACTATGTGGCCATAAATTCTCCTATTCATCATTTCTACAGTGGCAGATCTAAGGGTCAGATTGGCTATGACCACAGGTAATCTTCTAAAACCCACTGTCCAGTAGTGCAGTGTGTGTCCCAGGAACTAGGAAGCTGCAAGATGTCTGTTGTCTCCATCCCACGCTTTCTGTGTCCACCTATACTTCTTCCCCCTGCAATTTCCTATAGTCCCCACTTGGGTAACCTGCTTTCTTAGTCATCTCCTAGTTTCTTCTCTCCATCATGGCGATAGACCAAATGTGTTCCTGCAAAATTCATGTGTTGAAACTTAAACCCCAATGTGATAGTTTTAGGAGGTGGGGTCTTTAGGAGGTGATTAGATCCTGAGGGTGGAGCCCTCATGAATGGGATTGGTGTGCATATAAAAGTGGCTCTAGAAAGTTCCCTTGTCCCTTCTGCCATGTGAGGATGCAGCGAGAAGACTGCTATCTGTGAATCAGGAAGTGGACCCTCCCAGGTACCAAATCTGCCAGCACCTTGATCTTGTACTGCCCAGCCTTCAAAATTGTGATAGACGACTCAATGTATAAACTGCCCAGTCAGTGATACTCTCCTATAGCAGCTCAAGTGGACTAAGATGGCAATTTTGCCTAGTATCTGGCTTCTGCAGGCCATGTGGTTCTAAGGTACATGAACCTTCATCTCCAACACCAGCTGACTGATTAAGAGTTTGTTTCTCAATTCCAAATTCCTGCCTGGGAGGAGGTGACAACCCATCTAGAGCAGGTCCTGCCTTCTTCTGTTGCGGGTAGTTTGCGGTGGGTAGTTTGGGTAGCTGCCCTTTCTGAGCTGAGGGTGAGGTAGATTCTTTAAGGGGGACTGTTGATGGGGAATAAATGATGGATATCTTTGGTCCAGCAACACAAGTTCATGTAGTTCATGGTGACACAAGCAATATTAGGAAATTCTAGCTTTAGATTAAGACAATATCTTAAGTTTATTCTTCCTCAAAAACAACTACACTAATCTGCCAGCAGATTAGGGCAGAGACACTTACCCTGATATGCCTCGTTTGTTTCTGGCCCTTTACAATCACAGAGCAAGTTCAAAGCTGAGATTCAGTCTTTATTTTGAGTTTTTCTAGTTTTCACCCAGCTTGATCAAAATATTAATGTTTGGATTATAATGTCAAGGGTGGTCTGATCATGAACTCTAAGAAAATTTTAGGGATAGTGCAGACTCCTAAAATGAAGATGAGCCACTTACTTTGTGGTGGTGCATTAACCCTGGGGTATTGGATATATTCCTTTTATTAGCTTCAAAGCCATTAATTAATATATATTGAGAGCCAGCAAGCTGTACTCAGTTTGGTACAATGTAAAAAAAAAAAAAAAAGTTCTTTGCTTCCAATATTTGTTGAATGTTCATCATATGAGACAACAGTCACTTCCATCACTGAATTGGGAAATGAAAGCAAAATCACTTTATGTAGCAAAAAGTTAAAGAAAAATATCTGTCTCTCTAGTTAGTGTTGTCTTAAATCAAGTTGAAGACTTCAGAAGTGCTGCTCATACAATAAAACTCATCTTTCATTGAAATACAGAAAGATGGAGTTATGATGACCTGGATCTAATCATAGTCTTTTGTTTTTAAAGAGGAAGTTGAAGCCTAATGAAGGGGCTGAGTGGCCAGTTCAAAGGTCACCTGACTAACGGGGTCTGTTTCCCTGAGAGCACATTCCCTTGATGACCCTGGTGGTCAGATGCTCTTTAGGTAGCATAGAAATTTCCTTTGAAAGGGGACCCATCAATATCACGAACTGCAAAGATTGTTTCCATGTTGTTTCTGGTGCTCCCTTAATTAGATATCTTAAGATTTCACTGACCAACTTTATATCATATTTTAAAAATCTTATTGTAATGTGTCTAAATGTGTTTGAAAATTTTATGTACCTATGTTCTTTCAGGTTTTTTGAACCTTCAAGTTATGGGTTTTTTTCCCCAAGAATAAATAAAACAAATTCAAGCAGTTATCTAGGGATTATAAATCATTGAAGCAGGAGCTAGTGGGTAATAGGAGGGATATGGAAATACTAACCAAATCACAGACAGACAGGCTCAGGAATAAAGGAGCCTCCAAAAACAAAAGTAGAGAAAGGGCCTTCTAAATGGAGAACAGAACAGATTTTTCCGTAGATCAGAAGTATCATACTATAGACATATACTGTGTGTGTGTGTGTGTGTGTGTGTATAGCTATATATAAAGATATATACCACCTTTTTTTCCCTTCTGTTTGGGCCACACTCAAAGCATATGGAAGTTCCTGGGCCAGGGGTTGAATCCGAGCCATAGCCACGACCTACGCCACAGCTGAGGCAATGCCAGATCTTTCACCCACTGTGCTGGGGCAGAGGTCAAACTTGTGCTGCTACAGAGACAAGACTAGATCCTTAACCCACTGCACCAGAGCAGGAACTTCTAGACCTCCATGTTTTTTAAAAATTGAGGCTATCATAGATACAGTAAACTGTAACACTTATCTTAAGTGTTCATCTGGATGAGTTTGTGTATATATGTATTAGGTATGTACACACACAAACGTTTGTACAGGTATGCACATCTTACGCATATTTTATATGAATATATTTTACGTGATACATCTCCATGTAACCACTACCCAGATCAATACTCCCCACCCCCCACAAGATAGCCCTTCCCAGTGTGTCCTTTGTCCCTACCAAAGTAACTGCGGTCTGTCAGCATCATCAGAGCATTATATTTCTTATCTAAAAGCAGTTAAATTTTAAACTAGGAAAGTCCTATAATTTATTTGCCATTCATTAATTTAATAAATATTTGATAACCACTTTATAATGGGTTTGCACAGGTGCTGGAGACGCAATGATGAAACAGAACCATTTTTCAACATTATTGATAATGCTGGGCTCAGTTTTATATCTTGAATGTCTTTTTTCCCCCCTTAATTTTGTTCTAATTGTTTATCTTTATGAAATGTACTACACACACACACACATATATATATATATATATATATATATATATATACCAATTTGTATTATCCTTTATAGCTTTATTGTTGGGTTTGAACCTTTAAGACAATTTTTTTTTGAAGTAGAGCAGGTTTGACTTTGAACATAGAAAGCATATGACAACAGGATACAACGATCTCTTGGTTAACCTATTTGGAACTCTGGCTGTCAGAACCAAGCACCCGTAGCTGTAACACTGTTGTTAACTCAGGGCAGCACATCCAAGAGAAGGCAAAGTGCCCAGATGGAGTAAAGCATGTGATCTTGCTGTGTATTATGCCCTGAGTCACTGTGGTGCAGGAGGAGAGGTACCAGGCTGGTGGTAGAACGATGAAGATGGAACTTCCCAGGGGAACACTGCATGCACAGCACCTGTCTGTACATAGAAATGAATCCCCACATTTCATTTTATTTTTTGAAATATATTAGTTTTGCTCAAAGGACAGAATGGGCAGGTGATTCTTGGCTGTTGCATCAGAAGCATCCCTCCAGCCCCTATACCTAAATCATGACTGGGTTCTTTCTGAGAGCATTTCCCCAGAAAGGAGGACATGCCAGAGGTAATTAGTGATTATAAGTACTGTTCTGGGCAGGTGCTCTGGGATATTTCAACCCCATTATAGGCAGTCAACTTATGACTTTGTTAGAACTGAATTTCGATGTTTTTAGGACGGGGAAATGCACTTTTCAGTTTTTTGGAATATGAAAAAAAGAGATACTTCCATTCTTTCTGAAAAACAAAACAAAACAAAACAATGAGAACAAACAACTGAAACAACGGCCGAAAACAACCTGGTCTATCTCCTAGGAAATGGCTTCTGGAAAGTCGGGCTTGCTCTGTAAAGCTTTATGGGATCTCCAAAAGTGATCAACAGACTTGCCGCTTATCGTTTAACGAAAAACAGGTTGGAGAAGGAAATAGTGGAGGTACTTATAGACTAACATCCCAAGTAGCTGTTGAGAGTTTTCTGTTTCTCTTTTTCTTCATGGAGCAAAAGGGAGGCTGCCCAGATGAACATTTATTTCAGACAATTAAATAGAGGGAGTCATAACTAACATGTTTTCATGTTATTCTTCCTTGGTTTGACATAGAAAATCTTCTGGAACCGAGCTAATTTACAAATGAAGGGGTTTATTTTCCCTTTGGTTTGTGGACCTAATTGTCTCCATTAACTTTAATGGGAGTTCTGGTGGGTGGACCTGGTCTGAAGAGAGAAAGATGGCTTAACTTGGAAAGCTGGCTCTGTGCTATTAAATCCATAGGGAGGAAATGCAGTGTACATTTCCACACCCAACGTCTCCACCGTGAAGAAAATAGAAGCTGTTTGAAAGCATTCACATTTGGTTCTATCGATGCCTTAAAAAGAAAGAAAATGAAAGCCCGGCGTGCGCAAGAACAATTTTATGTGGCCATTGAAAAGATTAAGGATCATCTTAAAAACACCGCGAACATTTTGTCTTGAGTAATGGGCATGTGTGTAGCAATAAATGTTCACCAACAATAGGGAGCCTGACTTTTGCATCTTGTAATCAATGTAAGTCCATATCCAAAAGGTCAGGTTGGCCGATAAAAACTTCCATAAAACTCAGAGAGTGGCAGTCTAATCTCCTGAGAGATGAATATGAGATGGTATCAGGAAGGACTTCACAGTGAGGCTCTCTGTTTCACTCTTTTGAAGAATATATACCAAAAGTGGTATAGGCACCTGGGCAAGATAATGAAGTTACGTGTGATTATGACACTGGCATTATGAATGCTAGAACTGTCACATGGCATTGTGTACTGTGTGACACTGACAAAGGGCTCCAGGGGAACTGAACTCTTCCAAGGATTTAACTCATTTCTACACATGTTAATCGTCTTGTTCACTGCCTGGCTGTATTTGACACTCGATGGCATTTGTTGAATGAAACCATGAGCGTTGGGGTGCTTATGATGTGCAATGCACTGTCCTAGTCGGGACAGTCAACTATGCTCCTTGCTTTCAAGAAAACACAATCTAATAGATACGCATATGCAACTAGAGTATCCCTTTTCTAGCTCTAATGTTATAAATCCAAATACAAAGCATATTATCCTAAGTGCAGTTTTTTTTTTTTTTTTTAAAGGGTAGATTAGGTGTAATGGGAGGACACAGAGGGAGTGACAAATTCTGTCTGAAGGTGATCTGGAAAATTTTCCCAGGGAAATACCAGTTAGCTTAGATATCTTGGGATAGGGAGGAAAAGGAAGAAATGAGCAGAGGATCAGAGATGAGAAGACGCACAAGAGAATCACAAAGAGCCCAAGCTTTGTGGCCAAAGCTCATCGGCTCTGTGCGGGGGGACGAGGTTGGGTGCAGGCAGGTGGAAGACAGCAGAGGTATAAGTTCCAGGCAAATTGCCAAGCGTCTTGACCATCACATGAAGGACTTTGGATTTTTTCTTTTTTTTTAAATGGTGGAATATTTGATTTTTTAAAAAGAAAATAGGGTGATGTTAGGATTTCATCTGAGTTTTAGAAGGATGACTCTGACATCAGTGTAGAGAATATTTTGAGAGGGGAAAAAATATGTTGACAATAATGTTCATTGTAATGGCAATTATAATAACTAAGGTGATGATGATTTGAACAAGGGTAAGATCATTGGCAATATGAAATTCTGTCCAGCTATTTATCATCCATTCATCCACCTGTTTATCCATCCATTCATCCATCCACCTGTCCATCCATCCATCCATCCATCCTCCCATTTACTCAAATGATAAATGTTTATGAAGTGCTATAGCTAATACCAATGCTTCCTTAAAAGACATTTTCTCTCCTTCATTTTTTCAACAAATCTTGATTTCTTTCTGATATTGGGTGACTATTTTGTTTGTTTGTTTTGCTTTTTAGGGCCACACCCGAGGCATATGGAAGTTCCCAGGCTAGGGGTTGGATCGGAGCTACACCTGCTGGCCTACACAGCCACAGCAAGACCATGTACTTTTGGAGAGGCTGGGATCTCTCTCATTTCCAGAAAGTTGATATCAATTGGTCTAAATTATTCCCTCATTATTATTGAGTACCTTCCAAGGCACAGGCACTATTTTCAGAACTGGAGCTACAGCAGTGAGATGAATGATAAGAATTCTTTCCTCTAGTCAAAATGCTCACACTCTATTGTTGTAGAAACTTAGGTTGACTAGATAGAGCACATCAAAATTCACCACCATCAGCCTTGTTATGTTCATCCACGGATTAAGCTTTTTTCCTGGGTGTACATTTGCTGTCAGGAAGGACCACAGTGACCATTTCTGGCAAGTAGGCTATGGATGGAGCTTTGCTTCCAGGCAGGTGTTTTGCTATCCTGTTATTCTGAGTGAGTAGCCCCCATGCTCCTGTTGGAACAGGTACAAGAATCATTGTTAGCTGGGATCGCTGAGTCTGTGTGGAGGATGGGTGTCCTGGAGAATCACCATTACCTGAGCAGACGTTGCTTGAGAGAGAAACAAGCCTTTGCTTACAAATAACTAAGATTTGGGGGGTTGATTGTGACTGTAACATAGCTTAGCCTAATCTGACTAATGTGATGATGAATGCCAATATTTGAGTATAAGTGCTGCAGGAGCCCCAGGAAGGGACTAGCTCCCTGTCTGCGGGAGCCAAAAAGGAGGACTTTGGAGGTGATAACTTGAGCTAGATCAGGAAAGATGATCAGGAGTTAGCTAGGCTGATGGGCAAGTGAGAGGCATGGATGTAGTGGAAATATTCTGGGGCTTGAAATAGCCCAACATGTTGGGAGAGCCATGTGTGGATTGATTGGCTGCATATAGAGTGTGCATCTGGGAGAGTGGCCTCTGCCCAGTTTACTCGTTACTGCCCAGTGCCTTCCCAGCATGCTGACCGTAGATGGTGGAAGATGGCAAGTGAAAGAACCAAATCAAATATCAGAGCTTAATCATGGTAATTAGGGGTAGAATTAAGGCTTTCCTTTCCACTTCAGACTTTCAGCCTTTGCTGTCACTAACTGCCAATAAATGAGGTGATACACCCTATTAGGGTCTTTCAGGCAATTCCCCCAGGGCCCATGGAGATCTCTTTAGAGAGATTCAACTTAGGAACCAATGGAGTAAATAGGAATTATCCAGGCAGAATTAACAAGAGTGGGTGGATACCATTTGGGTTGTATGTATTTATAGTCTAAAAAAGGAAACCTAAAAATACCCTTAGAGCAGTGATATGTTCTGTGGCAGATTTAGTTCTATAGAAGGGGACAATTACACCATTCACCAGGCATAAGTATTTTTAAAATATCTTCTCTAGGTCCCACAAACTTTATAATAAAGAAGTACATGCTGTCATACAGATTGCTCAATGTCTCAAGGAAATGAATTGGCTAGAAAACACTCTTTTTCCTTTTCCTCTTTCTGTCTTTTTCGTGGTTTTGGTTACTTTATTTTTGAGTTGCTCATATGCTGGATGTCATCTAAAAAGTCATACATAAATGCAGCAAATTGGGTTATCCCTCTTTATTTCTTCATATTAAAAAAAATAGGAGCTAATAAGTGATTTCCTAACACTCAAGAGTATAAACTTTTCTCCTTGAAGGCAGGAATGTGCTATTTATTTTTATGTTTCTTCCAGAGCCTAGTGCAAGCCAATAAAATAAGTTAATTTATTCCATCACAACAAATATTCACCAGTGCCTATTCTGAGCCACTCGGTGGCCGGGGGTATGGTGGTCAACAACTTTGATGAAGACGGTGCCTTAAGAAATTAGCAGTTGTGTGGGGTGGGGGGGGGAGAGATAATAAGTATGTCTGGGGAAGGAGACATCTGGGCAGAAGGAGCATCTTGCAGAGACTTTGAGAAGGTGTGTGCTTGGCTTGTTGTAGGAATGGCAAGGAGGCCTGGACTGAGGGGCGGGGGAAGTAGAGTGAGCAAGAGGTAGCATAATGGGATATAAGGTCAGAGTGGTCTTGGGATCAGATCCTATAGGGCTTATAGTTTGCTCCAGGAGCTTTAATTTTTATGCTGCTGGTGCTTAGTTCTGAGAGGTAGACAAGGAGGAGGTAGGACGTGATTTGGGATCTCTTTTGAAGGTAACACAGATGGAATTTTGCTCTTGGCTTTGATGCTGGGTGTGAGGCCAAGAGAGGAGTCATGTCTGTCTCCAAGGGTTTGGGCCTGAGCAACTACAAAAATGACGCTAGGTTTTCTCAGATGGGAAGGACAACGGGAGGGTTGGGAGGGCGGCGTGGGAATCAGGACTAAGGTCGAGATGTGTGACTCTGACGTGCCTGTTAGCGACCCGGTAAGTGCACCTCCAGTGCCAGGTGATGGGAAATGGAGTTTCCAGAACCTTTGTCTACGGAGAACCCAGTAGCTGATTACACAGTGCTCACTGAATTAATGAAATTGAAGATGAGGATTTCAGCTTTGCTTTTGTGTGTGTGTGTGTGTGTGTGTGTGTCTTTCAGAAAAACACAGCATTTCTCTGTTACCATCTGAAAGCAATTTAAATGCTACTGCAGAGTTATCTTGCTTCAAGCTATATTTTTACAAATTATGATGTGATGGCTGCTCAGGGGTTCACATTGTAAAAAACATGTGGCATTACAGTTTTGAGGAAATTTTCCAAATGTTTTGTAATGTATGTAGGGCACATAGTTTGAATAAGAAAACATTGGACATCCTATCATTTTTTGGGAACAGTTCTTGGTCCTGGTCTCCCACTAAGCTTTCAGTCCAACTTATGCCTTCAGGTCTGTCTACATCAGGGCCTCCAAGGAAAGCACCTTCAAATGTTACCTTATGCTGACAAGGCTAACAGTGGCCACTCAAGTGGCTCCATCCTTAACGTAGTGAAAATTTGCTTCACAACGATGCATGGCATCCTTCAAAGGAGATAGAATAGGCCAGAGAAATTTCAAAATTCCACCCAGCTGACACACTGCGACACAAATATTTGTGCATTAATTCTTTTCCAGCTATGATTTTTTCCCCTTGATACTGTTAAAATAACACTGGAAACTTACAGCAAACTTTAGAGAACAGCACAAGGCCCTCCTGAATACCCTTTACCCAGGGTCACCCGTTGCTTCTGTTTACCCTTCCCTCTCTCTCTTTGTACACACATATGCATATTTCTTCCCTGCATTATTTGAAAGTTGGACATGTCATCCCCTTTTACTGCTAAGTACTTCATAGTGCATTTCTTTAAAACATGAATATTCTGCCGCATAATCATACTCTCATTATCAAAATCAAGAACTTTAGCAGCATTAATAAAATGCTGTTATTCAGTCTCCAGTTCCTATTGAGTTTTTTCATAGGTGACAATAATGTCCTTTACAGCCATTTCTTTTCTATTTTTAAAAATTGAGATGTAGTTTATTTATAATGTTATATTAGTTTCATGTGTACAGCAGAGTGATTCACCTGTACATACACGTGTATCTATTTTTTCCTGCTGCAGCCAGCGCTGCAGGGCAACAGGGAATCCTGGAAGAGGGACAGTGCGGTATACAAAACACACAAGACTCTTTTACATCTAGAAAGTGGGGGACCAGGAGGCACTCTGTTCTGCAGAACAAAAGTGCCCAGGCTTTAGCCCACATGATTTTTATTAGCGAAGGTGGCATAGGCTAATGAGCAAAATCAAGTACAGGTAATGATAAAGCTATCTCTTAGTGGTTGTGCTTTCTGCCTGTGTGCCAAATTTCTTTACTTGTAGTTCATCAGTTTCAATGGTATCCAACATTTTTCCTCATAATTTGTTATAAGATATTGAATATAGTTCCCTCTTCTATGCAGTGGGTCCTTGTTGGTTGTTTATTTTATATATAGTGGCGTGTATATGTTAATCCCAAACTCCTGATTGATTTCTCTCCCCCTTTCCCCCTTGGTAACCATATGTTTATTCATTCATTTATTTGCTTTTTAGGGATACTCCTGTGGCATGTAGAAGTCCCCAGGCTAGGGGTTGAATTGGAGCTGCAGCTGCATGCCTATGCCACAGCCACAACAATGTGGGATCTGAGCCAAGTCTGTGACCTACACCACAGCTCACAGCAATGCCAGATCCTTAACCCACTGACTGAGGCCAGGATCAAACCCATATCCTCATGGATACTAGTTGGGTTCCTTACCACTAAGCCGCAGTGGGAACTTGCCATAAGTTTATTTTCAATGTCTGAGGGTTTTCTGAACATTTTTAATCTGATGATTCAGGATCACAGGTTACTTTTATTTGTTATTGCTTGTTTTCCTTTAATCTATCTTGTCTTTTTCTTGGTCTTATTTTTGAGAAGTAGAGGCCATTTATTTTGTAGAATGTCTCTCTATCTGGCCTGTCTGTTATTACTTCATAACTAGATTCAGGTTCCGCATTTTGGCAGGACTAGCACAGAAGTGCTGCCGTATTCTTCTCAGTGCATTATATCATGAGGCACACATCTTTTTGTCTCAGTACAGGTGATGGTGACTTTGCTCACCTGATAAAGATAGTGCTTCCCAGCTCTCTCCCTTATAAAGTTAGTTTTGCCCCCTTTGTAGTAAGTGGGGGAGATACTGTGAGATTTATATAAATATCCTGTTCTCCTTAAGCTTTTGTCTACTCATTTTAGTATCTGTCCATGAGTTTCTGTCTACAGGTTGATTGGCTTTTATTGGTTATCCATTGATGAGTTTCTGTCTCCTGGTTGATTAAAGCATATGACATCTGTTGAACTGAACACTTGCAGGATTATTCTTTTCTAGACCTGCATGTAGAGCTCAGTGAATCATAACTGAGGAACACATTAGTCATGAAGGCCATGATTAATTAAAATATTTGGCAAGGTGGCATTAAAATTAATGGACCTCCTAGGAAGCCAAAGGGGCCTGTTGCAGCCTTTATTTAAGATTTGAAGACCATCTTACAGTGTTGGCCATTGTGTATATGTAGAATGTGTGTATCTGCTTCTGTACATTATATGTGTATATACGTATATATGTGTATATATACTTCTGGATGGTATAAAAGACATTATAGAAAGAAATTATAAAATAAATCTCGAGAGGCGTTTGCTTTGTTTTCATTGATTTTTTTTTCATTCAAAAGTGGAACGAGCAACATTCCAGTTCCTTGAAGAGTGCTTTTATGTTTTAGTAAAGGGAAGTGCTGCATCGCTAAATGTAAAAATGCCACTTTCTTTGTTTCTTTTCTTTCTTTCTTTCTTTTTTTTTTTTTGTCGTTTTGCCTTTTCTAGGGCTGCACTTGTGGCATATGGAGGTTCCCAGGCTAGGGATCTAATCAGAGCTGTAGCTACCAGCCTATGCCAGAGCCACAGCAATGCGAGATCTGAGCCACGTCTGCAACCTACACCACAGCTCATGGCAACGCTGGATCCTTAACCCACTGAGCAAGGCCAGGGATCGAACCCTCAACCTCAGGGTTCCTAGTCGGATTCGTTAACCACTGAGCCACGACGGGAACTCCAAAAATGCCACTTTCTAAGCAGTTTTTAAAGAATCTTTATTTCATATGACAACATGGAAATCGCATAGTTGCTGCTGCCCACATACATATACCATGTCCTCCTCCTTCTCTTCCTGTTACATAAGTTTTATATCACAGGGAGCATGCAGTGCACTTTTTTTCCCCTCATCTTTTTCATAAATGATGACTATGCAATACCACAAAAACCAAATCGAGGTGCAAATTATTTGTGTTTAGATGATAATTCATGCAAAACAGTGAATATTATTGATCCAAGTATATTGGATGGATTCACAATGTCTTATAAGTAATGAAATTACCTATTAAATATTCAACAAAATGAAAAAAAATTAATCTCAGTTCTTTGTTCTCCTGTGGGTCTCACTGGCCTCCAGGCTACCAGGTTTTCTCAGGAGGCTGTAACATTTCAAGTTCATTTTGCCCTGGCACGGGGCCCAATGCCCTGGAGCTCTTCTGGGCTTGCCCATCCAGAGTCTGCTCACCAAGAGCTGGCCCCTCCTAGTTTCTTTCCAGCACAGGTCCCCACACAGACTCAGGTCCCCACACAGACTCAGGGACTGGCATGGGAAGTTTGAATAAATGAAAGAGCAGAGCAGGGACTGGCTACCACGGCTGATGAGCGCAGAGCCGTGGAACGCTCTCAGTGTGGCATCCGCCATGGGCTTTCTGCAGGACTGCAGGCTGAGTGAGGAAGAAGTGGGTTTTGGTTTGCATGCTGTTGTGGGGTTTGTAAGCCAGTCTCAAGCATCACTTCCTGCGAGGAATATCAGAGACTGAGAATTATTAATGTGCTTTAATATCACAAGGCTGAACTCACAATCTGAGATGGCAAGAGACAAGTTAGTAGGCTCTGATCTTTGTTGTCTGTGCTTAAAATGAGAACTCCCAGGTTATGGTAGGATTACAGTGGAGGGGATGGGATACAGAAACCCACCAGTGCGGGGGAGCCTTTCATTAGGAGGACGGCACAGAGTTAAATCCTTTTGTAGGACATGAGATCCAGTAAATCTTCAAAGGGAGTAGACACACATAGACCTTGTTCTCATGGTGGTATTATCATGTTAAGGAACTTTGAGCTTCCTTAATGTGGACGGAATATTATTGCCTCACAAGTGACTTGCTCTCCAATGCGTTCTGAATTTACTGTGCTTTAATTGAGAGGAGCAGCAAATCCAGCACCACGTGAGTGAAATAATTCCTTTATAATATTTGGCAAGTGGCTGGGATGTTGAATAGTCCATAAGATGAATGTGCCCTTTTCACATGTGTGTATATTTACTTGGTAACATTTTCGGTGGCATTCTCGAAGCTCTCAAATATTGACTGCTATTTAGAGGAACTGAGTTAGAGTTCAATCACACAGTAATTTCTTTATGCAGAATCAAACAAGGCATCTATAGATCCAAAGCGAAATCTTTCCCCTCTCCGGGAGATTGCTCACCGGAGCCAGCAGGGTCTGGCCGCCTGTGTCAGTTGTCTCCACCAAGACTGTTCCCCTTCAGTGCCTGTTTATTGAACTAGTGGGCTAATAGGTCACTGTTTTATTAAGTGGAAGTGTTTATGGCAGCTGTACAGTCAATAACATTGACCATTCATAAACCAAATAATTAAGTCAAATGAAGCCCACGCAAGGCTGGGCTTCTGGCTATGGCATAGAAAGTAACTTCCCATGGGCATTTTGACTGAACGGTTTCTTTTGCTAGACGCCAGGTTATTCTGCGATTAGCTTGAAGTGGTAGCTTCAGACTTAGGGATGTGGGGTAACACACATCACAGCTGTAACTGGGTATTTGCATTGGTTCTGCCACTAGAGTGAAATAGGGTGAGAGGTCACATTTAGCAAACTGTTCATTCCTACGGGCACTCCACAGGGTACTTCTGAATCTGCCAGGACTCAGACAGGAAGATGGAAATCACCACACATACCTCATGTTCCTACAGAGCCACAGCTGTTTCAAAGGGCTTTCTCGGCTGACCATTTCCTGTGGGGAAGAGAAGGAATGCTATCAGAGTCTTTCCTTACCTCCTCCTTCTCCTCTTCCCCCCTCTCCCCCCTTCTCCTCTTCCCCCCTCTCCCCTCTTCTCCTTCTTCTTTGTCTTTTTTAGGGCTGTACCTGCAGCATATGGAAGTTCCCTGCCAGCCTACACCACAGCCACAGCAACGCTGGGATCTGAGCCACATTTGTGACCTCTGCCACAGCTCACCCAACCCTGGATCCTTAACCCACTGAGCAAGGCCAGGGATCGAACCTGCATCCTCATGAATACTAGTTGGGTTCTTAACCCACTCTTCCACAACAATAGGAACTCCTCCTTATCTTCTCTCCTTGGCAAGACCAGAGCAGGGAAGCAAAGAACTCCCCTTAAACTCAGTGATGGCTTTAGCTTTACATATCATTATGATAGCAGTACTCTATTAGGCATTTATACAGCATCTGTGATGTACCAAGTATTGTGCTGTCATCTTTACATGCATTGACTCAGGTGCTCTAGTTGGCCTTATAGGACGGATATTGTCCGATTTTATAGATAACCTGGGATCCGACAGTAAAGTGATAAAGCTAGGATTCAAACCTGGATCAGATTGCCCTTCATAAATAGACAAATAAGCCAGGATTAAGTGACTCCGAGGATGGACTTAACCAGCCTTTCTAGCACTTAAACCTGAGCTGGGAGTATGAGAAGAAGATGCTGAGATGTGGGGACACAGGTCTTACTGAGCTCTACGGTTCTGTGGGGACAGTGACTGGTAGGTGCTGGTCAACATTCTGAGCTCCTAAGTATATCATTATGCAGTGAATCTTCATCGTGAATTTGAGATATGTATGTTCAATTCCCCAGTACCCTGCTTAGATGGCCAGAGGGCTCCCCAGCCCTCTAAATCTTGATGTGATAGCAGAAGCCCAGGAAATTTGACAGGAGAGCAAAAACAATAGCTTTTTCTGATAATTGTCCTTCTAAAATCCCATTTGTTGTAACACTTTGGGTCAGCATGTGCATTGTCTAATAACACCTAAGACGTCTCTCTTGTATATGCATTTTGAATTTCACATTTGTCTCTTTTAGTTACAAGGATGATTTTTTTTTTCAAAATGCGGTATGATTAAAAAAAATTTTTTTTGAACCAAATTATTTTCAATGGAAGGGCATGGAATCTGAGAAACTCTCCATTCTTTGAGTAAGTCAGTAGTTTAGGAGAAATGTGAGGGTAGCCATTACTGACCAGAGGGAATCATTGCTGTTAATGATACCTTTAATTATAACAGAGGAAACAGTTACTCCAAATGCTCTTGATAGAAACTGACCATGCTTCTGAATTCCATGGTAAAGCACCCACAGGATGTCTGAGGGAAATGCAGAAGCCAGTAGCAGTTTACCTGCTAATAGAGAGACATAACAATGAAGTTAGTAATCTACATCAGAGAACATATGGTTTAGAATAGAACATCGCTGAAAAAATCACAGACACCTATCATCCCTCATGTTTAGATAACATAAACGGTCATAAAACTGTTGACATTTTTGTTACTATCCCAGTAATATACGTCCCTTTAGGAAAATTTTCAAAATCAAAGCCAACAAGAATGATGTTTTTAATTGTCCATCATCCCATGACTCAGAAAAATCTTTGCTTGTTGTTTTTCATGGTTTTATTTCCAGGGACATCTGTGTCTTTCTGATGCAGGCTAGCAGCCGTGTGATTCCGCTTTGGCTAATTACTCTTGCTAGTAAGGAGCTGTCCGGATTTCCAGTCACTTCCAATGACCCTGCTGAGAGTGGCTCAAAAGAAGGAGGGAGAGCTGTACCATTTTTGCCAAATGGTAGGAATGAAAATGAGAATAATAAAGGTATTGGTACTTAAAGATGACCTGTTTCAGCCAGAGAGAAACTGCTGCCTATAAAATGACACAAAAAATCCAGGACAAAAGCTAGAACACAACCAGAGCCCAAGACTTTATATCCCTCATTGCTTGTCCTCTATCCTCTTGGCCAACACCGGGAGTCCTGGCAATGGTGGACATATTTTTCTACTTGGCTTAATCTCCCTTTCTCTTTATCTCAATCAACTCTAGGCAGTAACTTTCTTGCTTCCTATCATGGGTTCCCAGAGGAATGGATTTTCTACTTGGGAGCATCTCCACTTAGGTCTTTGGTGTTTTAAGCAAAGAGTTTTAGTTGAAAGTATAGCCTGTGTTCATATTTTAGCATTTAGTGTCTGATTCAGCTCAATTCTTGTACTATCAAAAGAGGGCTGAAAGGGTCATTTGAGAGGACAAGACTAAAGGTGCAGACAAAAAGAGACAATCACCCACTGAGGTCAGATGGCCATGGACAGGGTGAAGGGCGGGCAGTGAGAAGCGTTCATGGGGTGGTGTGAAGGTAGAAATCAAGGAAATCACGAACGTGCAAAAACGGGAGGGCTCAAGAAGTCCAACGAGAGGGTCTGGGCTCAAGAGGATCAAGGTCCAAACATTTCTTCCACCTAATTTTAGAATTTAAAAATAGTGGTGGGGTATGGATTTTTATTGAAGTATAATCTCTTCTCTTTTAAAGGCTATTTAGACACCCCTAGGACTTTCTGTTTTCATCCTTTCCCTTGTCAATTAACATCTGTAACAAACACATCTAAACATTGCATGATAGTTGTAGTCTTCAAGCTTGTTCCTCGTGGTATAAGTATATTCAATAATATTTTCATTTTATAATCACAGAAATGGGCTGGCCCTTTAGATTTCAGCATGACTGTGTCAAGAATGGAAAATATGTTTTCAGTTAAGTCAAGAAGAAAAAGGAGTCCGTGGGCAAACGACTGTTAAAATATAAATAAGAATGGGAATGAAGAAAAGGAGGTTGTAAAATGCACTCTGTTGGAAGGGAGGGTTGTAAAATGCACTCTGTTGGAAACGATGCCAGTTATGACTTTGATGGCTAGGAAAAATATTAGAGTGTTTCCCATGCCATCCAAAGGCTAATATCACAATTTATGGACTATATAAAATGTTATACTTAAACTCCTGGGAAATTTTGAAGCTATGTATACACCAAGGTAATACTTGAGAAAATAAAGAATCTTGCGTTTTAATTCTATGAGATGGTATAAAAATTATTAATGTGTAGGAGTTCACCGATCTCGATACCCTTTGTCTCAGCATCTCCTCCAACCTTGCTTTTGCTCAGGAAAAAAAAAAAGGACAGAAGCCACGTGCACAGGCTCTTACAAAAAGTTTTTTGGAGGTGGAGGGAGTAAAACAATGTGGATGGAGGATCAAAGGAACGGGGTTGGGGGACGGTGAAGGAGGGACCGGGATGGGGTGGCTGGGGGGGTTTGGTGAGAGCAAAAGATTGCACGAATCTTGGGAGAGGAGGCTAGAGGGGAGACCATCCTAACAAGGGTTGTGAGGATTTCGTGACCTTCCTTAAATGTTTGAGAGAGAGATGAGGATGGAAATCCACCTCTGGGCCATTCTTTGTTCATTGGGACCCTGACCCACAATTGGGCAGTGAGGGTCAGGGCCTCATAAGGACTGTTAATTCCAAGTTACAGGAGACCAGCTCCACCCTAAACAAGATCCATGGTGGAGCCCACTGGTTCCAAGCTAAATGTATGTCATCTTATTTAATCCTCATAATCTGTCTAATATGGATGCTCTCTCTTTTTTTTTTTGGCCCCCCTCCACATGGTATATGGAATTCCTGGGCCAGGGATCAGATCCAAGCCACAGCTTTGGCAATACTGGATCTTTAATCCACTATGCCAGGCCAGGATCAAACCTGCATCCTAGTGCTCCACAGATGCTGCCAATCCCATTGTACCACAGCAGGAACTTCTATGAATGCTCTTTAATCTTATTTATGGGTAGAGAAGACTGAGATTTAGAGAGGATACTTGGGTTGACCAAGTGCTGACAGCTTGTACCAATGGACCAACTCCATGCTCTGTCCCCTTTTTTAGGAGTTCAGGATGGATTCTTCTCTGTTCTGTCAAATTTTTTTTTGGGGGGGTGCCCTATCACAAGTATTTCCCTTCTTCTCTAGAAGATGTTCAACAGAAGATAGGTGATGAAATGCCAATCCTACGTGCAGCTTTGCTGACTGGCTTATTTGACCTCAAGGGGCTTAAAGATTTCTGTCTCAGATCTTCCCAAGTGAAAAACAGGCACAGGAATGTTATTTTCATTCTCACGGGGAGTTTGTGGAGGTTGACACAGGAAGGCCTGCCATACCACCCCTCAGGAGAAGAACACTTGGGAGAAGCAGTAAGAACTGAGTCCTTCCCATCACTGTCCTGAGGTCTTCCTAGTAAGATCTCAGTAAACGGATGCCTTGGCAAATCAATGATGGGCCGGGACTCTGATGCTGTTGCTGAGGCAGACTATTCAGAATCTGAATTGCACTTCTGCTGTGTGAGAATTGCAGGTGAGAAGGGATGGAGCCACAAATGTTCCTCCCAATGTTTTTGTAGCAGGCAGAGGTCTCTGAGTTAACATGTTTGTCTGTGGACTGGAGTATCAGACCCCATGGACTAAGCCCCAACCACACACAGATGCGGGACTTGATGGGTCACCTGTCATATTACAGACATAGGTCATCCTTCACTAGCTTCTTCCAACTTGGAATAAATGGTGGTGGCAGTAACGGACTTAAGGTCTAGGCCGCTAATGAATGAAATTCAGAATGAGCTCTCTTGCCCACATTGATTTCATAATCAACATAGAGCGACACTGCTTCCTTTGTGAGGCTTTTTGTAAGTCAGGGACTGCTTGGATGAAGGGCAGTGACTGATGCCAGGAGTTATTCAATGCTCATCTGAAGGATGAAATAACTCAAACTATTTGGCAGTGGGAAGGCCGGCAGCTCTTGTTGTGTTTTTGTGGTCAGGCAGCCTTGTGGAGGCAGATTGTCCAACTTCCCTGCAGCATCTGTGACCAAGGAACTCAGAATAAAGTCATTCCATCAGGAGAATAATAACAGTTTGAGAGAAGCTTCTTTGATTTTTGTTAGAGCTGATTCGTGGCTGACTGGATCCGAAAAGAAGGAACATATTGATTCTATGTCCTCTTGCTGAGTGTGGTGGCATCATGAGGGTGAGCTACAAAGGATACTAGAGAAGGTTTGGGTATGCCAGCAAAAGCCAACAAAGCAAAACAACAGATCACAGAATCCAGGTTCACCCCAGGTGGTCAGTAGGCATCCTGAACATCTGGTCCTGGAGAGAAACTGTTCATTTTAGTCACGGCATTATTTTCTTTTTTCTTTTTTCCCTAATGCTTTGGAAACTCCAAAAGGGATCCTTCCTCTCCTAGCCCAGAATCATTAATCCTCTTGCCAGCTGTTTTTGTACCTTACCCTAAGAAGAAAACATAGACAGTAAATTCAGTGTCTCCTTCAGTTACCCCTTTATTTAAACCTTTAAATGGGTTTCATTTGATAGCATTGTTTGTTGTTATTTTTAAGCCAGAATGCTTCCCCATCCTTGCACCATCTATTTTGGGCACCCATGAGACAAAGAGCTGATATTAATGCTGTCTGTGGCTTTCTCAGTCAGTTCAAGGGTTTCAAGAATTTCTATGTGCCCTAAGCATTGTGTTAACTCAATAATAATGACATACACTGTGGAATGTTCATGGATTTTATTTTATTTTATTTTATTTTTTTTATTTTCCCACTGTACAGCAAGGGGGTCAGGTTATCCTTACATGTATACATTATAATTACATTTTTCTCCCAGCCTTTCTTCTGTTGCAACATGAGTATCTAGACAAAGTTCTCAATGCTACTCAGCAGGATCTCCTTGTAAATCTATTCTAAGTTGTGTCTGATAAGCCCAAGCTCCCGATCCCTCCCACTCCCTCCCTCTCCCCCTCCCATCAGGCAGCCACAAGTCTCTTCTCCAAGTCCGTGATTTTCTTTTCTGAGGAGATGTTCATTTGTGCTGGATATTAGATTCCAGTTATAAGTGATATCATATGGTATTTGTCTTTGTCTTTCTGGCTTATTTCCCTCAGCATGAGATTCTCTAGTTCCATCCATGTTGCTGCAAATGGCATTATGTCATTCTTTTTTATGGCTTAGTAGTATTCCATTGTGTATATATACCACCTCTTCCGAATCCAATCATCTGTCGATGGACATTTGGGTTGTTTCCATGTCCTGGCTATTGTGAATAGTGCTGAAATGAACATGCGGGTGCACGTGTCTCTTTTAAATAGAGTTTTGTCTGGATAGATGCCCAAGAGTGGGATTGCGGGGTCATGTGGAAGTTCTATGTATAGATTTCTAAGGTATCTCCAAGCTGTTCTCCATAGTGGCTGTACCAGTTTCCATTCCCACCAACAGTGCAGGAGGGTTCCCTTTTCTCCACAGCCCCTCTAGCACTTGTTATTTGTGGATTTATTAATGATGGCCATTCTGACTGGTGTGAGGTGGTATCTCATGGTAGTTTTGATTTGCATTTCTCTTATAATCAGCGATGTTGAGCATTTTTTCATGTGTTTGCTGGCCATCTGTATATCTTCTTTGGAGAAATGTCTATTCAGGTCTTTTGCCCATTTTTCCATTGATTGATTGGCTTTTTTGCTGTTGGGTTGTATAAGTTGTTTCTATATTCTAGAGATTAAGCCCTTGTCGGTTGCATCATTTGAAACTATTTTCTCCCATTCTGGAAGTTGTCTTTTTGTTTTCTTTTGGGTTTCCTTTGCTGTGCAAAAGCTTTTCAGTTTGATGAGGTCCCATGGGTTTATTTTTGCTCTAATTTCGATTGCTTTGGGAGACTGACCTGAGAAAATATTCATGATGTTGATGTCCGAGAGTGTTTTGCCTATGTTCTCTTCTAGGAGTTGGATGGTGTCCTGTCGTGTATTTAAGTCTTTCAGCCATTTGGAGTGTATTTTTGTGCATGGTGTGAGGGTGTGTTCTCGTTTCATTGCTTTGCATGCAGCTGTCCAGGTTTCCCAGCACTGCTTGCTGAATAGACTTTCTTGTTCCCATTTGATGTTCTTGCCTCCCTTGTCAAAGATTAATTGACCATAGGTGTCAGGGTTTATTTCTGGGTTCTCTATTCTGTTCCATTGGTCTGTCTGTCTGTTTTGATACCAGTCCCACACTGTTTTGATGACTGTGGCTTTGTAGTATTTGTTGAAGTCTGGGAGAGTTATGCCTCCTGCTTGGTTTTTGTTTCTCAGGATTGCTTTGGCGATTCTGGGTCTTTTGTGGTTCCATATAAATGTTTGGATTGTTTGTTCTAGTTCTGTGAAAAATGTCCTGGGTCATTTGATAGGGATTGCATTGAGTCTGTAGATTGCTTTGGGTAGCATGGCCATTTTTACAATATTGATTTTCCCAATCCAGGAACATGGAATATCTTTCCATTTCTTTACCTCTTCTTTGATTTCTTTGATTAAAGTTTTATAGTTCTCGGCATACAGGTCCTTTACCCCCTTGGTCAGGTGTATTCCGAGGTATTTGATTTTGTGAGGTGCAATTTTAAAAGGTATCGTATTTTTGTACTCCTTTTCTAATATTTGATTGCTGGTATACAGAAATGCAACTGACTTCTGAATGTTAATCTTATGTCCTGCTACTTTGCTGAATTTATGAATCAGTTCAAGTAGTTTTGGGGTTGAGTCCTTAGGGTTTTCTATGTATAGTATCATGTCATCTGCATACAGTGACAGTTTTCTCTCTTCTCTTCCTATATGGATGCCTTTGATTTCTTTGGTTTGTCTAATTGCTGTGGCTAGGACTTCCAAAACGATGTTGAAGAGCAGTGGTGAGAGTGGGCATCCCTGTCTTGTTCCAGATTTGAGTGAGAAGGCTTTCAGTTTTTCCCCATTGAGTATGATATTTGCTGTGGGTTTATCCTAAATGGCTTTGCTTATATTCAGGAATGTTCCCTCTAGACCCACTTTGGCAAGGGTCTTGATCATGAATGGATGTTGGACTTTGTCAAATGCTTTTTCTGCGTCTATTGAGACGATCATATGATTTTTGACTTTTTTTTTTGTTAATGTGGTGTATGATGCTGATTGATTTGTGTATGTTGAACCGTCCTTGTGTACCTGGGATGAACCCCACCTGGTCATGGTGTATAATTTTTTTGGTATGTTGTTGGATTCGGTTGGCTAAGATTTTGTTGAGAATTTTTGCATCTATATTCATCAAAGATATTGGGTGATAGTTTTCTTTTTTGGTGGTATCTCTGTCTGGTTTTGGAATGAGGGTGATGGTGGCATCATAGAATGTCTTTGGGAGTATTCCTTCTTCTTCAACCTTTTGAAAGAATTTAAGGAGGGTGGGCACTAATTCCTGTTTATATGTTTGATAGAATTCGCCTGTGAAGCCATCTGGTCCTGGACTTTTATTTGTCGGGAGTGTTTTTATGACCTCTTCAATTTCATTTCTAGTGATGGGTTTGTTCAGTTGGTCTGTTTCTACTTGATTCAGTTTTGGCAGGCTGTAAGATTCTAGGAAATTGTCCATTTCTTCCAGATTGTCAAACTTGTTGCCATATAGTTGTTCATAGTATTCTCTTAGGGTTTTTTGTATTTCTGCTGTATCCGTTGTGATTTCTCCTTTTTCCTTTCTAATTTTGGTTATTTGGGTTCTTTCTCTCCTCTCTTTAGTGAGTCTGGCCAGGGATTTGTCAATTTTTTTTACCTTTTCAAAGAACCAGCTCTTGGTTTTATTAATTTTCTCTCTTGTTTTTTGAGTCTCTATTTTATTGATTTCTTCTTTGATCTTTATAATTTCCTTCCTTCTGCTGACTTTAGGTCTTTTTTGTTCTTCTTTTTCTAATTCGTTTAGGTGGAGGGTTAAGTTGTCAATTTGGGATCTTTCTTCTTTTTTGAGAAAGGCCTGTATTGCTATAAATTTCCCTCTGAGCACTGCTTTCGCAGCATCCCATAGATTTTGAGCGGTTGTGTCTTCACTATCATTTGTTTCAAGGTAGTTTTTAATTTCCTTCTTGATTTCCTCATTGACCCATTGGTTTTTTAGTAGCATGTTGTTTAGTCTCCATGCAGTAGGTTTTTTCTCTTTCCTTTTCCCATGGATGATTTCTAATTTCATGGCATTGTGGTCAGAGAAGATACTTGAGATAATTTCTCTACTCCTAAATTTATTGAGGTTCGCTTTGTGTCCCAATATGTGGTCGATTCTTGAGAATGTTCCATGAGCATTTGAGAAGAATGTGTATTCTGCTTTTTTTGGATGTAGTGTCCTGAAGATATCAATGAAGTCTACCTTTTCTATTGTTTCCTTTAGGGTCTCTGTTGCTTTATTGGTTTTCTGTCTAGAGGATCTGTCCATTGATGTGAGGGGGGTATTAAGGACTCCTACTCTGATTGTATTCTCATCAATATCTCCCTTTATGTCTGTTAATATATGTTGTATGTATCTGGATGCTCCTGTATTTGGGGCATATATGTTGATGATAGCAACCTCCTCTCCTTGGATGGATCCCTTAATCATTAAGTAGTGTCCTTCTTTGTCTTTCTTTATGTCTTTTGTTTTAAAGTCTATTTTGTCTGATATGAGTGTTGTGACTCCTGCTTTTCTGTCTTGTCTATTGGCGTGACATATTTTTCCCCACCCTTTCACTTTCACTCTATATGTATCCTTTGTCCTAAGGGTGAGTTTCTTGTAGGCAGCATATTGAAGGTTTTTGCCTTTTTATCCACTCAGCCACTCTGTGTCTTTTGATTGGGGCATTCAGTCCATTGACATTTAAGGAGATAATTGATAGATGATTATTTATTGCCATTTGAACCTCATGTTCCAGTTGATTCTATGGTTTTCCATTCTTCCTTTCTTTTTTTTGGTTGGATGGTCTCCTGTTATTATCTGCTTGAGTGTATTTTTTTTTTCATTTTTTGCGACTGCAGTATTTGGTTTTGGCTTGTGGTTGCCCTGTTTTTTAAGTATGCTAACCCCTTCCCATAATTGTGTGTTTTAGCCTGATGGTCCTGTAGGTTCAAACACTTCATTACTATATTAAAATTAAGAAAAGAAACATACAAACAAACAAAAAGGGTCTCTTTACTTCCTAACATCCCTTGCCCACATTTTATGGTTTTGATGACTCTTTTTTCTTTTTTTCTTTTTAATTTTATTTTGTTTGAAGCATGCTCATGATTAAATCTGTATGCTGGCTTATTTGAGTGACTGCTCTCTGATTGCGGTTTCCTCAGTCCTAGTTCTTCCTCTTCTTTTTTTTTCTTTTCTTTTTTCTTCCCTTTCCTTCCTTTCTTTTTGGTTTAGAGAAGCCCTTTCAATATTTCCTTTCACCTGGGTTTTGTGTTGCTGTCTTCTTTAAGTTTTTGTTTGTTGGAAAAATTTTTATTTCCCCTTCTATTTTAAATGATATTCTTGCTGGATAGAGTATTCTAGGTTGCATATTTATTCCTTTTAGCGCTTTAAATATCTCTTGCCTTTCCCTCCTGGCCTGTAGTGTTTCTGTAGAGAAATCAGCTGATATTCTTATGGGGGTTCCCTTGTAGGTAACATTCTGTTTTTCTCTTGCTGCCTTTAGGATCCTCTCTTTATCACTAACTTTTGCCATTTTTATTATGATGTGTCTTGGTGTGGGTCTGTTTGGGTTCAATTTGTTTGGGGCCCTCTGTGCTTCCTGTATCTTGAACTCAGTATCCTTTATATTTGGGAAGTTTCCAGTGATAATTTCTTCAAATATATTTTCATGGATTTTACTGTAAGGAATGAGATACAAACTTGCTTACAAACATTATTAAATTCGTATTAGTCTTTGTCTCATGCAATGTGTATTACGAATATAATGATTGTCGTGATTTATTTTTGAAAAGCACAAAGGGATTCCATTTTTAAAATGATTTTTATTTTTTACATTATAATTGGTTTACAGTGTTCTGTCAATTGTCTTCTGTATAGCAAACTGACCCAGTCCTATACACACAGATGTATTCTTTTTCTCACATTATCCTCCATTATGTTCCATCATAAGTGACTAGATATAGTTTCCTGTGCTATAAAGCAGGGTCTCATTGCTTATCACTCCAAATGCAATAGTTTGCATCTATTAACCTCAGACTCCCAGTCCATTCCACTCCCCCTACCTTTGGCAACCATAAGTCTATTCTCCAAGTCCATGTGTTTCTTTTCTGTGGAAAGGTTCATTTGTGCCATATATTAGATTCCAGATATAAGCGATATCATATAGTATTTGTCTTTCTGACTTCATTTACTATGAGAGTCTCTAGTTCCATCCATGTTGCTGCACATGGCTTTGTTCTTTTTTATGTCTGAGTAGTACTCCATTGTGTATATATACCACATCTTCTTAATCCATTCATTTGTTGATGGACATTTAGGTTGTTTCCATGTCTTGGCTGTTGCGAATAGTGCTGCAAAGTACATGCAGGTGCATGTGTCTTTTTCAAGCAAAGTTTTGTCCAGATATATGCCCAAGAGTGGGATTGTTGGGTCATATGGTAGTTCCATATTTAGTTTTCTGAGGCAACCTCCATAATGTTTTCAGCACAAAGGGATTCTAATGTTGAAGAAAGATGGAAGTTTGAGGGACAGAAAATGAGTAGCACCTAGCTCTCCAGACCCTCTGTCACTTTATTTGGCTCCTGACAGTAGAACTTGTACCCCTTACAGGAACCAGAAAGAATGGGCCATGCAGTTGAATGACTTGGGTATGAATCCCAGCCCTGGGAGTTCCCACTGTGGTTCACCAGTTTAAGAACCTGACATGGTTCCTATGAGGATGCAGGTTTGATCTCTGGCCTCGTTCAGTGGGTTAAGGACACAGCGTTACCACAAGCTGTGGCATACATCACAGATGCAGCTCGGATCTGGGCATTACTGTGGCTGTGGCATAGGCCGGCAGCTGCAGCTCCAATTCAACCCCTAGCCCAGGAAGTTCTATATGCCTTAGGTGTGGCCCTGAAAAGAAAAAAGAGGAAAAAAATATACCAGCCATGCTCCTCCCTTCCTAGCTATGGAACCCTGGCCAAGTCCCATTGGCCTCTACCTGCCTTAATTTTCTTATCTCTACTATGGGTACAATAATAGAGCTACTTAAAGTATTTACCATAAAGCTTAGAATGTAATTATTATCCAACAAATAATAGCTATTGCTTTTTTTACAGATAGTGGCAGCTGCAACTTTTCTTTGAGAGGCCACGACTGCGCAGTTTCACTTTGGTTGGACAGATGGATGGTCAAGGGCCCTCCTGCGCACTTTTTGCCTGAGCTCTGTAATGGGCAATTCCATGTGTGGAAATAGCCTGCCTTCCCACAAAGGATGAGATGCTCAAATGGTCCCCAGGAAACGAGGCCAATGAAAATGTTTAGCTTCGTTCTGATTGAACAAACTCAGCACCTGTTTAGTAGTTCCTTTATTTTTAAGTTAAAAGGAAAATGGAGAAACCAAAGGCTTCTGGAGAAATCTGGCTGACAGCATGGGATCACTGACCAAGGGTGGCCACTGAGCCTCCAGGCTCCCATCAGGCTGCCTGTCTGTATCCCACGACCTTGACAGCAGGTTCTAGAAGGCAACCTGGCAGTCCACACAGTCCATTAAGATAGCAGATGCAAACACACTCAGAAGCCAACTGCTGAAATCAGGTTAATTTCAGCCCTGTCCCATGGCTGCCCGCTCACAGCCAATGCCTGCTGAACCCAGAACTCTCAAGGTTAGGTCATGGTAAAACTCCCACTAATGGACATTTCTCAGTGGGCATGTGCTAAATAAATGCAAAACTGGGTGGCTGGATGGCTTCTGTTTGGAATAAAAATTGCCAGCCTATCATCAGGAGATGGGAGAATGGACAAGCATAGAAAATAGGAGCCCAGTGCACAGAAACAGATTCCAGTGACTAGGAAAATATCTGAGACTTGATCTATGTTCATTTCCTCGAAGATGAAATTGTTTCAGGAACAGGGACTTAATTGGGTTATGTGATTGACATTTTTATGGAATGCTAAGGTTTATTTGTTTTTTGCCATTGCCACCATACTGTGTGTCCATGTGGAAAAACAGGAATCGAGAGTTGAGTAGTTCAAGATCACTTGCCTTTATCTTTTTTCTCCACATTTTCTTTTGCTTACTTGTTTTCTCAAGTTTGTACTTACACTGAGAAAATCTGTTCTTAGGTTTTCTTTTGTGATTCCGAGTCAAAATGATTTGAATGTAGGAGCTCCCACTGTGGCGCAAGGGGATCGGCAGTGTCTTGGGAGCACTGGGAGGCAGGTTCTATCCCTGCCCTGGCACAGTGGGTTAAGGATCCAGCATTGCTGCAGCTGCAGCTTAGTTTGTGACTGCAGCTCAGATCTTATCCCTGGCCCAGGCGCTCCATATGCCACGAGGTAGTCCCCCCCCCCCAAAAGATTTGAATTTACATTTTGGGAAGATGGAAGAATTTGAACGCTGCCATCTTTATGGTAATAGTTACACTGCCCTTTGGAGAAAATGCCTTTGTATTGGTCTGAAAGGGAAAATGATGTGCTTTTTCTCTCCCACCATTACATCTCTGGCGATTTTGTTCCTCTGATGGGCTGGTCCTCTGCCCACCCTCTGCTGTTTTCCTGGGTAGTGTCTCTGCTTCTCTCTCTTCTTTGCCCCAGCACCCAGCTCCACATAGCTCCACAAATGCCATGTGTACCTGATCTATCTGGGGCATGTGTCTGAGCGTTGGAGTATGTGGGATAAACAAGTCTAGTCTTTGCCCATAAATGACTTGCCCATCCCTGGAGGGACAAGGCACAGCAAAGAGAGTTGGGGGGGATGCCAAACAAATGCTTTTTGCTCTGCAGTTCTTACCTAGAATGTATCGGGGTACATAGGTGAAATAAAGGTGAACAGTAGCTTGCTTTTCTGGGCATTTTTCCAGAGTGATGGTTTAAGTAGCAGTGCTGGCCATGATTAAATGCCTGGGCATTGGAATTAGACAGCACTCGCTTGGAATTCTAGCTTTGCTATTAACCACTGTGTGACCTTGAAAAATATACCAAACCTCTCTGGGCATCAACTTTCAGAGCTGCAGCTGGTGGCCTACGCCACAGCCATAGCAATGCCAAATCTGAGCTGCAACCTCCACTGTAGTTCATGGCATTTTCTGATCCTGAACCCACTGAGCAAGGCCAGGGATTGAACTTCCGTACCTTATGGATACTAGTCGAGTTTGTTACTGCTGAGCCACAACAAGAACTCCTGAGCATCAGCCTTTGCATGGGCAGAAATGGGATAATAACAATGACTTCATAGGGCTGTTGAATGGGAACATACTGTAAGAAATACAAAGTGGGTAGCACATAGTAGGGGCTTAACACATGGTAACTGCTTTTATCTTCTAGTTGTTTATGCTTGCAGATGAATCTGTTAATGTCTCTGTGAAGGTTATGACTGCAGCATTGGGAGATATGAATAGCTAAGGCAGGTGACATGGGAGGCAGGTGTGTGTGCCTCAGAATCAAGGTGGGTATGGGGGGTGGGGCAGTGACAGCCTCTTAGCTTTGGCAGCAGTTGGGTTTTCGCCTATGGAAAGGAAATGGCCAGCTAACCAAGCTGCTGTCATCAGAGAGCCTTTTAAACGGAGCTTTGCAAATGTGTCCATGCAGCCTGCGGTAATGAGATTCATGCTTTTTCGGTGGTAATCTTCCACTAGACAGCATTTTAAATCTTTTCCTATTTGGTGCACAGAACTGAGGTCCAGGATATATATATTTCCAAGTGTCATTTTTAATTTAATGCATGATTGGATGTATTACCACTGGCACAGCTAAATAGTTAAACTAGAATCCATCAATTTGTCCTGAACTGTTGACATGCAGGGTAATGCTACGGTTAAATTAAATTTAAATATAAGAACGCAAGGCAGCCTGGTTTCCTGGCAGCCCTGGGGCCTGCTTTGTCAGAGAGGCCTGGCTGCAGGAGGGGAAGGACGTTTGGAAATACGGGGTGTATTGCTCCCCTCCCCTCCGTATGGCTGATTCTGTTGCATTTCTGGTTATTTTCCCTGACAGAGTGGCAGAGCAGACCAGGTGTCCAGCTTCTGGCAGGAAGGCGCTGTGTGAATGTAAAAGCAAATCACTCTTAATAGGAACAACCTGGTTTGCAAATCATAACATTTCAGAATGAGAACAGATTGGGGCGACCCCGGAATGTCAGAGTTGGGGACACCAGGCAGCCCTTCGGTCCAGCGCAGAGAGGCTGGGAAACCTGCCCAAGGACATCTGACTTGAGAACTGGACCCTCCAACTCAGAGCTAATGTTCTGTCCTTTGCATCTTATTATGCTGTTTGCAAAGATGTGGCTGTTTGCCCTGCTGCTCATTTCTTTGAGAACCTGGGCAAGGTGGTGAGCCACACAAAGCTCAATTTGTTTGTCTGTAAAATGGGGATAAAATCACTATCTGTCTCAGAGTTCCCTGGTGGCCTAGCAGTTAAGGATCCAGCATTGTCACTGCCATGGCGTGGGTTCCCCTGACTGGAAACTTCCACATGCTGTGGGCATGGCCAAGAAAAAAAATCACTAGCTGTCCCATAGGATCATCAAGATGACAGAGTTCTCGGTGTGGAATAATTACAACAGTGACTGGTACTTGAGAAGAGTTCAAAAGACAGAAATTGTTCTTGCTGTCGTTGTTATGCTAATAAAAATTGGACTCAACATTTTCTCTGAACCCTTCTTCTAGGAGTGGGGATGCTCGCACCCCCGAGTGTGTCCTCTGTAGCCTGGTCCTCTGGTATTGCTTTATGGAAGGACTAAGATGCCCCATGCATTCGTCTCCTGAGGCTGCTGTAAGACGTGACTTCAAAGTCAGAGGGTTAAACCCATAGACTTGCAGTCTCTCTTGGTTCTGGAGACCAGAAGTCCAAAGTCAAGGGCTTTGACTCCCTTTGAAGGCTGTGCTCCCTTTGAAGGTTCTCAGCAAGGACATTTCTTTGGCTTTTCTGGCTTGGGTGGTTCCCAAAGCTCCTTGGCTTGTGTGTCTGTCACTCCAGACTCTACCTCCATCTTCATGTGGCCTTGTCTTCTCCACATGTCTGTCCTCCATGTGTCCCTCGTAAGAACATTTGTCATTGGGTTTAAGACATGCTGGATAATCCAGGATCTCATTTCATCCCTGATCTTGTTGTGAGATCCTTAATTATATCTGCAAAGACCCTTTTATCAAGTAGGGTCATGTTCACATTCGCCTTTCCAGAACATGGCCATACATTAAGCGGGGGGGGGGGGGGGGGGGGGGGGCTATCATTTAACTCACCTCATCTCCCTATTGTTGGGGTAAGACCCACATGTTGGAAATGGAGTGAACCTAGAAAGAATTAAACCCGTAGACTTGGCTTTGGTTGAACGTTGTTCTCACTCACCACCGTCTTTGGTACTTGGATAGAAATGGTAGAAAGAGAGAAATCTGACTGGAGAAACCTACTATTCAACTGATTAAAATGAACCATGAATTTTTTTGTTGTTGTTGTCTTTTTGCCTTTTCTAGAGCCACTCTTGAGGCGTATGGAGGTTCCCAGGCTGGTGGTCTAATCAGAGCTGTAGCTGCTGGCCTATACCACAGCCACAGCAATGCCAGATCCGAGCCCACTGAGCAAGGCCAGGGATCGAACCCACAACCTCGTGGTTCCTAGTCGGATTCGTTAACCACTGTGCCACGACTGGAGCTCCCAAAATGAGCCATGAATTTTGACTGGTAAATAAGGTGGGCCCTCATTCATTCATTCATTCATTCAACAAACATGAATTGAGAGCTTACTCTGTCCCCAGCACTACTGTGTGCTATTTATCAGAGACAGAACGAAGAAAAACACATTTTCTATCCTTGCAGAGGCAATACTATGGGGAGGATCAGACAGGAACATATAATTCATATTGTTGTATAATTTTAAAATTTATACAGCACTATAGTGAGTCCAAAGCTTGAGCTGTTCTCAAAGTATTAGGAGTACATCGAGGAGGCATGCAGCCCAGTGAGGGGAAGTGGTGTAGGAGAGAGGGGTTGAGTGGTGTGTCAGGTCAGAATTCCTGGGGGACATGACAGTGACTGAAATCTGAGTGAAGGAGTCAAGTTGGACAGAAAAGATGTCCATGATGGAGAGGGTAGGAAGAGGGCAAGGGCTTACCAGGAGCAGGGAACTGACTGCATGAGCAAAGGCACTGGGGCATGTCAACCACCGTAAAGACCTAGAATCAATACAGGGTTTTAGGCACAGAGAGGGGGCAGGAGTGCTTGATGAACCTGTTGTGGTAAGCAGGTGATGGAGAGCCTTGCCCTGCTCAGGGTGGAGCACGGCTCTTATCTTACAGGATGTCTTTGGGGCTTCTTCAGAATTCAAAGCACTGGTGAGTCAGATTTGCTCTGTAAAGGATGTTCTTGGCTCTGTAGAAGGGACTTGAGAGAGATGGCAAGAATGGGGACAGGGGACCATTTAAGGAAGATTTTGCAGGAACTCAGTTGAGATATGCTAAAGACCTGACTAAGTACTCGGGGAGAAAAGGAGAGAGGAAAATTGCCCTCCAGCTCTTCAGCTTGAGCAACTGGGAGAATGGTGGTGACACCAAGTGGGTGAAGGGCATAGGGAAGCAGAGTTTGAAGAGGAGATCCTGATTTCTGCTGTGGGGTCCACATGCAGGATGCCCAGGTAGAGGAGCCAGGTGGACACTGGAATCTGGGGCTTGGGGAGAGGGCCAAGCTGGTGATGGGGTTTGAGAGTTATCAGCATCTGTCCTAGTTTCCTAGAACTGCTGTAACAAAAAACCACACACCAGGTGACTTAAAACCACTGAAATTTATTCTCACACAGTTCTGAAGGCTAGAAGCCCCAAATCAAGGGATCAGCAAGGTTGGTTCCTACTGGAACCTCTGGGGAGAATCTGTTTCCTGCTCCTGTGCTAGCTTCTGGTGGCTGCCAGCAATTCTTGGCATCCCTTGGCTTGTAGACTCATCCATCCACTGTCTGTCTGCATCTTTACATGGCCTTTTCTCCTGTACCTGTCTCTGTGCTGCTGCTTCTATAAGGACATCTGTCCTTTTGGATTTAAGGACCACCCTCCTCCATATGACTTTATCTTAACCATTTGGATCTGCAAAGATGCTGTTTCCAAATAAGCTCAGATTCTGAGGTTCCAGGAAGGACATGAATTTGAGGGGCACACTTTTCATCCCAGTACAGCATCTAGATGGCATTTACAACAGTTGGGACTAGATGAGGTCACTCAAATACAGAGGTAGCGGAGTTCCTGTTGTGGCCCAGTGTTAATGAACATGACTAGTATCCATGAGGACATGCATTCGATCCCTGCCCTTGTTCAGTGGGTTAAGGATCCGGTGTTGCCTTGAGCTGTGGTGTAGGTCGCAGATGTGGCTCAGATCCTGTGTTGCTGTGGCTGTGGTGTAGGCCAGCAGCTGCAGCTCTGATTTGACCCTTAGCCTGGGAACTTCCATATGCCACAGGTGTGGCCCTAAAAAAAAAAAAAAAAAAAAGTGTAAGTTGAGGACAAAACACTGACTTTGAGGGCAGAGGAACCTATGAGTGAGAGAAAGCAAAACAGAGCACAGAGCCCAAAAGGATGTCCAGCAGAGACCAGATGAATAGTTTCAGGAGGAGGATGGAGGTGATTGTCAAGGTTATTAGTGGACAGGTCTTCGGTCTAGAGTTGCCACTGAGGGGAAAGGAAGCTGGCCAACAAGTTAAAGACCGATGGGCAAAGCTGAGGACCTTTGGCAGGTGTAGATTATGACTCTCCAGTCTTTGTTATTGTGAGCTTTCCCCATTTGTGTTCAGGAGCTGAGAAGGCAGAACACAGACCAAGGAAAGGAAGAGAATTTGGTGGGTAAGTGGGCAAGAGGGACTGGCTGTAAAAGCATCGAGTCAAAGAGAGGAGAGAAGCTCAGGCGATGAGCCATGGAGCTGAGGGGAAAAGAAACCAGGAGACACAGACGGACTGGGGAGAGGAAGGTAGCAGTTGATTAGATGATGAAGTGCAGCACAGATTCCTGCAGCTGGCTTGTTCAAGGGTTATTAACAATGACTTAAAACTTTCTCATGTCAACCAAGATAATGTCACATTTCACCAGGTCTTTACCCGCCCCACTTTGGTGGAAGGGAAACGTGTAAGCTAGGTGAAGGTGTTATAGATCAAGAGATGTAGCTGAATGGAAATTCAGTGGGATAAGGAAAATGTGTGGTTCCCCCAAGGATTATTGATGGCTGGTAAAACCTTCTCTTGGAGTTGGCTTATCCAAAGTCACACAAATGATCATTGGCAGAGCAGGGGGCTATGTTGATATCAGTTACCCTGACTCACATGACCCATCCATTCCCAAACCCTGATTGATGACTGATCCTTTCTCATAGACATTGTCACCCATGCCTTCCGTTCCTCCATGTCCACCTAGTTCATGGCCTCCTCACCTGTGCCAGACTTCACTAGGAAAGATCTAGGTCTTGATCACGCTCCCAGTCCCCTTTCTCCCCTGATTTCGTTTCAGAATGATGGAGTGTCTAGAGCAGAATGACACTTTCAGTGGGCTAGAATGTTTCTAGACCTTTGCCCTATTTCAAGGTGTTTGATTATGATTTTCTTTCATTTCTTGTTTGCCCGGTACCAGGTACTATAAATGAAACAGTCTCTGCCTACATTATTTTACATAGGAAAAGGAAGTGTCACGGAGAAAAGGAACCACATCTTTCCTTTCCACCTTGGAACCACTCTTATCACATCCTTGTGTACCAGAATCCCCTACTTCTTCTCTCCAGCTAGACTCGTCATCCACACTGTTCAAGCCTCAACTCCTGTCCCCAAATGCTTTGTGAATTCTTCCGTCACTATTTCAGCCTTCCACCTGCTTCCCCCCACCTCACCCCCCTGCTCCTCTTCGGACTTCTTTTGGCTTTGGTTAAGGGTCCTGTTCACAAGGCGTATTTCATAGGTTACTCTGCATTAGTCAGTTTTTGCATTTCTTTTCCTCCCTGCTAGATGGAAAAATTCTTATGGCAGTCAACTTGGAGCAGTGGATCATCCTAAAGAAAGAGTAAGATAAGCAGAGTATTTTCAACCCAATTTCATAAGTTATTGACTCTGATTTTTGTCATTTTGCTCGATGGTTCAGAGGCTTATCTAGGTCTCTCCAGCCTTCATCACCAGCTGGCTGAGGTCGAGTGAGGTAGCCCAGGGGAGCCCTGGTCATGTGCCTTCACATCCTAGGTGCTCAGTACCTAACTCAAGCATTATTTAGGAATTGCCCTTGGATCATTGTAAAGTTAGTGACATCCAGGGGCAAGGGACCAGTTTGTCTCCCATGGGGCTCAGAAAACAATGGCTGCTCTAGTGAAGTTATGCCCAGAATACACCCACAAAAATGGACTGTTTTAAAATTTTGAAAATTGACTCAATGTTTCATTATCGATTTTTTTGCTTGTTTTTCTGCTGCCAGGTATTATAAACTGTGCAACTTCTATTTATATATGTTCCATAGAGAAAGGAAGTTTTGGTTACTTTTTCCTAAAGATGAACCAGAAGTTTAATAGGATCCCTGTAGAATGTTTCAAATCCAAGTTCCTTCTCGACTATCCTGCAGGCAAGTTCAGGATTTGGATTGTGTAGGAAGCAGTACTAAATACCCTGGTTTCTGCCTCATTTGGATTTGCATCTTTCATTACTTTTGAAGCCCAAACTTAGTGGTTGGAGGAAAAAGAAAGGTAAGGTCTATCTACAGTAGTGACATCAGACACATTTGGCTGGTCAGCACTGCCAGCCCCGCCCAGCTTGCTGGCTGCAGTGTTCAGAGCAAGGGAGGCAGCTGGCCAGCCCCTGGCGAGGCGTTATCAGGTGTACAGCTGTGGGCTCTGGCACATCGCTGCCTGAGCTTGGTGGTAGCCTGCCAGCCACTGAATGGCTTGTGATTAGGATAAAGTGTCCAGCAGATGGGGCACATTTAAGCCAAGCTGCTGTGGTCAGTAGCAGCCATTTTTATCATTGTCTTACTGATGGAGATTTAAGTGCTTAGGTGATTTCTTAATTCCTTTGGCCCCTAGCCTTTAAGGTGACAATCAACTTTTGTGAGCTCTCAACAACTTTTCTTTTTAAAGTCATAATTTCCCCAAGCCTCTGCCTTTGCTGCCAACAGTTCTGGGACCGATCATGTCATCATTAGAACCCAAGATAGGTTTGAAGCTGATTTGCATTTCCTGTTCTTCTCATATGCTGTCAGAACTTGGGCTGTTCTGCATCTGAGAGAAAATTTCAAAGCCAAGATAACTGTTAAAGCTGTGAGTTGGGGTGGTGGGAGGAAGGAATGCTGGATAAATCCACAAGAAGGAGGGAGCGTTTGGGGTCTCCTGAAGTGTGATGTCAAGGTCACCAGGGTATACATTCATGGCCACAGGGTCAATGAGTCCTGAAATTTGAGACCCGCAAAGAATCATGCTTTTGTTGACTTAAGGGTTTTCTTTTATTGAAGAGCAAGCACTCCTGGGAGGGTTAGCCAGTTTATCTGTTTTCAGACATAAGTGTACATGCATTTATCAGGTCACTTGCTGAAACAAGGTTTTGTTGGAAGGGTGAAGGAGGGAGAAAGAGGACACTGGACATCTGGGTGATGTGAAGAGTCAGGAAGGAGATGGGCCATGGGTACAAGAGAGTAGAGAACGTGAGGCCACCGTCATGTGTTTTCCTAGGCTTGGCACCATAATGGGACAGAGTGATGGAAAGTCAGGTCATCTTGGATGACAGTGACAGTGAGAAAGAAGAGGTGGTTAGATTCCACTCTTCTAGAGAGAGACGGGGGAACAGTCCCTCATACAGCTTAAAATACAGCACAGTGTTGATTAGGGTCCAAGGGCTTTATCTTATATAATTTTTCTCCGAGTGTAAAACACAGCCTGATTCTTTTTAATATATTCTCCCTCCCCTTTCTTCCCCCAGCCCTCACTCAACACAGCATCTCATAGACCATTGACAGAAGCTTAGTCCCCTTCCTTGGCTCTCCTGACACCTTATTGGAAGTAGGACAAGGGCTTTTCCACATGGTCATACCCTGAGTACTGATTAGTGGAAAATACAATGCTACGCTTACATTTAAAATAACAGGCGTGGGAGTTCTGCTGTGGTGCAGCAGGTTAATGATCCAGCATTGTCTCTGAGGCAGCACGGGTTCGACTCCTGGCCCAGTGCAGTGAGTTAAGGATCCAACATTGCCACAGCTGTGGTATAGGTTGCAGCTGTGGCTCAGATTCAATCCCTGGCCCAGGAACTTCCATATGCTGTGGGCATGGTTGAAAGAGGGGAAAAAAAAAAAAAAAGTAAATAACAGGTGTGTACTATTCTGTAGCCCTTGGGTTGTAAATATTATCATGTCTCCTTATTTCCCCAAATTAAATTAAAATTTGCCTGTGAAAATAAAAAAAAAATGGTAAACTTACATTATTGCAGTCTCAGTTAAAACGGAAAGAAATAAAGTTATGATGCCTCTGATGGGGTCAAACTTTGAAATAGAGTAAACTTTGTTGATAAAACTGGTTCAAGAATTCAAAGTGCAGGGCCAAGCAGTTCCCTATCTCAGCAAGGTGAAGGCAGATTGAGTTAAGCAGGCAAGTTAAGTAGGCTCATATTTGGTGGTTCATAAAACACAGTGGACTGAGGACCTTTAGCCCAAGATAGAAAACTCATCTTTTAAGTTTTTTCATTTTCAGAGTTTCCATTGTGGCTCAGTGGTAACGAATCTAACTAGTACCCATGAGGATATTAGTGAGTTCAATCCCTGGCCTCGCTCAGGGGGTTAAGGATCTGGCTTTGCCATGAGCTGTGGTGTAGGTCGCAGATGCAACTTGGATCCCACTTTGCTGTGGCTGTGGTGTAGGCTGGCAGCTACAGCTCCAATTCGACTCCTAGCCTGGGAACTTCCATACACCATGGGTGTGGCTCTAAAAAGACAAAAAAAAATTTGTTGGGTGTTCTCTGACTCTTATATACATAAAGATGGTTCTTCCTAAATTTTGATTAATCATGGGCAAAGAATCCTTTGGGTAAGACCTGGCCTCTCCTTCAGAGATTATTTTGGGATAATTGTTGCCCAAGGTTGAAACCTACAATCATTTGTCTGCATTAACCTCCAAGTTGGTTGAAAAGTAGGTGTTAAAGGAAACTGTATTTGTTCCCTTAAACTTATAAGCCCGATACTAGGAAGTTGAATTTATTCCTTAACAAAAGTCTATCTCATTTTGCTGGCCATAATAATATAAACTAGGTAAGTTTCTCTGTTTAGAAAAATATTTCAGAATTCAGAATTTCTTCCATAAGTGTCAGCTCTACAAGTAAAATAAGACTTTATGTCCAAAGCCATAATTCTCTTTTTTCACAGCTCACCCTTCTCCCCAAGATGGGGGGGGGGTCTAGTCTTTCTTGAAGGTCTTTCCTGCAAGAAATAGGATAATAGAACCCTGGAGAGCTTATAAGGGCTGAAGTGAAGCCTGTCAAACCTTGTTGTCAAGCCTGCATGACAGTACCATGCTTCCAGGGTGCACTCAGCCATGAACGCCCCAGACATTGATACCTGGTTTTATGACTGCCACTGAGCAGATGTGGGGGACTTGGAAAATTCACATACTCCCCCTTAACTCAGACACAAGAGCCTCCCTGAACTCAGTGAGATTAGTATGGGTAGATGGGTCAGTTGTCCATCTGCATCCAACTAGTACTCCGATTGGTTTCACCTAAATTAGTGAAAGTCAAGGTTATGTAATGAATATAGGGCACCTGCTGCAATCACCTGACATGCTCATCACTACTGTGTTCTAGACTCTTAGCATAAAAATAGCTTAGTAAATAGTGTGTGTGTTGGGGTGAAGCGAGTAAGGAGTCCTTCCAGGATTCACGTGTCCTTAGAACTCAATGTCATTTACATACTGCACTGCATGTTCTGAATTCTTGAATAATACCCATTAGGCTTATTAAACCCACAAGTGATCATTGCTAGAAATGATACCTTTATTCTCTCGAGATATCCAGTTCGGCAAATCAAATATATGAAGTTTTGTTTTTTGTTTTTTTGCTTATATTGAACTGCTAAAGATATACTGCATTAGAGAAATATGCATTTAACAACCACTGAAGTTGAGTTTTTGGCTCATGACCTTCAACTGAGACTGCTCATTGGACTTCTTCACGGTCGATGTCGTCATCCAGTCCATCCAAGTTCTGCTTACATTTTTTGGATCTTATGGTGTATGAACAGGGGTGTGTAACTATATTTCCTTACAGTAAGTGATGCCCTGTTTGAATCTCATAACCTCTCCTCTTGTCATGAAATGCTGTTGATTAACTGATTCTCTTCATTTATTCATTCAGTTCTTTCTTTAACAAATAATGCCTGCACTATTCTTGACTATTAGTCTAGAGTTATTCAACATATACTTTTTAGCTCTAGGGATAAAATAATTAGAAAAATAGACATATCTTCAGTGCTCACAGTCTAGCAGGAAAGACAGACACTAAGCATATAATGACAACTAATACATGTGTGATTATAGGTGGGTGAAATGCTGTAAAGGAGAACTGAGTGCTGTGGGAACATTTCACAGGGAGACCTGAAGGTCCAGGAAGTCACAGAGGGTTTTTTTGAGGAAGTTAAAGCTGAAATTGGAGGGAAGCACTTATATATCGGCGTGTAGCATGGATGCTGTTTTTATTGGGTTTTAAGATGTGCTGCAGACCCCGGGGTCCCTGTTCCTGTGCTCTAGTGGCCACCTGAGTTGGCCATAAAGCTGTTTTACTTGTCTCTGCTTTTCTGGGGCCAGTGATTCCATGGTCTGCGTATGAAACCATGAGGCCTGCACCCAGGACAGGGGCAAGAAGGAACCCTAAAGTTTTCCTTCAACTTTGAGTCAAGGCCATTGGGGATTTTTATCTCTGAGTATCCTGAATTTCAGAATAGTCAGTGAATTAGTTAAGAGCCTTCCTTTCTATCCTAGTATTAATGATTAGGGTAATTCAGGTTTCTACTCCCCCATCAGTCCAAAGGGGAGAATCACTTAATGAGTCTCACCAACAATGGCTTCTAGCCAACTGCTCCCTGTGTGAGCACATCCTGCCCAGCCCAGCCAAAGATTCGTGGAGTCTCCTCCATCTACTTCTGAGTGGCTCTGAGAATCCTTTCCTGGCTGTTCCAAAAATATCCCCCCAATTTTGCTTGCGGTGTGGTTTCTTAAAGAGTGCCAGGTGAATATTTTGACCTTAACCTGGGTCTAGGTTCCCTTATTCTGTTGAAACAAGGTGGCCATGTGCTTTGGGTTACTGAGAGCATCCATGGCTTGAGGGCTTCTTTCCTGGAGTCAAGGTTCCAGTTGACTACAATCAACCCACCACTCCACTCCTCCAGAAGTTGTACAACGCCCCCAGGAGAAACAGAACTAAGAAGCAAATACGTGATCACACCTAGTATTGCCCACCTGTGGTCCCCTTTGCAAACCCTGCCGCCCAAATCCACTTCTTGGGTGGCAGTTAGCTTGGAGGAAGAGGTTTTGACCCAAATAAAAGGACATCATATCTCTGAACTCAATGCAGATCATTTGGGGGAGAGGGAGCCCAATCTATGACACACACGTTTAAAATTTTTCAAAGCTCTGTGTGGGAAATGGCTGTTATAAATCCTACTATCTCTTGATGGGATTTGAGCCTGAAACGCCCACATGCTGCTTTGAAATTTTCCTCCATCTGTTCATTTCTGCAAAGCTTATTTATTTATTTAGGGCAAGAGAAGTGGCCTACTAATGTTCCCAGCTGAACAGTTAGGATGGTGGATCTGAGGAGAAAATAGATCAACTGTTTGCTGGGGGTTTCCTGGTATATGTCTTCCTAGGGCCCTTCCTCTGTGAGAAGGTCCTGGTAGAGGTGGAGTGGATGAATGGTTGGCTAGTAGTAGAAGTCCCCATGGGTGACCTGTCTTGTCTTAGCATGGGTATTCCTAAAGATTAATGGTGGGGTGTCAACAGGGGCCATTGGAAAGTGAGACGAGTGGGTTTCAGATCACAACCCTGTCAACTGAGAAGTAATGGGCAAGGGCTGTCCACTGGGCTGTGGAAAATAAGATCAAGTAAGTACTTAGAGACTCAACCATTGACTTGACTCTACTTACACCTACTTCAGAAGGGAATTTGTTCCTTAATTCGCCTTTGGGAAGTTTCCCCATAGATGTTTATTTTATTTTATTTTATTTTGTATTTTAAATCCAACTTCTCAAGTTTTTCTCTTGTTTCCTTTTTGGGGATGAATCAAGTACAACTCAAGGCTTCTTTTCCCAGAATCGCTTTCCTCCCCTTTCATGCCAGGTGGGGTTTTGGCCTTGATTCCCACTCAGGCTTTTTGACCCATGCCTCTATCTGTTTTGGACAAAATGAGGCTAAAGCTTTCAGAGCCCTGACCCTTTTTCTCACCTCTATGCTGCTCTTGGCCGCAATCCCTCTACAGACTCAGTTTTCTTTCCAGAAAACACGTTTGAGCACTCAGTCTTGCAATTATTTCATAATCATAAAGTGCTTCTTGGATGTTCATTCTTTTAGCAGACATTTACTGAGTGTCCAGTATGAACTGGGCACCTGGGGATACAGAACTGAAAATACAGCCAAGGGTTTTGTTCTCAAGGATTTCACAGCCAGGTGGAAGAGATCTATATTAAACAAGTATACATACACTCATAATTTTCCTTTGTGGAGAGTATCATGAAGAAGAGTGAAGGGGAAAATTATCAGAATCGGGGGCCTGATTGAGAAGAGGGCTTGCCAGAGGAGGTGACTTTCTGGCTTGAAAGGTGTCGCTTCTGCATTTGTGTTGTGTTCAGATTCCACTTCTGTCCAGGGCATGAGAATTAAAACAACTCTTGTCACTATTAAAAACAAATTTGTCTAGGTATTTCTCTCCACCCCTGTTGCCTTTGGTGCTTGATTACTGAGACCAGGAAAATGCAAAACATCCAGAGGTAATTTTATTTTAATGTCATGTTTTCAGAGTCCAAGCCACTTATTCAGAAAGTGCCAGGTTCAAAGTCCTACCTGGTAGTGTTTTCTATGATGGTGATCAAGTCCCTGGGGAGAAAATGGATTAGGTAGGAAGGTAGGAGGAAGACTTTGTTGACAGTTAGGACTCCAAGCAGACAGTAGAAGTAACTTTCTTCACCATTCCTTTAGGTAATTCCAGCTGCTCTACAGACAGGGTGGGGGTCGGGGGTGCAGGAGGAGATTGATGTGGAAAAGACTGGCCTTGGGATCTACCATGAAAATCCTTGAGAATCTGCTCCTTGGAAACCCCAGGCCTAGATGAGTGTTTTCCCAGGACTCCTTGAAAAGTCCTAGATAGAAGATGAAAGTCCCCATGTTGACTGCTTGGAATGAACCCAAGAATCTGCATTTCCATCAGGTTCCCCGGTGATGCTGACATTGCTGATCCTGTGAGCCAACTCCATACTCACTCCCTGGTTTGTTTCCCTGGTCCCTCTCTGCTTCTCTCAAATTTCTCCCATCCAAGTACTAACCAGGCCCAACCCTGCTTAGCTTCAAATTTCTCAATTCTCATATGGAGACACTTGTTTTTGCCCACACTTCTCATCACTATTTCTCCTTTCTGTAATTCTACCAACGCCACCACCAGCTCAGCTCACACTCTGGTCATCTTTGAAAAGAGTGAAACAAAGATAAGATAGTCTTTTGCTTTTCTAGTAACACGGGTATTATATCTGGGCTCTTGGGGGACCACATAAGACAACCCCTTATCTGGAAAACATACCCTTTCTTCTGTGTCTCTCATTGTCTCCATCAAGTTTATTTCAGCCTTACAGGTTTTCCATTGCTGCAGTGGTTTTCTTTTTTACTAATAGTTTCAACCTAAAACAAACTGGTTACGAAATAAAATTGCAGTTCTACCTGGGCACACATTTGTAATGAAATTTTATTACAGATAATTCTAGTTTAGTAAATTATTTTTGGTTTTGACAATGGAATTACAACTCAGAAAAGGATTTAGAAGCAGTTAGTTATGCACTGCAGTTTGGATTATGTGGCTGGATTACAGTACTAATGATGTCACATGCAATGTGTTAATTTTTACCTCTCTAGTAACCACATTTTTAAAAGTACAGAGAAATGGGTAAAGTTGATTTTAATAATGTGTTTCTTTAACTTTATCTAAAATACTATAACTTCTACCTGTATTCAATGTAGAATTTACTGATATTTACACTTTTTGGAGCTGCATCTTTGAAATCCAGTGTGCATTTCATATTGATAGCATATTTCAGTCTGCACTAGCCATGTCTCAAGTGCTCCACTGCCCCTGGTGGTTAGTGGTTTCCAAATGAGCCAAGGTAGGTCATTGTTCTCCATTTCCTCTTTGGCTGCCTGAGTGTAAATACAGCTGGCCCTCTGTAGCCCAGGGTTTTGCATCCACAGATTCAATCAGCCCAGGATGGGATCTGCAGATGTGAAACTGGTAGATATGGCGGGCAGACTATACTACACCATTTTACTGGAGATTTAAGCATCATGGATTTTGGTATCCATGGGGGTCCTGGAACTCATCCCCTGCAGATACCAAAGAATGACTGTGATGTCATTTAAAAATTAAAAGTCTTTCAATATTGTTTAGCCTGGATCCCATATTTTACAGATAAGAGATTTGAATCCGAGAGTGGTAAAATGACCTGCCAAGGGTGCACGGTGAGCTGAGGACTGAGAGCCCCATGTCCCCTCCCTGCCCTTTTAGGGCTCTTGCAGATCATACTTCATCCCTGGAGTGTGGTGACTTATGAAACTTGTCTAGCCAGGGATAAGCCAAACTGCAAATGGTGCATTCTGCGTTCTGCCTCTGAGTTGAGATAGAATCAGTCACATATCTTCCTCTTGACAAATTCACCTGCTCACTTGATTCTTTTGACTGCCTTCTAGGTGCTAGAGATTAGGAATGCAAACACACCTTGGAGAAACTCCATCTGTGGGGGAAAGAAGGCTGTTATAGCATCAGTTACAGCATCACAAAACATCATGTTAAACTTAATGTGTGTAAGTTTCAGAAAGCTCTGAGACCATCAGGGAGAGAGAGGGTGGTTGAAGCCTCCTTCTGTATAATGGCATGAGTGTGGAGGAGAGTCTAACAGAGTGGACAGGTGCCACTGATACCTAGGCTGAAATTTAGACCTTTATTCATTCATACAGAATATGGTTATTTAGCTTCCTTAGGCACTGGGAAATACGGTGACAAAGACACACAGTTTGCACATCAAAGAAAGTCACTATCTAGCGGGAGAGACATACCACAATGGATATGTTAAAGTGAGTAAATTAGTTACAAACTATGAAAAGAGGGCAAGAGACAACATTTTGACACAGCGAATGATGGGAGTGGGGGAAAGCTTTTTGACATTGATGAGACAGAGAATACCCCTATCTGAGATTTGTGTTAGAATGAGACTGGTGTTTTAAGCAAATTGGAATACCTCAAAATATATAATGGCTCAAAGGCAAGATTTTCTTCTCACTCACATAAAATCCAGAATGCCTATTACCAATCAGCAAGTGGCTTTTTTCTATGCAGTGATTCAGGGACCCTGGCCCCTTCCATGTTGTGGCTCCTCTGTTTTCAACATGGAACTTTCACTATGGCCATGTTCTTCTGCATCACGGCTTTTTCAGTGGGAAGGAACAAGCCTGTGAGTGATGCATATTATTTCTGTTCACCATTGCCTGACATATCTGATTACAAGGGAGGCTGGAAAGGTCTAGCTGTGTGCCCAGGAGGAAGGGGAACAGGTTGGTAAACATCTAGCTAGTTTCTCCCATAGTTTCAAAGGATCAAAAGGATTTATCCCTGCAAAG